>NW_017731796.1:400777-405677 GCF_001890085.2 Hipposideros armiger
ACTAAAATAAATTGAATATAATAAAGGAGAAAAAAAATCTAAAGATAATACTGCTTGCTTTTGATTAAAATTGTTCCACTAAGGAATTGTCTATTATTGTTTGCCACAAACTGCCAGCTATTAGAAATTACAAGTCAACATAAATCTCCTCTATTGCTCTGTTCACCCTGCTTCACCCTATTTCAATGGCTACTAGGAATAACATCAAAGAATCTTCTTCCTAGTGAACCATGAAATTAAAACTCAGCAAACTGAAACAGCCAGTGGGTTTCTTTGATGGGTAAGGCCCAATCTGTGAAGTCAGTAAAGAATGCAGTGGGAAAATCTAATGTCTCCAGGAAAATGGTATCAAAGTCTTGATATCAAGAGAGCCTAATGCTAGGGAGAGACAGCCAAATATACTTAGAGTAAAGCCTTAGGATTTTGATTGGACACTCAGAGAGCAGATGGAAGAAATGCATACAAGGAAATTTATCTGCTGTTAAATATAATTTAAATATAATTAATTTATATAAATTATATATATATATATATTATATAAATTTATTATATAAAATATATTTTTTAAACAATAAAAAATATGGCTTCTTTCCATAAAAAGAAAAAAAGAAGTGAAGAAAGTCTTTTACCTAAGAAATCACTACTTATTTTAGTCATGGGGAAATCTTTTCTCTTTAATAGTCCCATGACACTTAGAACTTGAAACTTTTATTATTTATGTGTAAAATCATGCTATTGCATATCATTTTTCTTTCTTTCATCAATTCAATTTTCCAACAATAGAGAATTGGTTTATAATCTATTATTTATTGAGCTCTCATTACAGGCCAAGCCCTGTTCTAATCACTCTATGTGTATGTATTCCTTTAATTTTTATAACAATCCTGTGATGTAGGCATCTAATTATCCTTATTCTACCACAGGAGATTATTCTAGCACAAAATATTAAGTAATTAATCTATTGTCACACAGCTAATACTCATACATAATACATAACCAAACCAGTATTTAAACTAAGGCAGTGTGACTCCAGAGTTTTCAGTTTTAATTACTATACAGTACCTATTAAGCACCTACAATATACTAGGCTGTATCAAGTGTCAAAGACCTACAGATGAATAAATGTAGTATTTGCCCTTTAGGATATGCAGTCTTATAGCAGGATAGAGCAGGTAATTTTTAAGGTGTGATAAAATGGAAAATATCCTATCATAACAGTATATGCTATGTTATATGGGGCTACAAATGAGAGAGCAGTTAATTCTAATATCTATAGAAGTGGTGAGTTCAAGTAAATCTTGAGTTAACTATTGAAATAACTCTTCTATTATAATAGGTATACCTTTAGTAAGAAACAATAACATTTATTAAGTGTGTCCCTATGTCACACATGTTTCTAAGCACTTCACATGAAGTAGCTCATTTAGTACCCATAAAAAACATAAGAATTAAGGACTATTTGCCCATTATACAGGAACAGAATTTGAAGTACAGAATACAAGAGTTGCTTGACCAAAGTACAAAGGGGTGGGGCCTAGATTGAAACCCAAGAGGTCTGATGCCAGAAACTGAGCTCTTAACTACAATCATCTTAACTACACCTTAGAACAAACAGCCTCCTATATAGAGACTATATCAAAGTAATTGGCAACATTGGTCCTGAGTATACCCATGACTTCAAAGAGATTAGACAGAAGAATAGATCAAATCTGAAATGTCTGTTCTCCTTCATTCTAGAATCTATTTTAAAATAGCCTAATACAGGATTGAGAGACAAGATCAACTACTGTTTTTCTCTAACATATTATAGTAGAACTGAGAGGCACCCAATAATCCTAAAGTGTAATAAATGAATAAAGAGTGAGGAAGATTATATTGAGTACCACTGCTTAAGGTACTATACATATTAATTAATTTAATATTTACTTAGAGCTACCATTATGTTATGTCTGACATATTAAAAACAGAGTCAAATAATTCACAAAGGATCATACATCTAATATTAGATCCAGGGTTCAAATCCAAGTCCATGTTACTCACGAAAAATATATACACACACAAGCATACATACAGAGGGTGCCAAAAAAAACATATACTCCTTTTAAGAAAGAAAAAAACTGTATTAAAATTATGCTGATGGTAACCACTTTGAGCACCTCTTGTAGTTGCAGAAATCAAACATGACTTGTACTCATCTTTTGTTATCAGTATATATTATCACAAATTTAATACAGTTTTTTCCTTTCTTAAAATGTGTATACATTTTTTTGGCACCCTCTGTATATTACACTGTTACTTATTTGGAAGTCTAAACACTGAAAGCATCAGAACAAAGTCCAGAACTGTTCCCCAAAAGTTATCATCATATGTGTGTTTAAAATCATTGTAAATTGAGGTAGTACTTGTTATTTTTGAAGCATGAAGCAATGATAAAATCTACCTCCCTGGGAAAGATCACAGACAACTCAGCATCTCAGTCCCTTCATGATCATCCATGTAATGGATTGATTAAGTAATTGGATAATTCATTGTAATTAATGGTTATTACAATGAGGTCACAGAGGTATCCCCATTAATTCACAAGTACTTCAGGTTCAAGACTGTTTACATGTTTTGACTAAAAGCAGTGTCATCTTATCATTGTAAATCTTTGGGACTAAGATATACAAAGTCTAGTTACGTTGTTTATTTCAAATAGGCCAGAACCCAAGTTACACTATATCACTGGCAAATTAAGAAAAAGAACTGGGAAATGACTAAATTAAAGAGAAATAAATGGAACTAAAGATAGCAAAATAAATTAGTATTACAGAATTTCCCTTCATTGAAACATAGATATAATTATTTTAAACATACATGCAGCAATTAAGTAAGGAAAGAAGAAACCTTATGACAAAAGGTTCATAAGTGTGGCCATAGGAAGAATGGCAAAATGGGGCCATGGCATATTTTGACACTCGCCACTTCCAGAAGCACAAAAAGTTTTAACTGAAAAAATCCTGAGAGTTTTAATGAATATCCTCCAATATGTAAAGATATAGGCCAAGAAAGAACACAGGAAGTTCTAAAATACTAAGCAAATAAGGCAAACCCCTTAATATTAGAAGCCCCTCCATGTTACTAAAGAATCTTAGCAGTAAAAGGAGTGATAACCAGGACTTGCCAGCTTCCAGGGCCATGTTCTTAGTGGTGTACCCTCACGAAGCACTGCCTGGGGTGACAGCTAATAGGATCTCAGAAGAGAGAGCAGATGCCAGGTATTCAGTCAGCCTAGTCCTTTCTTTCCTCACTCATATGCCCTCACACTATGAAATAGTGTCTTAAAAGCAACACCTACTTCCTGTAGCTCAAAAGAAGGATGTAATTTGATCACGGATCAAATGGGGACTGTGTCAAGGAGAATTTACCTATAATATCATCAGTGCACATAGATGGTTTAGAAGCAGAGCAGTCAGATTAAGCACAAGCAAGGTGAAAATAAATGTCATGCCAATTACACATATGCTACAGCAAAAATAATAAATAAAAACAAAATGGCAAACAAAGGAAAAATGAAGAACCAGTCTGGAAAAAAAGATAAGCACGAGAAGTAGATTTTTTGCAATTGCCTCATGTTAGATAATTGCTCAAATATATAAATGTAAAAAAATTTAAAAATCTCAAGAAAGAAAAACATAAAATGTGAATGATAAGGTAGGTTGTGGACTAACAGAAAATGTTGAGAACAAACACAGCATTAGTTCTTACCTAATAAGTTAGAAACAATAGACATTTCTAAAAATCAAATTAATAATATGGAGAATGCGTAAGGGTAATCTCAGTGATCGCAGGGCAAAAAATTAATAAATGGAAATAACTGGAATGATGACTATTGCGAGGGCAGACAGATTGAGGATGACTCGACATGAAGATAATTATTCTATTTCAAATAAAGGATCACTAACACACCTAACAGAAAAAGTGATCAGAGATGCCCACTGAAACAAGGGAGAACTAAAACTGCAAAATACAAGATAACAAAATACAAGATAACAGTCAAAGGTATGTAAGTTAATTTCAAGATAAACTCAGGTTAAATCATTGAAATGCAAGAGTAAAATATTAGAGAAGAAGACAAATATAAAAAATGCATGAGAATGTTAATTACTTCACCTCTCATAGCAAGTATTTAAAGCATGAGATAAAAAAAATAAAGATTATTATTTTTAATGATATTTATAACCTCTTTTCTTAAAAGAAGAGCCCTTTATAAAATATTAACTTGGGTTGAATAAACATTTTTATGAAGTTCACTGATTCCATCAATTATACTTCAGCTTCCTTTCATTCATTAAATTCAAATAAAATCTAATGCTTTTTGATTTTTAAAAGCATGTAAAATAATATTTCTTTTAAAATTATTTTCCTTTCTAGTTATTGATCCACTTTTAATACATATTCAAAGAGAGAATTCTGAAATAATATTCACAAAATGTTAACACAGGTTATTACTTGGTGATGAGATTTTTCTTTTGGTGTGTGAGATTCACTGCTTCACTTTTTACAGTTTTCAGTATTGTAAGAATTTTTTTTCACTGAGAATTTATTCATTTATTTTATTTTAAAGAAGACATTTATATAGCGCTTACTATGTTCCAAGGATGATGATGATAATGATGATGATGATGATAATGATTTTTAATTGGGAAACAATGTGTTTTTCCAGGACCCATCAGCTCCAAGTCAAGTAGTTGTATCAATCTAGTTGTGGAGGTCACAACTCAGTGGCCCATGTGGGGACAGAATCTGCAACTTTAGTGTTATGAGCATGGTGCTCTAACCATCTGCGCTAACTGGCCACCCCATCCAAGGATTATTCTAAGTGTTTTATAAAAATTGACTCAATTTTCAAAACTACACT
>NW_017731796.1:407452-420636 GCF_001890085.2 Hipposideros armiger
CAAGGAGTTTTGAGGAGAGCGAAACAAGTGGAAGTGTGATGGCGCAAGGTCTTTTAGCACTTTCATTCTTTTTAGAATGAAGCTAGAACTGTCAGCTGTCAAATGACCATAGCAATAACATAGATGTGATTGACTCTAGTTACTTCCAAAAATGAACGAGTGTCACCTGTTGCAAACATGCATCATGACTTTTTCCGACAACCCAATAAATTATGTATCAATATTGAAACATTAGTTATCCAAGGCTGGGTTTAAGGATTATCCATTATGAGATACATGAGTTTTTCAGGATCTCTACAGAAGTAGGGTTGACATACATATCCCCAAACCTATCTTCCACTGCTTCTTTGTCCCTACCCCCACTCAAAACACACAAACATACAAATTGTATATAAGAACTATACGAAATTTATTACTTTTGATTTGTCCTCTCAGTTTAAAATTTTCTACCTCATCTGTCTGGCAAACTGCTGCTCATTCTTCAACCTGTGCTACTGCTGTTCTGTAAACTCTTCAAAAACTCCCTACTGCTGAATTTGAGATAATCCTTTCCTCCTTTACACCCCCAACTGTAACCTGCATATGTGCGTTTTTATTGTACCCACTATGCCACATTTACATTTATACTGTGTGTTCTCTACTGTGTTCTGTACTGTTAGATGCCATATATTTATATCATTTTCTCACAACCTAAGTTCTTGTAACATTAGTTGGCACATAAAAGCCACTCAATATATGACAGTAAAATGAATTAGTAAATTTAATAAACATCTGCAGTAAATCTCTATTGGCTATTGAATTAAAAGTAAATTATCTCTGTTAACCATCAAAACTCTGAACCATTCTCTTTTATATATCTTGATATAGCTGATTCTGTATTTTAATAGTATAGCTACGAATAGTAGAGTGAGGTTATTGCAGGAGGTCATGACCACAGGTTGACTAGTGAGCTAGACCCAGGCAGTAGGGGCACCTCTTTCCCTTTACTGTTCTTGGAATGTATGTTCCGCCTATCATTCCCACACTAGGAGCTGTTCCAAAGAGATAGCCTTGAAAGAGTAAGGGTGTTGTTGAGACCAACTGGACTGAAGACGTGACTAGACCCAGTTAAGACCTCCATATAAATTTTTAAGATTCCAACCAGTGGGTATGGAGATCTACTCCTCTTTCAGTGTCCAAGACAAGCCTCATATACAATAGTAAGTTCCCGAGTTTAGTAAACCTATCACTTACCCACTTGTAGAGGTCTGCCTCTTCGGGCTCTCCTTGCCCTCTGTGAAACGGAAACCAGTTTCAGTTTTCACCTGGGGAAGCTTACAAGATTTCAAACCAAGGTTTAAAAGAAAAAATTATTTTACCAGATGATGCAGAGTTCCGCATGAGTCATAAACTGGAGTCACAAAAGAGAAAGAAAAAAAAAATCACTGAATATTTGGTGAGGTCAATGGAGCATGGCTGTAACAAGGAGAGTTAATTACTCTGCTCTTCAAAGCAAATGTTCCAGGGACAGGTAGAGGTGTTCTACTGGGACGAATTTTTGACTGTTCACAGTTGCTGGGGAAGAAAACTGGTCCCAATGATAGCAGCATCCATGACAGGGATTCTGAGGTGCTTTAGAACCAGCTGTAGACTGTATACTCCAAGGGAAACAGCTTTCAGGTTGTTTCGGCCTAACACCTTAGCCAGGGTTGGACTGCGTCCCAGGGTTCCCTGCCAGAAGCCCACCAAGCTGCCCCAGGCTGCAACGGCGCCTAAAAGGCTTTAGTTTTGCAGCTGGAGTATGCGCACTTCCCTTCCCAGGTCTGGCTTCTCGTGGTGCTTCCTCTGCACAGCAATTAGGCCAGAGACAGTTCACTGCACCTGGCTGGGCCCTGCGGCTAGGTGTCACTACAAAGTGACTCTGGCTGGGGAGAGCTGTGGGTGGTGGTGGGTAAGAGTTGTGAGCCAAATTCCTTAAGGACAAATCTGGGAGGAGGAGCCTTCGGCACCGGGGCACCCAGGTGTTTCTCACCCCTGGACTTCCCTGCCAGCACCCTTCTCCGGAGATCCTGTGAGCTTAGGCTTCCTGTGGAAGTGGGCAGAAGCTTCCTCGCCTTGAGCTTGATTACCCTGATTTCGCCATTCTGTGAGCTTCCCCAACTCTGAGTATCCCAGCCCATCCTCCCCCTGCCGCTCTATCAGGATCTTCCCTTACTTCCCCCCAACACCTGAAGTCACGTAATGCAACCTGCAGGCAGGAACTCCGCCCTGTTTGCTTCCTGGGAGTTCCCACACACCACCTGCCTCCACTTGGCCCACGCCTTAGCCCTGGGGCATCCCGCATAGTCATCAAAAGAGAGAGATTTCCTGATGGAGAGAAGTGGGTGAAGGCACCAGACATCTCGCAGGGTGCTGATATTCCAGCTGCGTCAGAAACTTAAGTAATGACCTCAAGCTGCTCTTCATGGCAAATGCTCTAAGGGAGAAGCAGAAATGTCTCCTGGGATGAATTTGAGACACCTCTTAGTGGCTGAGAGAACAACGGGCCTTAAGGATGTTCGTGAGTACTGGGTTTTTTTCTTTTTCTTTTCTTTTTTTTCCTTTATGTATGCAGGTTGAAGTGTTTGGAGGCTTTGCTCCTCTGAAAATTGCTTTAGTTTGTCTTCACTCACATTTAATTGATAATTCTCATTGAGTAAAATACCATTTTGTAAGTACCATTCCTTCAGAAGTTTGATGATATTTCTTCTTTGTGTTCCAGCTTCCAGTGTATAGCTGACCTCTGAATCCATTCTGATTCTTGACCCTTTATGTGCAGCCTTCTTTTTCCCTTTCTGGAAAGTTTTGAGAATATTTTCTTTTTCCTAAGTGAGCTGAAGTTTCTCTGTAATGTCCCTTGGTGATATTTTTATGCATTGTGCTGAGCCCTCAATGGGCACTTTAAATCTGGAAACACTGACATTTTTCTTAAATTATTTATTTGGTGAGTTTCTTCTTTGTGTTTTCTGTTCATTTTCCTTTTGGAATGTCTATCACTCAGATGTTCAACCTAGAATTAGCTTCTAACTTTCTTATATTTTCTTTATCTTTTCCATCTTTTTACATATATTTTTCTATTTTTTAGAAAAATTCCTCAACCTTACTCATAAACTTTTTACTTGCACTCTTTGTTTCTCTTACTGTGTGTGTGTGTGTATGTGTGTGTGTGTGTGTGTGTAAATTTCAAGTTTATTTTTGCTCTCGGATATTTCTTTCTGATGTTATTGTTTTTAATAACATCCTGTTCTTTAAGTTAAAATAGCTCCTCTTATTTTGCTGATGGACTAATTATTATTATTCTGTTTTTACATTAAGGTGTTTCTGCTTCCTTGCTCTATACTGTAGTTTAGGTGACTGAAACCCTTTGGAAAAGTGTAGGGTTTTTGAATTATGGGTTTCACTCGAAGTTAAGTGCTGTGCCATTTATTTGGGGACTTCTGTATCCTTTTCTCTCTGGCTGGCTAGTTGAATTGATGAGAGAAGGGCATTAAGAACTCTTGCCTTGAGGTGTAAGCATATCTGTCAGTATTTAAGAGTGATAGGGTTTTGAACAATGACTATGCGAATTATTACAGAATTCTCTTTTTCCATATTGTATCTTTGCCCTCCTATGACTATTTCTCCTAATGCCAAAGTCCTATTGCATTGTATTCTTGAGAAAAAGAAAAAAGTAAGTAAATAAAAACAACTTCTGATTATCTGCTTGGTACAGGAACAGAAGTTACCCAGTTATCGTAAGTGAGGGAGGTGATCTGGGTGTCCAATTCTTGAACAGCATATATTAAAATTCACACAATAAATTTGATTTTAGTGGTATCTGGTTTCACCAATTCATGATTATCTGGGAATTTCTTCAGTGAAAATTAGGTTGTCCTTCCATTTTCCTCATTGGGATTCAACTTGCTTTGGTCTGCTACACCAGAGACCATTCTTTTTTTTAGCTTTTCTTTCTAAAGAGTACAGTGTGAACAGAGAGAAAAGAGTAACTTTACAGTGTAGAAACATGACAAACAATATATAGCCAAGTAATGAAGGTCAACATCAATAGTTTAAGTCATGTTGACAGTATGTACCTTTAATATAATATGATGAAAATGACTGTTTACCTCCATGGTCTTCCTCTCAATAACCCAAAATCCAAACCTAGTCTGTCACTTAAAAAAAACCCCAGCAACAACAAAACACCAGACAAATACCAATTGCTTTCACAAAATACCTGACCATTATTTCTCAAAATTGTCAGTCATTAAAAGCAAGGAAAGTCTGAGAAACTGTCACCGTCAGAAGGAGCCTAAAGTGACACGATTACTAAATGTAATGTGGTGTCCTGGATGAGATACTGGATGAGAAAAGATGCATTAAGTAAAAACTAAGGAAATCTAAAGTATAGACTTTAGTTAACAATAATGAATCAATATTAGTTAATTAAGTGTAATAATGTACCATACTAATGTAAGATGTTTTAATAGGGAAACTGGGTATTGGGCACATGGAAACGTCAGTACTATCCTTGTAATTTTTTTGTAAGTCTAAAACTGTTTTAATAAATTTTATTTTAAGATATTGATAGTGGTTCTCTATTTACTTGTGTGTGTGTGTGTATATATTATATATATATATATATATATATATATATATATATATATATATACCATTATTGTCATTTAGTGTAATTTTGAAAGAGATAAATGCACGTGTTCAGTCCACTGTCTTTACCTAAAAATATCTAATATTTAATTTTAATTCATCTCCATGGATCTGTGATGACCTCATACTATTACTGACTTTTACTGGATTTCCTTAAACCCAAGCACAACCTCCTTCTGAGAATGATAATGGAGGGAGGAAGTAAATCAGAATAATGAAGAGTCATAGTCCATAGATGGGCCACACTAGGACATGGTAAACCTAGTTTAGCCTGCTATAAATTAAGTAATGAGAATTCTGCAGAAGCTGGAAATCTAAGCCAGAAGCTCCTCAGTGAACCAAAAATATCCAGAAATTTAAAAATGAATCTTGGGAAATGGTATTAAATCTTAGATGGTCATTTAATATAATTTGACTAGAATTTCAGGGTCACAGTTACCTTGCTTAGTTGAGTGTGCTGAAGTCTGTCATCCTTAACTATTGTAACACTCAGTGCAGTAAAATTTTGTGTAACAACTCTGTGCTGTGTTTCTTTTATATGATCTCTCCTTTTCTTGATACTGAGTTTACAACAAAATGGATATATTAAAAATCCTTCTGACTGAGTGATAAATGAAGAATGTTCCTAAAATTAAGAATGCACTGAGGCCGGTCGAGTGGCTCATTTGGTTAAGGGCTCGCTCAAGAGTATGAGCTCTGAGCAACAGGGTGGCCAGTTCATTTCAATTCCCTGCCTGAGCTGAGCTGCTGCTGAACTTCCAACAGGTGGCAGGATGTCTCAGCTAAAAAAAAAAATGCACTGTGTACGTCTGCCCCAGGCCATAGGGCCATAGTTAAACATCCTGATTCCCCAGTTTTTGCTAAGAGCACTTCCATCCAATAAAAGAGCGTATGCACCAATGACTTTTGAAAGTACCTCTTTAGTAGCAGTTAAACACTGATCATCTCACTGAAATGTAATAAAAAATTATTCATATATTATTCATATATATATATATATATATATATATATATATATGTATGTATGTATGTATGTATATACAAATAATACCCTTAGAGTAATTTGATACATTAGCCTAGAATAGCCATCAGGACTAAAATCTAATAGTAGTTTCAAATATCTTTCATCTTAAAACNATATATATATAAAATTATCAGTTTGGGACATAATAAAATGATCGAATAACCAGATGCATCCTAATGAAAGACAAGTATTCCTATATTCTGGAAATGTCTATGTATACAAATCAATTTGACTCACTTTTGATGAAATAAAACAACTGATTTTTATATTCATTTGAATTTAAATTTTCGCATGGGTATACTGTAACAACTGAAGAGTTGCATTTTTCCATTGGGTGTTTTAGCATAGATACAGCCTGATACAGGACAGAAAAAGCTTCTTTGGCACTTCATCAATCAATTACTATTTATTAAGTTTTCACCAAATGCAGAGTATTCTACTGCACTAATTTCACCCATGGCTTCAGATCCTGAAACAAGAATGTGCTCCTCAGAATAGCAATAAAGAAATAGCAATGAAAGGAATGACTTTATTGGAGATTATTATATAAATGATGAAAAACCTTTATCATTTAAAATATCTTATATTGTTTTAAAAATACTTCTTTATGTTTTTATGCAGAATTCAAGCATATTGTCATACTTATATTTCTTGATTCTTGTATTTCTCAATTAGCTAGAAATTTTCTTGATTAGTTAATAATGCCTCCAGTGCTAAAATGTGCTAAAATGCTAGAAAGTTATTTTATTTAATAATATAAGAGATATTACCACTTAATAAAGTTCTTTAGATGTCAGCTTTGACACTGCAACTATGTCTAATAGTATTTAAGGGGTTTTGATCTCTATTTTGTTTGGAAAACTCACAAGCTAATCATAATATGCTTTTGAAATTTCAAAATAGCAAAGCATAGAAAAACAAGAACACTTATCTAAATCAACATCTGTCTTATAGGTAAAATTGGAAATGTAATTTCACACTTGGTTAGAATGGCCCAGTAATGCTACTGGTATCCACCCATGATATGAAAACACAGTGGCAATTTTAAACATTTGTGTATGGTTCCTGTATAGATCAGTGGCAGTTGCCTTTGCCAGGTTTAATACAAAAGAAAAAAGAAAAAAAGAAAAGAAAAGAAAAGAGAAAGGGTGGGTAAGGAGGGAGGCAGGAAAAAAGGAAGGAAGGAAGGGAGGGAGGGAGGGAGGGAGACAGAGAGAGAGGGAAGGAGGAAAGGAAGGAAAAGAGGATGGAAGGGAGGGAGGGAAGGAAAGAAGGAAGAGTGAGCCTAACACTGATTAAGCCACCTAGCTTAAACACTGACTGGTCAAAGCAGCCCCAAGATGCCCTGAATCCAGGAGATCAAGGAGTATTTCCAAAACAAAAACTGGAAAACAACAAAAGAGTTAAAATGCGAACGGATGATATGCATGTTAAAAATGAGTGGAAACAAAAATCAATAATACTCAATGGGAATAAAAGTGAAACACGTACAAGTTAGGAATAATCAAAAGAGGCCAAATATTGGGTTGTCGAAAAAGTCATGACGTATTTTGTCTATGTTTTTCAAAGGTCATTTATTTACATAAAGAACAAAGATCAATCAATGATATTTGCCCGTTTTGTTCAATAAACTTTTGCCATCTTTCAGTGAGCTTCATAATTCCTCGTTCATAGAAGGACCTGTCTTTATTTGCGAAAAACTGAACAAGGTGCTGATTTACAGCCTNATGCACATGAGCGTGCTAAAGTGATTACTATAAAAGTCAGGACACTGGTTATGTATGGGGAGGAGGAGGGTTAAAACTAGGAAGGATAACAGAAAAAAAGGTTCTAGAGTAACTGGCAACATTATATTTCTTGACCTGTTGGTTTCACCATTGATTTGATTTGTGTGGTTTTCTGTATTTTTGTTTTATCTTAAAACAGATGGTTTTAAAAAGGCGCTAATCTTTCCACATATATGACTAATTTCCCAAAAGATCTGGACAAGAATATGAGGAAATATAAATATCAAACTAGAAAATAATATTTCTTGCAATAATATACTTTATAAAATGCAATAATTGAATTAAATTATTAAAATGAATCTTACCAGATGCCAGAACAATTAACTAAAGTGTAAAAACTTCCACCAAAGATGTCTTTTTTTTTAATCCAATTTTGCCAAATAGGAATCTAACCAAATTTCATTATATTGACTTTTTTTCTGAATTAATTACTGTTTGGCATATTTGAGACAAAGACTCAAGGACTTGACTAATATTGTGCATACCCTGTTTTTTTTTAATGAATAACACAGAGATATGACAGGAATTAAATAATAGCACATATGAAACTTGATAACATGTAAAAGCCCCTACTATAAGAAGAGTTCCTCTTGCAAAGGTCATCCAATAAATGTCATAATCTGTAGTTCTTTAACCAGGTTTACCCAAGCCTAGAGGATAGACCAGGCTGAGACAATTGCCATCCCTGAAGTCTGGGGAGAAAACTTCCATCTGCATGCTGATTTATTAACTGGGATTATCATATAGGTCAAGTCAAAGAGCAATTAATGCTGTTTGCTTCCCTTACATCCTCCACTCTTCTCAATTCCCATTGCCACCTGCAGTGGTCCCAATGCCGAACAGTTATGGAAGTTGAAATCTAAAGTTGTATTTTGTAGGTAGGATTTTTGGAGGAAGGGCAGGGGGGCAATCAAATAAAACAATCAGAGCAGCCTGGTCACTGAGAGAGCACAGAGGAAGACAAGCCTTGGGTAGAGCTCAACTACAACCCCAGGTTAACAGCTGTGGTCCCTCATTAGGGATCAGCCAAAGCCCTGATGGAGGTAAGGAATCATATTAGCAAGGAGAGCCCTAATTGAGGACAGATTAATTTGTGGAATCTTACAAGTCCTCCAGTGGTCTCATCCTGCAAAACTCTGAGGCAATTTATACAATTGTGAGCTCTCTAGCATTTAGGACTTGACATTATTGTGGAGATTTAATCATATTTAGCCTATTTTTTTCTTCCAAATTTCATTATATCTTTCTATAGTCCTCACTCCTGGATATCATAAATTCATTCTTTTCTGGTAGCTTTGACTTTTAAATAGCTTGTCTCCACTTTCTTATGGCTTATTCATACTGTGTTTACTTACCTCTACTACTTCTAAGTCATTTCCATTATTGCCTTAATTATGGTAGTTGTGAATCACCTTGCTACCAATGTCATCACTGGTAGTAAAATGCAGGATCTGAGGGATAATCATTGTTTTGCATGTATATTATTATTGCCTAGCATTTATATAGCCTCCTTATTTATCTGATACTTTATTTACAACAAGCCTTTTCTGGTGATTCCTGCTAAATATGTTTTAAAAATCAGAGCATTTGCATAAAGAAACTCAAGAGATTTCATGGATCATTTCATTTCATTCCATTCCTTCATTTTCTTATATGGAAACTGAGTCTAAGAAATGTTGACTGAATTCCCCAAAGGCACTTATTTGTAGCAGAGTCAGAAATTAAAGAATAATTTTCTTGGCCCCTACAAATTAAATTTTGAAAAACATGGCAAAATATAATTGCATTAATAAATGAATCAATTAATATACTAATAAATTATGACATGATCTGGAGTAAAAGCTGTGCAGTTCTATCTACTGTTTACTGAATAAGACTTATTCCAATGATGTCCTCTGAGGTCAGCTGTTACCTGAATTTGTTTACTTAGGGTGTGAGAGGTTTAATAGATGAGGTGTCTCAAATAGAAACCTGTACCCCTAACATGCCTCAGGTTGGGGGACAGATGTAGAGTCTTTCACATTAAGAATGGCCAGACCGGGTTGCTTCTGTTGCCCCACAGCACTCTGTCCTACACTCATCTCTTTAGGGTTGTCTTCCTACTGTAGAGCTCTTAATACTCAGTCAAGGTTTGTACCAGNTATATATATATATATATATATATATATATATATATATATATGTATGTATGTATATCCAAATAATACCCTTAGAGTAATTTGATACATTAGCCTAGAATAGCCATCAGGACTAAAATCTAATAGTAGTTTCAAATATCTTTCATCTTAAAACAAAAAAATTCTAATGTTCTATTGTGACCCTGATCAGAATTCCACATGGCACAATCAGTTGGTACCACTTCACTGTAAAAATAAGAAGGATTCCTAAAGATACAGTCTATATTTAACTTTTCGTTATCGATACTTCTGTTCACTTTTGTAGTTTTATGATGCATTTGTCCACATCACCCCCTTTGATCACTGCCATGAGTCCCATCTCATGTCTCCCCTTGCTCTAGAACTGGTTGGCAAAGTTTTGAGACGGAAGAGCCGCCAGAGGTCAGCAAGCTGTGGCTTGCGAGCCGCAGGCTCTGAAGTAAAATTGAAAATGAAAATAAAACTAGCATACTTTCGTTTATAAACTTTTTAAAGGGTATTATTCACATAATGGTGATTATGTAAAAATATGTTCATGTCTCTCTAATAATTTTTAAATTGTTGTGAGGGACAGGATTGGCTCTTCCAGGGGTTGGCAAACTTTTGAGATGGAATGCACCCAAAGAGCCACATGTGGCTCGTGAGCAGCAGTTTGCCAACCCCTGCTCAGAAGTTAGTTCTCTTCATTTGTACATGTACATATACGTATGCATGTACATATACATCACATATAAGTACCCTTTGCTTCCCATCAATCAGTCACTCACATCCACCAAACCATTCTCTTTCTTTAATTCAAGTTTAAACTCCTATTTTCACCATGTGGAGAACCTATCTAAATTAATTGTCTCACAGAAGTTAAGACTTCATTTAATCAAAGACAAAACTTATTCCTTTCACAGTTTATATACAGTAAAAGTCCTACAGAAAATGTTTTGCTACTTGTATGACTATGTTTGAAAATAAGGTGAAGGAAGTGAGGCATTTTTGTTAATCATATGATCAATTTAATACCTGACAAGTTAAAAGTACATAAAGGAATCTTTGTAATCCCAAACACTGTGTTGGTACTGAGTTCAAATTTACTGTGTATATACTCTGCCCTAGACAGTAGTTAAATTTCCAGATCTATGTTTTTCTCTAAGGAAAGATATACATTAATATTCAATAATTCAGGAAAATTCCTAGGTCTGGGAAGAAAATAATACTATATATGTGTGGCCATTTGACCAACTGACCAAAGTGACTTTATGAAAGAAGAATTTTTTGAACTAACTTATAAGGCACTACAAAATCTATAAGTGGGATGGAATACTATTTGATCATATCATTTTTATGCCACTTACTCAACTTTCCCCATAATCTTTCATCCCAATTTTGCTGGCTTTAGAATTCCTGAAATCAGCTGATACCAAGAGTTCAGCCAGATGCTAATCTCTAACAAATTGGTTCTCAAAGTCCTAGTAGGTAGGAAATTGATCTTTATTTTAGCTTTAGTTCTAGTTTCATCTTTAGGGGTTGTTAAGAATTGAGTCATTAGTTCCCCTTAGCTGCACTCAGAGACACATCTGTTACTCATCAGCCAGAATGGCTTCCATTGAAACGGAGGGTTCAAAGTGTCCACAAAGAAGAAACAAGTCATTCTCAGCAAATGCAAAGACTGGAAATTTTAAACAGAATTTAAGCAGAATTTTAAACAGAAGAAAACATTATTGGCAAAGTTATCTTTAAGAGACAGCTCTGAGGAATATTTTCCTAAATCCAACCTGCACTTTACATCATCATTATTGAATTAAGAGTAAATATATCCTACAGTTTTCACAGTATATGACATTACAAACTATGGGAAATTCTGTAAATGTGTGAGGCTTCAGAAGTTCCAACAAGGATAAATATGTTACTTGTAGCAATTATTTAGAGTATGAGTATGTAGAGTTAAAAAATCACCAATATAAATGACAGCTAGGGATTTCAAGAAGGGGGTGAATCAAGTCTCAAATGAGCTCAGTGACAATCATATAACATGGACTTTCCATATACAATGACATTTCATAGAGCAATCCTGGGAAATAGTGTAACCGTTTTGCAGGTGTGGAAGTATTCTTACACTAAATAACTAGAAGTTTCCAAGTCAGTATAGTTGATTCTCATTATTTATAATAGTTACATTCTATAATATAAAGTTACTGTGACCAGTGAATTAGCCAGTATGGGACTCTTGCTTCTAGGGGAAATAACTGGATTAGGTTCCTGCAAGCCTCTGATCACAACATTTTTGTTGAATGGTCAATACATAACCTTGTTTCATGTGTGTTTCTCTTTAGAGATAACTTATTTACTGTACATTGTAGATTCATTAACATTGAATTCAGGCCAATGTTACAAGAGCTCATGCCTGAATGCAGCTTATCTAGCACACAAAGGTATCTCCTCTCTCAGGCACAGCACAACTTTCTTGCACCAGGCAGCATTTCAGCACTATGATCAGGGCCAAACAGAAAAGTTACCAAGAAAAAGTAAAAAATGAGAAAAACATGGCACTAAATAGACTACAAGATGGATACTTTTTTACAGTTTGAGAGCAGAAACAAGAAAGCAAATCATCACCTTGTTCAGCCTCAGCTAGGAACGTGCTCTTTGGGCAACTCAAATTTTCACCACTCTGCGCATGTCTGTGAGTGATTGCAAAAGTGCCTTCAGTATTGATTTTGGGGTTCTATATATATTTTAGCAAGTAGGAAAATTTGAAAATAAAGAATCAATGTATGATGATAACAATATTTGATATTAGATCTGTTGAACACCAATACACATCCTCTTTTTTTGGTTCCCCACCTATCTTTCTCTTGGCTATAAAAGTAATTAACTTTTATGTAGAAAAATAAAGCCATAAAAAACAACTGTCAAAATATTCTTTTAATCAATGAAAATTACATCATCATAAATCAATGATGTCTTTCTATGTGTATATTTGTATATATACATAATGCCCAGAAAAACATCATTCTGCCTTAAGAATTCTGAAAAAAAAATAATTGTACAACTCTTTTCCTTCAGTATTGAGTATAGTTATGCATTGTCAACGGCTGCATAACATGTTTTCACTAATATACTAATGGACATGTAGATTGCTTCTAATTTTATGTACTATGAACTCCATCATGAAAATTCTCAACATCTCTGTGTATTTGTCTGATTATTTTTGCAATAACGTCCTAAAAGTACAAATTAGATTTAAATGCCTATTAAACATGTAATGATGATATACACAGATAATGTAACTCATGAGAGCAACTTGTGCACATTTCCTTGCAATTCTGTTTTCAATTATTTCACCTAGGTAGCTTGAAATTGGCCATTTATGCCAAGGAGATTAGGAAATGCTCCAAGATCAAGGTACCAGCAGGGTTGGTGTCTGATGAGATCACTTCCCCTGCGTTACCAATGGCCACCTTTCTCCTTGTGTGCTCACATTATCTTTCTGCAGTGAGTAAGAGAAAAACAAATAACAACCAAAGCATTGAGAGAGAGAGAGAGAGAGAGAGAGAGAGA
>NW_017731796.1:432336-439482 GCF_001890085.2 Hipposideros armiger
AATGAGTAACTACATCTGCCTGGTTTCATAAACCATTATGCAATACCAACCACCATATTTATTGGACCAATGACAGTCAGTGTTTATTATTTCAGTTGTGATGAGTATTTGAGGATTTAAGCCATTGCATAAAAATTGGGACATGTAATTAATTCATTAATATGTTTCAAAGGTTGTGGTAGTGCTATTTTAGAGACAGGAGCTTTTTATTTTAACAATCTGTGATGATATGGTCAAATGAGCTCTAGATATTATGAAGGAAATAATCATTCTACTACCCTACATTGCCTCTGCTAAATGAATTAAGACATAATTTTCATGCTATTTTCTATTATAGTAAAAATAAAATTATAAATACTTGTGATCACTTTACACAGAATTGATGGTGATGATACAGAGGGAAGATTTTGCTTAAAAATTGATAATTGTATTAGAGCTGAAAACTCCATGATGATGTATTTGGATACTAAGTCTCAACAGCAGAAACCAGCTTCTAACGTTGAGCTGTGGCCTCTTCAATCTACAGGCCCCATTCCCAGGAATTCAGAAAGAAATATACATCAGTTCAATGCTCCAAACCATGTAGTAGGTATATAAGCAGAGAGATGAAAAAAAAAAAACAAAAAAAAAACTGTATCCCTACCTTCACAGCCTAGTGAAAAGACAGACTCTGTAAAGTATAATTATGATGAAATGTGCAAAGTATAATGAACAAGCTATGCACAGAGTGTCATGATAACCCAGATAACTCCTAATTTAAGCTTCAGGGACAAGAGATATATTCCCAGGGCAAGAATAACTTGGCATATTAAATAGTAATATTACATAGTACTGCTATGATCTGAAGAGTTGTGTCCCAGTTTTAGAACTCTGTTTTCAGTTCCTACCTTTCTTTATGTTTTAGCTTGCCCTTATTGCTTCTTATTAAGAGTAAATGATAATTTTCCACATGTGCTGCTTCTAAGTGAGAAAGGACATAGGATGTAACAACTATTTTTTGTTTTTTACATCTGGATATTATAATAAGAAAAGGAATAGAACAAGAACCACTATTGGGGAATAGGTATAGATGGCTAACTCAAAGTGTATTCATTTTAACACAGTGGGAAAAATAATCAAATCTTCCAGTGACAATCTACATTTAATTTCTGCATTTTACAAATTTGAGTGCAAAATTATTAATTATGCACTTCAGAAAAATAAATATTTAAAATTATTAGTCATCTTGTAGAGGTTTGAAATGAAAATAAAAATAATATAATAATCAAAATCATAATAAACATAGAAATATTTGTCATCATAATGAAAACAGAACCCCAAGTCACAAGTGCATGTTACTGTTGAACTATGAACTGAGTTTGTGGAAGTCTAATCAGGCTAGAAATTTGCCTTGTAATAACCTACTGTAGAAAAAACATACTTTTAATTTATTCATCTTATTCCCCTCCAAATGCTCATGAGACACTCAAATGAAGAACAATTTTATTCAACTTTTATTTTTACTTATGACTATAACTTAACTTTGAATAAGAAGTAGATTTCTATGCGTCTAGCTGTCTGAAACTTGTTTTTGCTGTTGTTTGTAAAATATCATTTGAAAAATTTACAAAGTATGCTTCAAACTTCAATATAATAAAATAGTAGTTATCTTACTGTGATTTTTAATAGCTATAGCATATTACCACTTATTTTAATCTATGTAAAATTGATTTTTAAAATTCCTCCATTTTAAGTATATAGTTCAACGAGTCTGGATAAATGTATACACCAATGTAACCCACTCCAATACCAAGATATAGAACATTCCNAGTTTGAATGTAGACTATCAGGACTGTTTGGGATGCCTAGGATCCCCCAAACACAAGGAGAATCAGCACCCACTCACTCACACTTTTCACCCTCACCCTTGATGCCCCTCTGATGTGAGACAAAAGCCATAGCCACTGGGGGAAGGACACATAAACTCTCTCCCACCCAAGACTCTAATGATTTCAAGAAGAAGTTCACTGCTGCTAGAGAAGGAACACGATATCTTCCTTTCCCGTACTCTGCACTGACACATCCATATAGTTACTGCTAGGGGTGGGGTAAGAAATGCACTCATTCCTAGGATCCTGCATTAATACAAGGAAATTTCTCCTGCCACCAGGGGGTGAGGAAAGAATGAAGGACAGGAATCCCATCTACCCTAGACCCTGCACTGATACAAAATGTAGATTAGTTACTCTGAGGAAAAGCAGGAAATTTGCCTGCTCTCTGGACTCAACTGAGTAGGAGATAGAGATTGCTTGTACTTGATGCAGGGCAGGAATGCTGAAAAAGGTCTATCTCTGCAGTTTACAGGCAAACAGCCCACCTAAGACTAAATAAGCCAAGAGCAGAATAACCAAAAAATACCTCTGTCCCCACAGTGAAACTTCAATTGAGTATGAAGCAATAACAGTATATCATGGAGGGAGTGGCATGAGCATTGCACAGGCATAGAAGATTCTGATGAAATCTAAAGGTAGACTAGGAAGGAACACTGAGAGAAACACTGTAGCATCCCAGACCTCACACATAGCATAAGGTAGCAGCAGTTCACCACTGGAGATATTCAACACCTATAATGTGCTTAATGTAACTAAAGCGACAAGACAGACCCAGTTCAAATACAGAATATAATGAGTCAACCCTTCAAAGTATAACAGTCTGGCAGAAGAAGAGGCATGTACATTTCCAGAAAAGATGTTATTGACTTTAATCTCTACAGGCTTTTATTTTTACATGGAATATTCAGCATTCAATCAAAAAATTAGAAGACAAGAAACAATAAAAAAATTGATCCATCATTAAGAGATAGTTTTCAGAATCAGACTGGAATTTCTCATTTATAATTTGGACCAAGGATGGTCCAAATGTGGTCAGACAGGTACTTTAGGGTTAAGATGTTAAAGGATCTAGTGGAAAAGTTGAACAACATGTGAATAGTTGGAGAACATCTATTCTCCACATCAGAGAGATGTGTACAATAAAAAAGCACCAAATTTATGAACACTAAAATGGATCAATAAAAATAATGCAAACTTCACAAAAAATATAAAAAGAAAAAAATGTGGATCTGAGATGTTGGAACAAGATCAGTCTAAAAATGTGTACTTTGTGTTCCACCCCCGCCCCTGCCCCCACCAAAAAAAATAAGGAGGGACAGAATAAATATTCGAAGACATAATGTCACATCTTTTCCTAATTTAATTTAACACCAAGGATCTAAGAAGCTTAGATAAACCCAAGCAGGATAAATACAAAGAAAAACTAGGTGCATCATAATAAATGTTGAAACCAAAATAAAGAGAAATTCCTGAAGACATCTGAGTAAAAAATATATATACAGGGAACCACTGATAAGAATTTCATCTGATTTCTCATCAGGGAAACTGAAATCAGGAAATCAATGGAATAATAATATATTTGTGTTGAAATTAAAANCTAGTTGTGGAGGACGTTGCTTCACTGGCCCAAGTTGGCACCATCATTGCGCTCTTCCTGGGCAAGGCAGATCAGTCACCAGCTTCTGGACAGCCGCTCACTGTGGCTGCTGGCCGCTCACACTGGCTGCTGGTTACTCACAGTAGCCTATGGCAACCCACTGCAGCAGGGGCTGCAGCCTACGCCGCTGCCGGCGACTCATGGCAGCCCAGCTCCAGGTTGAGCTGTTGTTCCGCATCTTGGCTGTAGAGGGCAGTGTCACTGGCCCTTATATGTGGGATCCGAAATAGGGCCCTCTGGCATCCCAAGCCAGCTCTTAACCAATGCGCCACTCGGCCAGCCCAAATTTTGAAATTTTAAGTGACTTTTTTGATGTCTTCGATATGTTATTTGCAAATGCTTGCCACCTGCTTTGCTTGTTAACTTTTGTAAGGCCTTTTCTTTCCTTCTTTGTGCATTTTTCTGCAGGCTTTTATTTAAAAATAGAAGTTACTGAAAGGGCAAGTTTCTCATTGGAACTCAGGTTGCAAACAATTTCTCATTGGGCAGAAATATGACTTCATGGTCTTTTAAGTGTAAAACCTTTCAACTTTTACTTGGCTGCAACAGCTAAAGGAGAATGTCTGGTTAATTCATTTCTTTATGTAGCAAGCATGAAAAGAATATTATAAATGTTGCTTTTTAAATATAGAAATGAAAGAAAATATACTTGATTTATGGAAGAGTAAAATAATAAAAGTTCATCAATTGCATTATTTTGGGAAACAAATATTTGATTTGTCTGATATACCATCTTGGGGTGTGGAGATCTAAAAAGTTATTAACTATGCAATTATAATTGCTATTTATTCGATATCTATTGTGTAGTTAACTGTTTGGTAAGCTCTGTGTCTGCCAAAGAGATACAGGAGATCATTTATGCCCTACAGGTGTTTACAACCTAATTGGGAAACAAAACCAACACACCTGAAACAATTAAAGATGTCTAAATAGTAAGAGGATATATTCAATCAAATTTAATGGATTGGAATAGTCCAAAATAGTAGCGATTTTTGGAGTATGTGAGGTTTGAACTGTGTCCCTGACTCATGGACGGGATTTACATATTTAGGTAGGATGAAGCAGGCATGCCAGATAAGGAAGATTCTACAGGGGAAAAAATAAAAAAATCACAGGATGGGGAAAGAACCATGTTGTATGTTGGAAATAATGAGATTCCTCAACTGACTGAAGCTACATTTCATAGAATAATAGGAAATTATTAATGTCCTTGAAAGCATGCTGAAGACTTTGAGAATTTCAGGAACTTTTATCCTTGGCATCTAGTTGCTCAATAAGTACTCATTGAGTTAAAGCAATCTAAGAAATGTGTTAGTCTTACTTGTTCGTTTTACAGAAACTGACACTTGAGGACTGGAGGAGTCAGGGTACTTGAACACATCTCACTTATAGGAAATTCCACAAACTCACCACTATCTCTCAACTCCAGTACCGTTTCCAGAATCAGAAAGTTTCAGATAGTAGAAGTCATTTTTAATTGTACTTATCCAAAATCCACTAGAAACTTGTTGTAAAATTTCTGTTGAAGGCAATATATAGGCAGGAAAAAAAAGGTAACTATCTTTAGAAGCCCTTGTTCAAAAGAAAGGGAACGTCTTCAAATGAGAAGATAAGACTGACTTAATTTTTCGCATGATCCACAGTTCACAGGGTGAGAATCTTATAGGACTGAGAGTTCAAGTTCCTCTAGCAGCTTTTCTCCCAAGGAAAAGAAGTAAAATACCTCAGCTCAGCTGGTGTGTGCTAAATAATGAGACAACAGGGTCAAAGATGTCCAGACTAAAGGACCACTTTATGCCTTTAGGACCATATTGTTTATGCCCGTCAGAGTTGGGAGGAGAAAGCCATTCATTGTAAACCTTTATATGTCTTCTCGAAGAAATCCAAAAGTATTGATGCAAAATGGAAAATTCCCTTCCACCATCAGCTAATTGCTCTATATCCTTCCAGACCTCTAGCTTTTTCAAATCATAGAACGTGACGAAGCCCGTAGTTTCCAGATCCCTTGACGTTGTTTCACTATATCAGACTGATGAACTGAATTTCTCACTTTATAGCCACATGTTTTGTTTTTCATAATGTATAAAACAGCTTTTAGAGTATCCATTTTTATCAAGGTAAATCTCATGTTACTCTTTTATTTCAAATTAATAACTCCTTTAAGTTAAGCTTTATCTTTGTTACATTACTGTTGCTTGAGGCTTTCTCTATTTTAGCCTGATTAAAATTAATAAACTAATACTTAAATTACTGAACCAGTAACACACAATATCCAGATGTCATCCCCTG
Source organism: Hipposideros armiger (assembly GCF_001890085.2). NCBI lineage: Eukaryota > Metazoa > Chordata > Mammalia > Chiroptera > Hipposideridae > Hipposideros > Hipposideros armiger. The sequence continues at coordinate 438,154 of NW_017731796.1, forward strand.
CTAAATAGTCCTTCCCACGTTTAATTTTGACCCTGCTATTTTTATTTTGTTGTATCCATAGGGCCTAATATCAGAGTGTGCTCAAAAATATTTGTTGATTGAATTATTTAGAGCTATGTTCTTACAAGTAAAGCAAAAGGAATACCTGGTAGAAGATGGAAGCTGTAATTGCAAAGAAGAAAAAAAAAAAAGAAAAACAATAACAGTGACATCTTTCATGCACTGGGTCACAAAAAAACAAATTTGCTGTATACATTAAACACTTTCATGTTTCCTGTATCTTACAGATGTTCCAAGATCTGTATCATCCAGGGAGAACAGGTATTTCATAAGGCCAAAGAAGTTTGTTGACTTACCTAAGGTTATATATTCAGTAATCAGAAGTTTTCAGACTCCTGATTCTAAGTTCATTGTCTTCCCCACTGCAACATACTATACTCTGAATTGTTTTGGGTTTCACAGACTGTAATAATTGGTCCAATATTTCAGAATTTCATCTCTATCAGAATTAATTGATATGAAAGCTAGTAGCTTCTGGATTGTGAGCATTTAACTGGTGACTGCTTGAGGAGAGAGTCATTGGAAGTTCTGAACAATTTTTTAAAAATAAAAGGGCAAACAAAATTTAATAAGTGTCATGAGTAAAAGAAAAATTAATAAGATATATCCATAGCTATTTTTGTGGTGTTTTTTTGGTTTCTCTCGACAAGGAATGACAGTCTTGGTTTATTTAAAGATACGCAACTTTCCATTTGTTAATATCACTTAGAGTCAGACCCCATGATGCAGAAAGGCAATGTTAGATAAAACATCTGCAGAGCGGATTCACCTTCCACGACTGATGTTGTTCCACAGAGATATGTGATAGGCAACATACCAGCTGGAAACTCAAATAGCAGCATAAATAAGATATAGCCATGGAAAGTTTTGAAAACCTTAAAACAACCCACCTGTATTTTCATTTTCCTATGCTTATGATCAGACATCATATTTGTCTTGCTATTACGGAGATGGACATCTTCTACCAAAGCTATTTGCCTGGAGACAGATTATGAGCACTGAACAAGTATCAAGGAAACCATGAATGGGATGTGACAAGTGCCATTAGCCAAAAATCCAAAGGGAATCGGCATCTTGAAACAATACATAGCAGAAGGAGCCAAAGAAAGAATGAAATGGCAAAAATGCCAGTGTTAATGCAAAAATTAAGCTCTGGGTTCGGTTAGGCCAAGCTAATTGAACTGCATTGGTCTTTCTTTCACTTTGAATTACAGTGTGTTAAAGAAAGAGAGAGCATGAAGGAATAAATATCCTCAACTGGATTAGGGG
>NW_017731796.1:442977-443873 GCF_001890085.2 Hipposideros armiger
CATCACAATTAAGATACAAAACTATTCTATCACCACAAAAATATCCTGTGTACTACCCCTTTAGAGTCATACCCCAATCTCTCCTACTGGTCCTAATCAGTGGCAACTACTAATCTATTTTTCATCTATTTTGTTATTTTGAGAATGTAATACAAATAGCTGCCTTGGATTTTTCACTCAGCATAATACCCTTGAGACCCATCCAAGTTGTCATGTGTATCAGTAGTTCATTCCTTTTTATTGCCAAGTAGTATTCTATGATATGGATTTTCAGCAGGTTTTTTAAGTGTTCACACATTGAAGGTCATTAGGTCAATTCCAGTTTGGGGATATAATAAATAAAGCTATGAACAATCATGTACAGGCTTTTGTGTAGACATAAGTTTTCATTTCTCCAGGATAAATGCAGTGCAGTTGCTAAGTATGGGAAATGTGTTTAGCTTTTAAGAAATTCCACGTTATTCAAAGTGGCTGTACCATTTTATATTTGCACCTATAATGGATGAAAGATCCAGTTTTTCCACATCCTCACCAGAAATTGCTACATATTTTTTTGTTTTTTTGTTTTTGTTTTTGTTTTTTCTTTTTCAGCTGTTTCAATAGTCGTGTAATGATATCTCATAATGGCCTTAATTTGCAATTCCCTAATGGTTAGTGATGTTGAATATCTTTTCATGTGCTTATTTGCCATCTGTCTATCCTCCTCAGTGAAAAGTCTTTTCATGTATTTTGTCCATTTTCTAATTAGGTTTTTTTCTATTGTTGATGTTTGAGATTTATTTACTATAGAAAGATCAAAAAGAGGCAGTATTATTTAGAAATGCATACATTGGTTGTAAAACTCGAACACATCAAGAAAATAATTTCCACGCAAGTCAGGATAGTTGTTAAAGCTG
>NW_017731796.1:448158-449545 GCF_001890085.2 Hipposideros armiger
TGCTGCCCTTCCTTTGAAAATCATTTTAGAGTCTATTTTACATTCTTTTAAATCTCCAGTGGTCTCAAACTTCAATTATTAAAGGTAAATTTGAATTTGTAAATAATTAACGAACTGGAGAATTATGCAAATATTTTAGCTACTATAGCAAAGTAAACATTTAAGTCTGAATTAGTTGAAATAACAACTTTCTCACAGTTTGTACCTTTTACCCTCTTTCCAGAAGAACAAAGTAATAGTATTCTTGAGGTAGCCACTCCATGATACCTAATCCAGTTTCAGAATTTTTGTTTCCCCTTAGTTCAGTTTGCCCTCTAGAGAGTAAATTAGAATGATTTTATAGTCAACCTGCAGTTTCACAGAATGCAATTTTCTATCAGGATGAGTAAGTATACTTATATGTTGATTATTCTATTAGTGCATAAGAACATGTTGAATAAAATAACTGAACAGATCAGAGGCAAGATGGGTGTTTATAAAAATGTTAATAGCTTAATATTTGTCATTATCATAATCATGTACAAATTAGCCAACATAGCTTTGAGTTTTATAGACATTCTTCCTGTTACCTTTAACCAAACGATAGTTGCCATATTTAAGGATCATGATCTGGATTCAAACCCCTAGATTTGAATTCTCAACTATACCACTTACTAGTTGTGTGACACTAAGCACATTTTTACTTAATCTTTTCATGACTCAGTTTTTCATCTGTAAAGTGAGGATCGTAATTGTACCAACATCATTGGATTTTTCTTGGAATTAAATAAAACTATATAAAATATTTGAATAGAGTACACTTTGTTCAACCAAAGCCTAACCCATACACTTTAGCTTTGGAGTCCAACTTCTCTCATCCACTTAAAAACCTCTCCTTATTTTATTCTCTTTTTCCTACATAACGTGTTTATCTTTTTCTTTAAGATAATATGTATCAGACTAGAAACATATCCACTGTCCTCCCAATTAAAAAAACAAAAACAAAAACAAAAAAATACCTCTCATTCCTCCTCTGCCTTTCAAAAGCAAAGTTTTTCCGGTGTAGGCCACAATCATTGTCCTTTCTTCTCACCTCTAAATTTTTTTCATTCCCCCGTCCCCAGCTGGACTTTTATTCCCATTACGAAGAATAATTGTGCAAATCCAAGTCATCAGTATTCTCCATATTGTCAAATCCATATGACTATACTTCCCCTTTTCTGATCTCATAAAGTTCTACTTTCAATACCTGGAATCCCTTTCCTTGGATCCTCTAGTCATCAGCAAGATCCCCCACATTCTCAATCTTTTCTCTAAAATTTCAGTCACCTTAATGCGTGAATTTAACCCAAAATCTGTTCCTGACAATCCTGCTTCCTTGAGGTCTCTCAAAAATTGACTGCTCTTT
>NW_017731796.1:451705-454110 GCF_001890085.2 Hipposideros armiger
AGTTACTGAATCAGAATATGCATTTTAACAATATCCCCAGGCACATCCTAGGCATGTTGAAATATGAGAAGCACTGCTTTAATATATCCACTCACTTCTGGTTTTTCTAGCTGGGTTGTATGCTTACCAAATGTCAGTTGTATTTTTTCCCATATACACAACTGTTTACACCAATTTGTGTGTTTGTATGTTTTTGTAATGCAAAACAGTGTAATGAGTACAAAGAGAAAGGTGGTTATTGCTTTTATGAACTAAGTTGAACTACTTTGTCAAGATTCAGTAAATGGGAATTGCTACTGTAGTTGTCATTGGGTTATTTTTAGGCAAAACAACTATTAAAGAACAAGGGAAAACTATAAAATCTGTAGGGATTCAGAATTCTGATTGCTTTGTAAGTATCTTTAAGTCCCACATTAATTTAAATACTGTATCAAAACAGGAAATAATCAAAATTGCAGGAAACATATCTGGAAACTCTTTGACCTAAATCAAAATATTGATGAACAAATTTTATCTGCATAGTTTAAGAAAAGTATTAGTGGGGTCAGATCCCAGAAGCCCTTTATGAAAAAGTAGTCAAATATTTTCCCAATCTTATATAATTTTTATACATGCGTAGTAGGCAGTAAGTAAATAATTGCTAAGTAGAAATATGAAATTCATGAAACAGAGCCAATGAAAAAAGTATTAATATAAAAGCAGTCCTGTATAATTCATTCATTCAACAAATGTTGAAATGGGAAAATATCCCAAACATTTGGATGCTGAATTCACATTGCGAGCAAGATACACAAGTATCTACCTTCACAGAAGTTCTTGTTGATAGCAAGATATAAGCTTGTCAAGTTGTTTTCATTCCTTGAAGCTCAAGTGTCTCTTCCATATTATCTACTTTATAGAGTTTTGATGGAGGCTAAATGAGATTATATGAAGTATAAGTGTCCAGAAGTTTAATAAATCTAATCCCCCTCCTTATCATTGTTCAATATAAAATGGAAATCCCTGAAGTTTCTTGAGACAGGACTTTCTTGATCAGAGGTGTTATTCAGAAAATCAATCCAGCTTTGAGAACAACTAGTCTAGGTAAGAAATAATGAAGAGTATCTTGTATTAAGGATACAAGATACTTGTATATGGGAGACAATTTACAGTAAAAATTCACATTTCCTAATTGAGAAGGCTTACAAGTAACCTATATATATAGTTCATCCTGAAGCATTAGCTCCCATTCCCACTCCTACCAGATTCATCCCTCCAATCATCTGAGTAACTTTATTCTTTTTTTTTTTAAAGATTTTATTGGGGAATTGGGGGAGGGGAACAGACAAGTTGCTATCATTTTGTTTTTCAGTCTAGTTGTGGAGGACATTGCTTCACTGGCCCTTGTTGGTATTATCATTGTGCTCTTCCCGGATGAGGCAGATTGGTCGCCAGCCTCTGGATGGCTGCTCACAGCGGCTCTTGGCAGCTCACACTGGCTGCCAGCGACACACGGTAGCTTATGGCAGCCCACTGCAGCAGGGGCTGCAGCCTACACCGTCGCTGGTGACTCACAGCAGCCCAGCTCCAGGTCGAGTTGTTTACCATCATAGCTGTAGAGGGCAATGTCACTGGCCCTCATGTGGGATCCGAACTGGGACCTTTGCTGTCAGAGCTGGCATCCCAAGCCAGCTCTTAACCAACGTGCCACTTGGCCAGCCCTGAGTAACTTTATTCTTGATGTAGATTAACTCGTACAAAAACAAAACGCAAATTAAATCCCTGAAATATTTTATCAAATGAAAAGTCATGTAAGTCACATCTTTTATATGATATTTTGAGCTATATATATTTTTTTTAATTAAACTAGTTGCATGCACAAGATCCAATAATTTGTAATCACACCTAAATAAATTCCCTCCTTTCCAGAAAATCCATAGCCCACATGGATACTTAACCCACCAATATTTTCAGTACCACCACCTTACCTTCCATTACATAATATAAAATATAATATAATATATAATTAATTTATATTATATTGTAAAATGAATATCATGGGACAGTTTAAAAATCTTTATATTTTGGAACCTAAAACACCTTTTAAATTCCTAGATCTAAGAAGAAATTGTGATAGAAACAATGGACTATTTAGATAACATGAAGGCACTACATATCAAAACATAGCAGTACAGAAATACTTAGGAAAATTTATAGCTTCAGTGTGTATATTAGCAGGTAAGAAATATTAAAAATGAATGAACTAGATATAGTAGAATAATGATTGTCAGGGGCTGGGGACAGGAGAGGATGAAGCGTTATTGCTTAATGGGTATAGAATTTGGGAAGATGCAATAGTTCTGGAGATGGACAGTGATGACAGTTACCCAATAATGTGAATGTACTTAATGCCACTGAAATGTACA
>NW_017731796.1:454795-560903 GCF_001890085.2 Hipposideros armiger
GATTCCAGCCTTAATAGAAATGTAATGTGAACCAGGGGAAAATACCTTAAACCTTCCAAAATTCAGCAAAATGGCAATATTGGTGACTACCACATAGAGGTCTTTAAGGATTAAATGTATAATTCCAAGCACACTGTAGATGCCAAATAAACAACACTTATTTGCAATTTTATTTATTCAGTTTAACTCAATGAAATAATAGCCTCTTTTCTTTATTTTTACTTTAATCCTAATCACTTTGAAGAAAAAAGAAAAAGTTGATTTCTATCTCTCTACCACAGGGTCAGGGACCCAGTATTTTGCCACTTTGTGTCTCTGTTTACTTCATTTGTTCGTGTTTCCTCCTTTTATTCATTTATAAAATATTTGAGCACCTATTAAAAAGTTAGCACAATGCTTGTTGCCATCTGCCACACCATAAAAGAGACATTTTTTTCCCTATATTGCCTCAACACTTGGAAAATGAAACAGCTTCCTGAAAAGACAAACCCATTATCCATTTCACTTATGAACACATGTATTACTATGGACAAAGTTTACCTTAGAGTGAATGTAGAATATAATTCACTCAATGTATATTCAGGCTAAGTGCGTTTTTCTCTATGAAACCCTTATATTCTCTTATCTCAGAAAAGCTAAAAGCAATTGCTACATGTACAGGATTTGGCACGATGTAGTGACATGATGCTGCAAATATTACTGACTATTCAAATTTCAGTAGGTCCCAAGGTAAGCTTAACTATTGACAATGCCAAAACTCATAATTAGAGGTTTTTCTTATTTGTATTTTAATTAGTCAGATGGTTAGAATAATAAACATCAAAAACTAAATATATATCGGAGGGGGGTGATGATGGATTGAGGGAGGGGGTTTTCACTTTGTGAGGGGTGAAAAGTATAAATATTACATTGTTTTGTACACATGAAACTAATTTAAACAAGTGATTTTCATAAAAAAATTAAATATATAACACAGATTATAAAATGAACATTTAAATGATAGTTATTATATCCTGTGGTTAATATGCATCAAAACCAACTACTTCTGAGTTAAATTATAATTTTATTACAATTTAAAAATTCAACTTAGCAGAATAAAATTAACAAAAGTATGATATAACTTTTCATGCTAAATAAAACTAAATTAATAGAGAAAAAATTCATAATCAATGCAATTTTCTGTATTTTTTAAGAAATAATGCTAACCCACAATTTGCTCTCATAGTTGTTTTATTTTGCTATTAATACAGCTCTACTAAAATTAGTAAATGTTTTAAAATTCAGCTCCACACTCGAGTCTGCACATTTCATCTATTCATTCTCCACTTGATAGCAAATCATTCAAGTGAAAATACACTGCCAAAATTCTGAACAATTTGAATGCAAATTAAATCAATACAATAACTTAGAAGAATTTGCCCTTGGAAAAAGTGCAAGTTCAGGCAGCTGCTCAAGATCCTCATTTTGTTTAGTCAATTTCTAGTAGTATAACTGTACTTAAGGCATCCATTGCAATCTCCATTCGCAAGTGGATTCGCATAAGCCCAGAACAAGAAGACTTAAAACCAAAATATGAATGTACTCAGAATACTATGCAATAAATACCAGGTTTCATTCTAAACCTAAGTAAAATAACAGACCTTCACTTATAAAAATCATGAAATTCAATTGTGGAATAAGATAGGAAATGCTATTATCTTTGCCAATCATTTATTCATAATAACTACCACTGATTGAATATGATTACAGTTGAAAAAGTATATTTTAGCCATGAAGTTTTTTGTTTTTTTAAGAATATTCTATTAAATAATCCCAACAGATAAAGGTGTTATTCTAGGAGATTCTTTGCAATTTCTAGCTTTTTCTACAATAAAAATGAATGCAAACAAAGAAACAAAACCAAATTCCAAGCAGGAAATAGAAACTAAAATGTTTTATGAAACCATTTTCAATGACTACCACATTTTAATATATATCACCTCTAAAGAATAGCAATATTACTAAATAAGTTAAATGTTCACCACAGAAACTTTGGAAAAGCATGTGATACAAGTTTGTAAAACTGTTGTTAATTCACTCAACGAATATCATTGAGCATCTATTATTCATCAGGCCATCGGGCCAAGACGACTTTTGGGATATGGAGATACAGCACTCACTTCCTGTAGAATGGTGGGAGTGTGGGCACATATGTAAACAAAGAATAAGTGTACAGTGTGGCTAGAGACATATACAGACATGGACAATGAGTCCTGGGAGCAAAGAGAAGGAAGTCCCTAATTGTGCCTCAAAACAGGTCAAGTAAGGTTCTTACAAAAGCGAAGATACTTGAGCTGACAGAGGAAAGAGCAAAGACTCTCACTCTTTCTTCAAAATTATGAAGACTAGAGATCCTCCAAAGGCCCCAAAGCCCAGAGATCACCAGTGATTGAGGAGTGCTTTAGGGAGGTTAGAGTCTTCTAGCAATTGAGAGTGGTGGTGACTCCCTTACAACTAGTGCAGGCAAAGCTGGAGATCTACTGATAGGTCTAATCTACTGGTTGGAAATATGGGTGAACCCTGTGGAAATCTCCTAAGCCTGGCCAACATGCCCATGTACTATGGGCTAAGCACGTGAGAGAGTTCTGACAATGCAGGTTCAATACCCACTTAGGGGCGGGTCTCTACCTGGCAATAACCAAACTGACACAATGTATTCTGGATTTCTATCTTTCTCCCAACCAAAGACGAATGCTCTTCATCTTCGTATTAATACTATTTCCCAAGCCATGCATTTCCCCTGACTTCTGAATTATAATTGCTCTCTTTATTTCTCATGGTCTCAGCAACCTTGTAAAACTGCAGGAGATATGAGAAAATGAAGCAGTCCTTAGGCAAAACTGGGCCAAGAGAGGAGTCAAAGCCAGATGGATTAAAGTAATCAAAGCCAAAGACAGACAGCACTGATAGAAAAGAATTTAATCAGGAGAAAGCACAAGTGTATATAAGGTTAGGCCTGCAGACTGAATCATGACCTTTAAAAGCAGCAAATCTTTCCAACCTCCTTCTTAACACACAGAGATAAAACACTGAGGTTAGGAAGTATGGAATCATTATAGATTCTGCTGGCTAATCTGATAAACTGCTGTGTTGATGGATATTTTGCTTAGAAATAAATATATGTTCAAACATTTACTGTCTATATAATGATCATTGCAATAATTTCAGGTACAAAGGCAAGTAGATAGTGAAGCAATTTTTGGGTAAACGATACCTTTCCCAGATTTACAAATCATATCTACATTATCATAGGTTGGAAAGTGGTCATTATCCTGGGTGTCAAATTCCCCAATAGCCATGCAATCCATGTAGGTTGGGATGGGAGGAGTGGGAGAATAGAGTTATGTAGTCAACATTATCCAATGTTCATTTAAAACCACACTAAAAAAATTGACTTACTAAGAGAAGAGCAAGTGTACATAAACCAGATAAAAACTGTTTTTGTTCCTCATTCTGTTTCTTTTTTTTCCCCACCTGACCAAGAGTTGCTTCATTCCCCAAAAGACATTCAATTGACAGTGGGCAGCAGGCGAAATGATTCTACTTACATTAATAACAAACTAATGTATTCATCAGTATGCCACCTACATAAATTCCTAGCTCCAGATAAATTAAATACAAATGTGTTCTCTTTAATGTTCCACTTGATTTGTATGTTCAAATAAACTGAGGTGTTCCTCTGAAACAATACATTTCAAGAGTATTGAGAAATAGCCTCAAAACTGTATATCTGCTAACAAAAAATGATTATACTATTCATTTCTGTAGATATGTGTTCGTGAGAAATGCATGCACAGCTTACTCATTGTGTAAGATGCCCTGTGTAGTAGCTTCAGGATACTTAACTCTTGACATATTTTCTTTTTGGGCCTTTAAAACTGGCTCACCTGAAGGTATTTAAGATTATGAAATGGGACTAACTCACATAAGTATTAGTTTGGTTCACAAATACTATATATGTCATGAATTAAAGGGGCCTAGTTTTCTCTAAATGTGAAGAGAAAGAAAACCCCTGGACAAGTCCTATTACACTCTCTTCCTGTGTCACACCATAATCACAAACATTTCCACACATAACATTTTTACACAGAAAAAGAATAGATTAAAGTGATCATTTTAGAGTATCTATGAGTTTGTGGAAGGTGAAAAATTATCAACATCAAATTTTATCATTTTTTATTTTTTAAAGGAGATTGAACTTGTAGGATTGGCAATTGCCTTTCTGAATCACTGCCTCTTTTCTGGACCCCACAGCAGAAAGAAAGCCTTCCATTGCTCTGAACTGTGGAACCAACCAAACAGGGCCTGCTTCTGGTCCACCTTCACTAATTTATAAGGAAAGGAGCTTCTGCTTTCATTCATATCTGGTGATGGATCCTTTTTTCCATCTAAAACAAAGTAGTGCTTCAAGTCAAGTTATTGACTTGACCAGGACATTAGCACAGTGCAGACTGGTGCTAGGTGAGGTATATAGGCAAGAGGATTTTCATGAGCGTTTAGGACTACCTTCCTGATGGCCCAAGGGAAGTACATCTGAGAAGCTGTAATTCCAGAACAATGTCACTGAGTGAAACAGAATCAGATCTCTTCCCACTATGCCTGGTGTAATGGGGTAAAGTAGACATTCACAGTAGAACATTAGAGCAGTAGTTTCCATTAATTCTCCATTTAGCTATGTTTCTGTCTAGAATCTGTAAAAGAAATTGTATTTATCAATGCTGGGGTGAAAGATGGGACTAGAGTTTCAGCTGATGAATGTCCCAACTTGTCCCAAGGTAATTTATTAAACTTACGTGATGAATGAACATTTTGTGGAAATCTGTAAAGGGACAGAACTTTACCTGTGTAATGTGAGATAAAATGAGACTACTGGCCCAAGGGCAAATTTATCAAGGCAGAGAAACCATAGGTAAGGAGGGAAGGGTGGGTGGTGAAAACCTACACTCCCAAAGGATACAGAGATTCTGGATGACACCTGGGTTATCCAAGGACAGCATGATTGATGGCTGGCAGGAAAATAAAAATAGACTTCGTGTCACAGAGTTCTGCTTTTACTCCTGAGTATGTACATGTTAAATTGCATCATATATGATCAGTTGTTCCAATAATTACCATTTAGTTTAATAAGACCCAGGATCTCCTTTTAATTCATCTTCCTTTCTCCAACAGATTCTCTTTCCATCCCTAACTTCCTTTTGGATATATTACATTATACTATCCCCAATGTAATCACTTGAAGAAGAGAGACAATGAAACCTCCATCAAGAGTGGTAAAAATAAGAGCTGCATTTTAATATATATGGATAGGGAGATACAGCAACATTTAATGTCCACCAAGGCTATGCTGTCATACAAAGATAGGTTTGTGGGGCTAAAAGCTTACCTAATTGGGGTGGAGATCTAAGAAATATAAGCAAAATAACAAATGTAACATGATACAAAAGTAAATGAACATTTATAAAAAATGATAACAGCAAATTACCTGTTTTAAAAGTTGACATGTGTATCATCATTTATCCCAGGAAACAATGTATTATTTTATTAATTCTTTAATGCCTTCTATAGTACTCTTTCTTTCCGACAGTTGTCTGACTAAATACTTTTGATCTTCTCTTCATGTGATGATACTATTGTAATATAGTTTTATGGAGAACATAAAAAGATAATTCAGCTGTTTCTCAGTGTGGTAAATTTCATTTGTTCTTAACTATTGATAATTTAGAAAATTAATGTGAAATCAAGGCATACACAAGGGTATTCAAAAGAATTTTAAATCGCTGCTGTGTTGTATTGAACTACATAATATGTAATCAAATTAATCTTATGCTACATACATTGATTTATTGATGAGTATATATAGGAGTTTTGTTACTGGAACTCTTGATTCAAATAATTCAATTGTGTTGATGGTGATTTTCATGCCTATTTTTTTTTGTTCTGGAAGTACCAGACTTCATCAGGAAAGAAAATGTGTCAGATATACTGAGATGCAATTTAATATGTTGGGATAAAATAAGCAGCTTCACACAAAGGTATACTGGATATTTATAGAATTGTTACACATGTGTGTCCTACAAACATAATTATGATAAAAAATTTTCTAAATATGCCCATATAAAAAGTATGTTACATTTATAGTTGTAAACACTGTTTCATCCAGTACATGACTAAAATTATATAATTTCCATTTGAGTAGCTTTGAATAAAAATTGAACTCTCCTTTTATATTTTATACATCTGATAATTGGAAAAAATAACCATAGGCCATGTTTTGACACATATATTTTTAAACCTTGTTTCTCTTTCACTACCAATAAACTTCTGGTACTAAAAATATTTATATCAAGATATAGCATCTAACCCTACGCTTTTTATCATTAATCCAGACATGGTATCAGAGTGGAACTATTCCTACAGTGGAAAACCAATCATAATTTGCTGATTATTTACATTTCTAGACTCATTTCTTTCCTGCGTAGATCCAGATTTCTATCTGATATCCATTTTCCTTCTGCTGGAAGGACCTCCCTTAACATTTCTCATAGTGCAAGTCTGCTAGTGATAAGTTCTTTCACCCTTGGATATCTGAAAAAGTGTTCATTTTACCTTTACTTTTAAAAGATGTTCACTGGGTGAAGAATTCTGGGTTGAGAGGTTTTATGTTTTGTTTTGTTGTTGTTTTGTTTTGCTTTTGTTTTTCCTTTCAGCATGTTACTCCTCTGGCTTCAGGATTGCATTGTTTATCCTCCATTTATATTTTACCCATATGATGATTGGAAGAATTTTTCATAGGCCAGTTTCTGGCACAAGTATTTCAGGCCTTGTTTCTTTTCACCGTGTATAAACTTCTGGTACTCAGTAGCTACTCACATTCTTATCTTTATGTCTCTGTACACTATGCAGTGTGTCTTTCTTCTTGTAGCTGACTTTAAGACTTTCTGTTTATACTGGTGTGAAGTAATTTGATTAAGATATTTTTCATTTTTCTTGTGCTTGAGTTTCTTTGTTCTTCTTGGATCCATGAGATTATATGGTGAATCAAACTTGTAAAATTTCCAGTTACTGTTTCTTCAAGTATTGCTTCTGGCTTTTTGCTACAGGCACTTTAATCATGTACATTAAACTGCTTGAGGTTACTCTGCAGCTCAGTGAGGAATTCTCTTTTTTTTTTTCCAGTATTTTTACTTCTTTGTTTCATTTTGAATCATACCTATTGCCTTCACACTCACAAAGCTTTTGACACTTTTTAAAATCTTCTATAGCTCTCCTTAACCAACTGGTATTTTCTTCTACCTTCTTGAGTGCCTGGAATATATTTATAATTGTTTTATAACCCTTGTCAACTAATTCTATTATCTCTGTCATTTTTTTTAAATACAATTATTTTTTCCAGTTTTATTGAAATATAATTGACATACCTCACTGTTTAAGGTGTACAATATAATGATTTGACATGTATATATTTTGAAATGATTATCACAATGTTTGGTGAACATTCATCATCTCATGTAGAGTCAAAAAAAGGAAAAAAAAATATTTTTCTTGTGATGAGAACTCTTAGATTACTCTCTTAACAAGTTTCAAATATACCATACCACAGTGTTAATTTTAGTCATGTAGGTTACACCTCTAGTACTTAATTATCTTATAGCTGGAAGTTTGTACCTTTTGACCAACTTCATCCAGTTCTCGTTATCCCCCAACTCCTGCCTTGGGTAACTACAAATCTTATCCTTTTTTTTTTTTTTTTATGAGTTTGTCTGTTTGATTGTGGGGTTTTGTAGGTTACACATATAAGAGAGATCATACAGTGTTTGTCTTTGACTCATTTCATGTAGCATAATGCCCTCAAAGTCCATCCATGCTGTCACAAATGACAATATTTTTTCATTTGTATGACTGAATGATATTCCATTGTGTATGTGTGTGTGTGTATGTATATATATGCAACACATATATATTGCATCTTCTTTATCCACTCATCTGTCAATGGACACTTAGGTTGATTCCATGTTTTGACTATTATAAATAATGTTGCTATGTACATAGGGGTGCAAATGTCTCTTAAACATATGTTTTTGTGTCCTTCAGTTATATACCAAGAAGTAGAATTGTTAGATTATATAGCTGTTCTGTTTTTAATTTCTTGAGGAACGTCCATACTATTATAAATAATGGTTGTACCAGTTTACAATGCCATCAACAATGCACAAGTGTTTCCATTTCTCCACATCCTCTCCAGCATTTGTTACCTCTGTCTTTTTTATGACAGCCATTCTAACATGTGTGAGGTGAATCTCACACATATATATCATTTCTTGATTTCCTCATTATTAATGGATTTTCCTCTCTCTGCATGCCTGGTAAGTTTTGACTGGATGCTAGATATTGTAAATTTTACAATGCCAGAAATTTTTTTGTATCCTTTTAAATAATCCTGGGCTTTATTATGGAATGCAGTTATGTAGGAATGCTTTGATTTTTCAGGGCTTTCTTTTAAGCGTTGTTAGGTTAAACCAAAACAGCCTTTATTCCAGGGCTAATTTTCTTTCACTACTGGAGCAGTATCTTCTATGTACTCTATTTGATGTCCTGCGAATTACAAAGATTTTTATTCTTTTCTTTTCTTTTGTTTCCCCTCCTGAGTCTTAGAACAGATAGTAGAGTCAGGGATAACATAGCTCTCTTAGGACTAGTTGTCATTTGGGGAGATAACTGAGAAAGCATTTAAAAACTAAAATATATGAGTATGAATTACTACAGAATTAGAAGACCGAGCATGGAACACCTTCGGCCATGCTTTTCAGTGGGAGAACGGGCTCATCCACCCTGCAGAACTGGTATATACTATCAATACTCTAATAACACTGTTCTGTTCATCCTAACAAAAGAACTGATGAAAACCCTTAGGCAGCATAAATCAAGCTTTAATCTGGCTTGGATTATTCTTTAGTTTGATTCAAAAGCATTTGCTGAGTACTTACTATATGTCAAGTATTGTACTTGATAGCTTTAATTAAAAAGTTGAATAAGGTTTTGTCTATATAGTTTATAGTCTTTTTATTTAAAT
The DNA here is from genome assembly GCF_001890085.2 of Hipposideros armiger. NCBI lineage: Eukaryota > Metazoa > Chordata > Mammalia > Chiroptera > Hipposideridae > Hipposideros > Hipposideros armiger. Next base: position 463,905 of record NW_017731796.1, read on the forward strand.
AATTAATGCATGTAAAATATTTATGTAGTTCTTGACTCATAATAAGTGCTTAAGTATCTGTAGGCATTAGCAATGGTAGCAATCATAGTTGTGACAGCAATATTGGTATTTGTACTGTATTGCTCAAGTTTTGTTGATCTTTTCTTCTATATTACTTTTGACCACACTGGGATTGGTCTCTTCCATCAGCCAAGGTTCAAAGAAATATTTGCATATATTCTCAATTTCCACATAGAATTAATCAAAGTTCCTTTTAACTTTGATCATTTATTAATGTTTGCCCTTCTTCCCAAAACATCCTATAAAACAAATGCTGCTAATTACTTCTTACCCTAGAAATGCTTTTCTTTAACATATTCAGATTTCAAATATGCTGTTTTATGATGTTATCCCAGTTTTTCCTCATATTCATTTTTAGTGATGGGCAATTATTTTCTTTCCCTTTGTTAAAAGGAATAACTTCCTGAATCTGATCTAAGATGAAAGAAATTACTGAATTTCCCTTCTTAAAATGAAATATAATTAAACAAACTTTAGTTGATTGCAGTGGCTCAAACATACTATAGCATTTGGTAGCACTAGTGCTTTTACTCTCTTTTATTCCAGACACCAAAAATCAGACTGCTAAGGTTTTCCTGATAACTAGGCCATGAATGTTCTCAGTCAGCTAGCTTCTCTTTCACTTCTTTCAGTTCTTTCTTTTTTTTTTCCTGCTACATCTCTTTATTCTTGTGAAATTATGGGCTAAAAAAGAATATAACAATTTCTTGACAAAGGTTTTTATTTGTAATTCTTCACTACTATTCTGAGGAATAGGATAACACAAATTCAGTTTTATTAAGTCCTTAGAACCTTCACACTGAGGCCAGCCAGGTGTTCTGTTGCCACTGAGAGATAGATCACATCTAGTCAAGTTATTTTTTTATCTTATTCCCAAGATAAATGTTTCATAGAGAAACCAAAATATATATTTTTTTAAAAAATACATACATGGGAAGTCTTTTCCAAGGCCCCATAGCAAGTTAAAAGCATTATTGCTTATGAACCTTCAGTGACCTAAATTTGATTACTATTCAGACTTAAAAAAAAATTGATCTCTTAAGTTACTTCAGAGAAAATATAGGCATCTCTTACCATTTAAATCTACGTGGTTCTGAATCTAGATGGAGCAAATGTGGATTGTGAGAATACTGCATTTCCCTATGTGTTTACTTTTCTGAGTTTTAGAGAGCCAGTGACAAAAGATTAGAGAGTCCTTTCCTCCAAACAACCTTATCTCAAAAATAATATCTAAAACTACTGGGCTCTTGAGATTAGATAGCAAGGTATATCCTTATCTCCATGGGATGAGAAACTACCTAAGTTTTCTTCTAACTTTATGATTTTCTAACCATTGTGCTCTAAAGCTAACACTGAAATTAAAGTTATAAATTATACCACAGCACAACCATTTTCAAAATATAATTATTTTACTTAATAAAAGTGTGGCTTTCCAATTTCCTTTCAGTAATATTTTCCTATGGGCATTAACTGTCTGGCCTGATTTCACAGCTGTCCAAAAGCCTTCGTTGGTGTAGTGGGGTAAACCTGCTTGATATCAGAGCTGGAAAAGGAGTTCATAGGCCCAAGAACATGCAAGTCTACCAATTAGGTTGAACGTACAACCTACAGGTATAAGATGTCACTGCACACCCAGGCTGTGCTGTCTTTGTCTCATTGCCAACTGGCACATGATGTTTGAACAACTGACAAGAGAGACAAGCTGGAGGTGCTCTACAGAAAGAAATCTATCTTTGCCTTTTCCAGGGAGTAACTATTAAGAAAGAGTACCCTTTCTCAAATGGTGACATAGGTATAAAACAATGCAAATTAACAAACATGTTGTCAAAAAAAAATAACCTTTCCTATTATAATGGGCTTTACACACATCCCTCTGCCCCTCGTTATGCCCCCACTTACATCATCGTGCATTTTACTATCAAATTGTTCTTAAAGGAACACTGATTTGGACATCTCCTTCCTCTGGGAAGAGAACTTTATGGAGAATGGGCATCCTGGCTTTACAGCCTAGGCCCAGGCTGTGCTTTTGGTATCATGTGCACTCTCTCACTCTCATGAATCCTCATTCAAAATACCATCTTTCAACTCTCCTGCTTTTTCCTTGTAGTACCACTACGTCAGCTAGTTTTGATCCTTTCCCCCACCTTTTCACAAGGAACTGAACCCACTGATGCTACTATTCTTTTACTATCCCTCATCCTTCCCCTGTCCTTGTTTCTGTCCTTATACAGCTTAGATTCTATCTCTTTTCCTCTCTATGTTGTTATATTAACTTGGCAAAAGCCCAATCCCTGGGTGAATCCAATTTCCCATCTAATCTATGTTAGCTCCAGGGCAGCAGAAACATTGCAGAAAAACACATAATTATGCTGATTGGTCTCACTTCAAATGTGAACCCTGCATGAGACCAGATGAACACCAAGTGGTCACTTAATGCTGTTTAGTAATCACGTTAGTAGTCTGGCCACTCTTTCCCTTTCCAGTATGACAAATATCTTCTTATGCCTCCAAACACTTCAAGTATCTCCTACCCCAGAGTAACTTTTAGATAATAATCACGTTTGCTATTTCACTGGAAAAATACTAGCAATCGAAAGAGAAATCCCACAATCACATATCCACCCAAAAGGATTTATACGTACTATGCAATCACTCTTTTTCCTTTAGACAAATACTCCCATTTTCTAATCTAATGAAAAACACTATATCTGTGCAATGAATTTAAAACATCACTCTTCTCATAATCAAGGCTATCACTCCAACAATTCTACTCCCCTTCTCTCCTGCATATCCTATTTCTTCCTCTCGTCCCTGGTTTAGTCCATCAATATGCATGTACACTGTTATTTCTTCTATCTTAAAAATTAAAATTGTATACACACACAAACACATTTTTTCCCCTCATTTCCCCTGAAGCTACCATTTACAGCAAAACTCCTTTATAGTAAAACTCCTTGAAAGAGTAGTCTGTACTGACTTCACTTCCATTCTTTGTTGAATCATACCGCCTCATGGGCACTTGTATGTACGTCTTATCTCCTTCAGACCACCAGCTTCCTGAAATCAAATACCATGTGTTCACCCAATGTCAACCCTGCCACGGCCAGAGCAATGTCTGTCATAGAGCATTTGTTGGAGTCCTTGCATATGGACGCAAACCACACCTATTTAGTGGCAAATAAATTAGAGTTTCACTCTTTTGTTATTTCCAGTTCTTCTTAAATGTTCTGGAAGTATTTGCTGAGTAACAGAATTCAAGCTTTGGAATTACTTACCATCAGTGAACGGCATGAGCCTTCATTTTGCTTTTGACTCTGAGATTTATATTGGCTCAGTGTCATGACTCTAATCTTAGTACTAAAGTGGACTTTTCTACCACTCCACACATGTCCTTTAAAGAGGAAGAGTGGTCAGAGACAAAGCAGGAAACATAGGAGAAAAAATGAGACAGACTAGAAATAAACTGAATTGGACAATATAGAGCAGTAGTAGTACAGGCCATGAGTAAATTTCCCTTTTGTTCTAAACCCTAAGGCTTCAAAGGTGTCTCATTTGGAATGTCTTCAAAGTATGTGAAGTTGCCTGGACTCACATTTTCTTTGAATTTCATCTGCAAAATCTTAGACGTAGCAGCAATGATGGCCCAAACCAGACTAATTCATGTCTCTTATTTACTAAAATACCTACAGCAACTAATTGTTCAATGTGCGTGTTTTGAACAATTGCCACCTAGCAATGCCAACAATCACCTAGCATTGTTGTCTGTAGAGAGAGTAATCCAATTGCTGGAATCTTGTGGATTTGTTATCCACGAGAATACTCTTCAGAACACAGAATTCAAGACTCTTCATGAAAGCCAGAATAACAGAAATCAATTTCCTAATTCCACAAGCTTGGCTGAAAGACAGCAGTAATAAATGGATGCTTTTGATGACATAGAAAGAATTTGTATTAAGGAAGGCCAAGGATTTTATGACGATATAATGTACAGTTCTATCACAGCTGTTATGCTGTCAGTGCTGACCTAAACATAGCTGAAAAGTATCAAAATATCATATTTCCTTGGCTCACCTACACTAGTTCAATAAAGTTGCTGCCTATCACCTCTAGGATTCAATAAGCCTTCTTTCCGTGAATGTTGGAGAGCCAACACATCACAGCTGTACTGTGGTCATCTCAGAGCTAGATATAAATCCAAAGTTTCAATCCATCTAGCTTAATGTATGTGTTTCAAAACAATGGCAGAAAGAACAGAATTGGAGCCATATTTTACTGCCTCCCTGAGTATAGGCAGAATACTTTCTAGGAGGAAAGTTTTCAGGGTATTTACAACATTCGGGTTGTAGTAAACATGTAAAACTGGGCTCAGCATCAAACCAGAAATTAAAACAGACATTTAAGCATGATAGTAGTTCTCATTAGGAGTCAAGCAGTTGAGTCTTACACCTAAAATAAGCATATGGCATTTTAGTACCTTGATGTTTCAAAGGTCAATAGGCAGCGCCATATGGTGTTATGGCGTATGTGGATATGTGTGTGTGCACGTGTCGGTGCACGTGCATACAGGCCTGCATGCCTTAAAACAGCACACTACATTTGTATCCTCTTATCCATCTGCTCTGACAGCAGTAAACAGAGGCTACAGAGGCTTAAAGCATATGGATTGCAGTGTTGATTTGACTTAGGGGCAAAGCAATTGCCCAGAGTTTTGCATGCTTTGATCAAAACATTTCAGAGTTTCCCTCATTGCTCGACAGCATTTAGTGCAGGTGGCAGTGGTCCACCTAGATAATTCCTGCTGGCAAGTCACAAAGGGCACCTCTCACTTAAATATTTATAGGATCCAATTGCCTTTCTGCTTCACATGCTGTCTACTTTACCTGAATTTTCTGCTTGTTTGTTTTCTCAGCTGCCCAGAATAGTGAAAATATATACCAAGGTTTTCGTTTTGGCTTTTCTAAAGAATCAACTATGGTACATTTTAGTGAGAGCAGTGGTGATGACAGACACAGGGCATGATCCAAGCTTCATCTGACTGTGTTGGAATCCTAGTTCAATAACAAAGTAACTCATGCATTGCCCAGCCTAAGGCTGTGATGTGAATTGCACAGGTTGAGTGAGTATCTGATAGCTGCCACTTGGGGAAATGAAAACCGTTGTTATGATAAAGAAGGCTAGTGTTTCTTTCTCTTGTCCTCACTTTATTTTGCCATTTTTTTTCTTTGAATGCTACTTACCAGCTCCATGCTCTAACAAGTATTCTTTATAATGCCTGCCCCTACTTGTAAAAATAAGGTCATAGGTTACATCAGTAAACATTAGCTATTCACAGCACTAATTATGTTTTAAAGAAACTCCAAAACAGAGACAACTAAATAAATTCATTTCTAATTGTGTATTTTAAAACCTGTAAGATCTGTGTGAAGAAGAGAATTCAGGGGGACAAGGCAGTCTCAGCATTCTCTAGCTTCTGCCACATTTCCCCAGAGAGGAAATTATTATGTTTGAGAAACATTCTCTTCTTATATAGTAAAATGTATTTAAACAATCTTTCAGGAAATGTTTAGACTCTTGAAAAGTTACATCTAACAGGAAAACTATCCCCAGAAATAATTAATGGTATGAAAAATAAACTACTTCTAAATTATTTTATAATTGATTATTTATTATTAAGAGGGGAAAGAGTAAATCAACGTCTCCTTTTTTTTTTTTCTTTTTTTTTTCTGGTGTTAGCAGAAAGAAAGCCACAAGTTGAAGAAACAGTTTGAGAGCTGGGTTATGACTTGATGGGCTCTAAACAGATCAGGCCAAGAGTTTGAAAATTCTGGCTTTAGATGTCAGAACAATATTAGAATAGTAAGTAGAATGAGATTAGGTTCCAGGTTTGATTATTTAATAAGTCAAAGCAAAAGCACCTTGACTCCTTGTTTAACATAACTAAAGAAACCTATGCCAAATTGACCTTGTTTAGTTAGAAGTCTTTCCAACTAAACTATGCAAATTGTAGCCCACAAAAAGAACAGATGAGCCATGGAGTAGAAAGCCTGTCAACTCCTGTCCTATATTAATGATGACATATTATATACACATAGCCAAATCTCGATGCACACATTTTAATGCATTACCAGAGTGATCATTGTGATAACAAAATCCAGAACCAATACCTACCTATGCAATTAATTGTTCTACAGATTGAAGAAATGATGAACGATCCTTCAAAATAGGAAGAATGGCATTGATATGCTATAAACATCTTAGAAAGATATATAAATTACACTCCTGGGTGTGCCACAAATATCACTTATTGGTTTTTGAATGGTCCTCAGGAAAAGGGGTGGGGATACCCAAGGGAAAGCTTTCTTGCCCAAAGTTAAGATTTATAATGTAATGAATGCTCATTACAGAGATCTTTGTCTGTTTCTGTTTTTCCTTTTCATCGCTAAATATGTGGAGGTGCTTCATAGTAAAGTTCCCTATACATGTTGGTTTTGAAGTGGATATAATATATCCCCCCACCTAGCTATTGACATAGTCTCCTGACTGGTCTCTCTGCTGTTATTCTCACTCCATAACCTTCTATCTAGTCTCCAGTCAACACAGTGTAATTTTTTTTCAAAGCAAATCCCTTCTACTGCTTAGAAGCCCTTTATGACCAAGCCCTGCTTACCATGTGACTTCCTCTCTGACCACTCCTCCATCTTCCACCCCACTTCAGCCATCCCAGAATTCAATTTCATCCTTAACATGGCCCATTGCATTTTTGTCTTTCAGCTTTTGCACACAGCATTCTCCTCTGCTTGGGTTATCCTGCCTGATTCATGTGGCTGGCCAATCTGCTCATTCACATCTCAACTAAATGTCTTCAAATAAAAATAGGAGTAACAATAGTAACCAACACTTTTACATTATTTATCATGTGTCTAGCACCATTCTAAATGCTTTACATACATTAACTTATTTAATATTAATAACAAACTTACAAGTAGAGCCTTTAGTTATCAACCTCATTTTCAAATGAAGAAACTAAGGCAGAGCAGCTAAGAAAACTGTCTAAGGTCAGGCACTACTAAGTAATGGAAATAAATTTGATCCCATATCTGAAGTTCATTATTTTAACTGCTTCACTATTCTGTCTCTCAGAAAATTGCAACCCAGTTACCCTCTAACATATCACCCTACTTTAATTTTCTTAATAGCACCTATCACTACCTGTTACTTTTCATATCTATATATTTATTTACATATCTATTTCTTTACTTTTATGAATTATTGTCTGTCTCCTTTTTTTGAAATGTAAATTCTTTGAGGCCAAAGTTTACTTCTGCTTTGTTTACAGCAGGGTATCTGACAGCAAGAGCAGTCCCTGGCGTGTAGAAAACACCCACCAAATAGTTGCTGAAAAACTAGTTAACAATCAAATGAGTGTGTGTCTTTCTAGTTGTCAGCTTAGCCCTCCAAAGTGGTGAATTGGGTCTGACCATTCACCTTAAGGAGTTCAGAGTCCTTTACCATTAGTTTACCTAGAGGTGATTAAACCTGATGATTCCCCCTGACTCACCTGAGGACAGACTGATTTATAAATCAGATGACAATTTATTAATTTACTGTGAGTAATATTCCTGTCAGCCAGAAAGCATATTCATCACCTCTTAGAGAAGCCTTTGTGGGAAAGCAATTAAGATCAGAAGGTTGTTCATCAAATGTAAAATCAAAGCAAAGGGAATTTGAAGACTTTGTAAGACATTTTAATCAAGCAATGGCAGGTCTATGAAAATCACTCTTGCCAGCTACCAGGCAATTCTCACCAATAGGCCAGATTTTCCAGTCAACAGGGAGTCTTATTTTTCACAAGGACTGTACATTCTCACTCTCCAACTCTCTAGAAGTCTTTATTCTCCTGCTGATCTCAAGAACCTTTTGTTTTCATCTTTTCTAGTCCCTACATTTTTAGAGAAGAAACCTACTTCCAAAGCCATTTCCAGGAGGCACTCACCTCCACTCTGTATGGGTCCTCACGTTAGATCCTTTTCCTGGTGACCCTTTCATGTAACTCAGTTTCCAGCTGACTCAATTCAGAGTCTCAAAGTATAATCTAATTGGCTCAGACGAGTCCATAGATAGGGTATTTTGGAGTCAAGATTTTTATACCCAGTCTAATTATTTGAGATGAATTAATGTGAAAGTCAGAGTGTAGAGGTAAACAAAAAATTATACAAGAAAGTCAGCGGAGGCTTTGGGAAGTGAGGCAGTTTCTCATGGAAAGATTGACATATGGAGGGCATATCTAGACATGCCCCTTTACCCTTAGATTGTCCGCTTTGTCTCCATTGTCCACTTCCAAATAACTGAAGTGGTTCATATTTACAACCCCATTATAGTGGCAGTTCAGCATAATAAATAAAAGGAAATGCTATAAAGTAACATAGCCTAGGTTGGATTTCCAAACCCCATATTTACCATATTAACTTTGCTCAGTCTTATTTTCTTCATAATTATTGTATCTACTCATAAGTGGTAGCATGAGGAATAAATGTAATAATATTCATGAAGTCCATAGCACAGTGCCTGATACATATTAAACACATATAAATATTAGACATTAATAATAATTGTTATCATTTAACCAATGACATAGGCTTTGGCTATGTCCAGTATTACAAATGCTTTCAAATAAACTGAGTAGTGTAAAATTTTTCTTTTGAAAGAAATATAAGTTCCAAAGAGGATGTTACAGATGAGACAGCATTTAAATAGGGTCAGACTGAAGTCTCCTTATAAATCTGCTTCCTGAGTAATGAGAGACTTTGTCCACACTGCTGGCCAGGTACATTGCTAGAATGCCAAGCATCTGGATCACTACTGTCCAAGGTTAATACAGAGGCCCTCAGGAAATAAATAAAAATAGTATTTCCACAGTCAAATGAGATGAGGAAATACTACCCTGCCCTTCTGAAAAGTCACTATGCACATTAGCATCTTAAACGTAGTAAATAATTAAACACTTAGAATTTGCTATAATTCTTAATCACACCTGTAAATTTCCATTTGTCATTTAAGGTAACATATTCACAGGTTCTGGGGACTGTTGCATGGAAATCTTTCTAGGGCTGAGGGGTCATTATTCTGCTTACTACAATGAGGATGACCTTGCAGTTGAGGGCAAGGTTTAAGAGTCAGAAATAACTGCATGTGTCAGGAGATTCAGGGTAAGTACTCTGAGATGGGGAGATGATCCTGGATTACCTCATGAATCCTTAAAAGTAAAGACCCTTTGCTGGCTGAGATACACCACCTGAAAGAAGGATCAGAGCGATGCCACATGCCAGGGACTTGATCTGCCTTTATTGACTTTGCAGATGGAGGAAGGGGGCCATGAGCCAAGGAAAGCAGCAGCTTTCTGAAACTGGAAATGCCCTTTGCTTGTAGCCAAGAAGAGCAAAGAGACCAAAATCCTCCAACCACAAGGAAGTGAATTCTGCCAACAACACAAATGAACAAATCAACAGACAGATCCTCCTCCAGAACCTACAAAAAGGAGCACTATCTTACAACACCTTACTTTCATCCTAATGAAACCTATATCAAACTTCTAGCATGCAGATAGATAAAAATAATGATAATATTATAAGGCATTAGAGTAAAATAGTAAGATAATAAAATTGTCTTGTTTTAAGCATCTCTCTTTATGATAATTTGTTACAGGAGCAACAGGAAATGAATACAGTCATTATCTTTACAAATAACATTTTTGATCACTTAATGTGTGCCAGACTCATCTCTACACACTTAACATGTGCATGTAATAATCCATGAATCAATCTGTTAATCTTCACAATTATCCTAAGAGCTAGGTGTTATTATTATACCCATTTGTGGATTAAAAACTGAGGCACAGAGAGTGTGGGAAACTTGCCCAGGGTCCTATAGCCAATAATTGGCAGAGCTGGAATTCCAGTGCAGCCCATGTGTCTCTAGACTCTAGGCTCTGATTTCTGAGGAACAGAAACTCAGTAAGGATGATTTTCCAAGAAATAATAGTCTAGGCTCCTTCAGTTAATATTGACTCTTCTGTTAAAATTAAATTATAAATCTCTATTTTCATATTTAATTTAGACTCCAAAGGTCCTATTGCTTTTCAGATGATGCAAATTTCAGAACATGAATTTGGACATGAATTGTCCTACTTTTATTAGCTAAATTTCAGTTTTACACAAATGCAAATTTATATTTTCAATTAGTTGTAAACCTAGATTTTCTAAGAAATGTTCACACTCTTTTGAAACCCTCATCCATCATTGGCAAAGTATTGAACACCTGAGTCTTCTATTTATAAAATACTACTCCATTATTAATTCAGGCACAGTATTAATTAAATGTGGACTTATGTGTTCAGTATTGTAGGTAACAAATATAAAACATGTATGTAAAGTGTAGCCTTGCACCTCATAACCTGTAACAGTTTAAGAAAATAAGACATTCACAACAAAATCAATTTTTGTGAATTTCTGAACTTGCAATAATTTCCCCACTTCCCCACCAGCAATAAGATCATTTGAATATTCTATAGTTTAGAACTGAACTAACTAGAAGTCAATTCATTTACTACAATCTGTCCTACATCTCTTTTCTCAACTTTTGAAGTAAAATTTATGTGATCTACGGTTGAAAGCAGAGTTACATGGTTGAAAACATACGCACACAGAGGCACATAACACAAACACACATATGTGCAATTCCCTCCCTTGTAGGGGAGAAAAACCTTTCTTTCCTTCTAGGTTCTTTGGCTGGTCTAGTAATTAAATTGACACAAAACAGATTAATAGGAGAAAAACTAATTTCATATGTATGGGAACTTGTTAAAATTAGAGACTCAAAATAAATGACCAAAGCAGGCAGCTTTTATACATTTCAGACAAAGAAACGATAAATTTATGAAGAATTGACAAAGGAGTTGGGCTTGGGGTGGTAAATTCGTGAAGAAGCAACAAGGTTTGTCTGTACAGCCTTCTCAGCCCTAAATTCCCCATCTCTGGTGATACAGATGCCTTCCCCCCTCCTGGTACAGGGAAAGTGCCTTTCACATGGGAGATTTATTTCCTGCTTTTCAGGAAGACAAAGGAGGGTCAGAGTGTCCATCTTGCACTGGCTGTTTCTTAAGTAACTTTCAAAATAATCAATATTTAAAATGTCGTAGTTTGGGGTGGTGCCATCTGGTCTGCTCCACTTCCCCTCCAAACTCACTTCATATACTTAAGCCCTTCTACCCCTTCAAGGGCCCCCAAATATATTCAAGAAAACCTGATTCATGCACTTAACACATATATTCAAATATTCCAATTGTGATTCCTTCCAAATACCTAGGATGGCCAGTTCCAAATGTCCTTTTAAGACTGGCCCTTTGTGAATAGGGAAATAACCCTGAATAAACCTCTGAATAAACATTGTAATGTCAGAAAAACATAAAGAACAAGTAACACAGAAATCCACTGAGTCCTCTTTCTTCCCTTTGGAGAGGACCACAACCAATAGCTTATTGAGCCAGCAGAATCTCTCTTTTTGTCTTTTGCAGATTACCTATCTTGATCATCCTGGGTCTGTTTGTCACCTCCAGGCTGTACCATCCACAGTATTTCTCAACAGCTATTCCAATTTATAATTCCATTAATTGGTCATAGTCCCTCTCCACAGAGAGCTCAGGAGAAAATTAAAAAGTCACCCTGTCTCCCCAAGACAGAGCAGGTATCTGAAAAAGTTTTGAATAAATAAAGAAGAAAATTAAGGCTCTAATGTGAACTTTTTTTGAATGTCAAAAAGAAGACATTGGACCCTCATAATAGAGGGTTCTTCCAGGGTGCTTGTTTGATCCTATTCTAGCTCCCCTTCAAGTTCACATGCCTTCCACATTCACCTTTTATTCTGAATCTTTACTTCCATCCATGAGAAAAATGTCAATTCTCCCAGAGGAAAATCCCATTTCCTTAGTTTATTTCCTCTTTCCTTTCACAGATTACTGAAGTCCACATCTTGCAACTTTGAGTAGCATTCTAAGTGTTCAGCAAATTGATACTGGTCTCTTGTTACCTAAACCCTGCAACAAGAGGAAAGGTAGGTGTGGAGTGGGACAAGATGAGCCCTGGTTCTTCCAGTGATGGCAGGGTCTCCCTGATATCCCCCCAAGTGTGAACAATAAACCTACTGATTCCTTTATATAATAAATCTTTCTGCCCCTTCTCCCTAACAGAACAGTCTAAATTCCAGGTAATCAGATTGAGAAAGGGATAGGTTCTTTCTCAGATTCTCCATCCTCAATTAGGTGTCCAACAATTCAGTTAAATTCTGACATTCATCCTTGGGGTTAGTGCAAACCCCTCAGGTCAAGGACTCAGTTTCACAAGGCTGTTCCCACTTCAGGCACCAGTCATAAGGCCTGGAAGGGAGGGCCAGGCCCACTGTACTTCTGATCAAATGACTATGAATTGGGGTTTCTATAATCCCCACATAGGTTCAATAATTTGCTGGAATGATGCATAGAACTCAAGAAAACACTTTACGTCTATTTACCAATTTATTATAAAGCTAGAAATCAGGAACACCCAGATGGAAGAGAAACACAGGTCAAGGTGTTGGGTGGGGGTGGGCGGTGCCTAGTCTCCATTTCCCTCTCAGAGCATGCCACCCTCCCAGCACATTGATGTGTTCACCAGCTAGGATGCTCCTCTGGTTTTTGCGAGATTTCATTATGTAGGCATGATTGATTAAATCTGGGGATTGAACTCAATCTCCAGCCCTTTTCTCCTCTCCCCCTCTCCAGAGGTCAGGGGGTATAGAGAGATCAGCGGAAAGTTCCAACCCTCTAATCATGGCTTAGTGTTTCTGGCCACCAGCCCCCATCTAGAACCTATCTAGAGGCCCCAGTCATCAGTCATCTCATTAGCATACAAAAGATTCCCTTATTACTGAAAAGATTTCAAAGATTTTATGAGATCTGTGCCCGAAACTGGGGGAAAAGTCTGAAAAGATTCATTGTCCTTCCTTTGGCCATTTTTTCTCCCAATCCTTTCTACTCCTCATTTATTGTTCCAAGCTGGTTTATTTTAATTTTGAGTAGCAGCATTCTTGTTACACAAAAACTATACAATAGAACCATGCAAAGGCATTGTGAGTTTATGTCTGCATGAGATATGAACTATAAGCCAAGGTTCATGTTTTTGTGATTAGACTTTCAATTGTCCCACCACCATTTTTTAAAAGACTGTCTCTTCTCTACTTAATAGACTTGACAACTTTACCAAAAATCAATTGACTGCATTTGTGAAAGTCCATTTCTGGACTCTACATTCTGTTTCATTCATCTATTTTTCTATCTTTTCACCAGGCACACTGTTTTAATTAATGAGTTTTATAGTAAGTCTTAAAATTAGGTTTTTTTTGAAGGGTTCTCATGTACTTTATTTCTTCCATCATGCCATCATTTAATGGGATGCACAGTGTTTTTATTTGGCGTCAAATATGAGTTGCTTTTAAAATAACTAGGTATTACACCAGCTGGGATGATTACTGATCTCTCCATTCCTTTGGGCTGACTCTGCAATTAAGGGACTAGTTGCCTTCTGTTACTGCTTATATTGCTGTGTATGCCCATATAGCAACACAGGAAATGGCTCCACTAGCTAATACATTATTACCATATTTGTCATGGAATATACATATTTTTGACAGATATATTTTTAACAAATATACATACAGTAAAACCTTGGATTGCGAGTAACTTGTTTTGTGAGTGTTCCGCAAGACAAGCAAACATTTCTAATATATTTTAACTGTGTAAACAAGCGATGTCTTCCAATACGAGTAGTTTGTTTCCAGAACAAATTATGCTCGCAAACCAAGGTATTACTGTATATACACACACACATATATACACATTTATATATACATGTATATACAAATGTATACATATATATATATATATATACATATATATATATATATATAAATTTGTGAGTTTTCATTTCATGTCTCTGAGTGAAAAGACTTTTTTTTAAAGGTAAAAATGGAAATCACTCAAAATACTAAATATTAGGTAGGTTAAAATAATTTTGGCCTGATTCATGTAGGTAAGTAAAAGATTTTTTTTTAATTTGTTGTTTTATTTACATTTATATAATTAAACCAGCTTGTTTGGCTTTACTATGCAAATATAGTATACTTTTTTTTGCAAACAGAATATTTATGTTTTTATGCAGCAAGTTTAAAAACAAATACCAGTGGGAAATTAAATACTCTACAGTCTTCTTATAAGTTTCTGTACTGAACTGGACAAGGATGCCTCCCTTAGGTAGTAAACATGGCTCAAGAGACTGTGTTTCATCTTCATTCTTTACAATAATTTGATTTATTACCAGTCACCTAAAAAACCATTTAAGGAGGCCTTATAACTTGATTAAATCTGACTGTATCTTCATCTATCCTTATATTTCTTTCAAGGCAATTCTAAATTTATCAGACAGGAAGTTAATCACTGTGACTTATGGCAATTTGGGGAAAAGAAAAATCATACAACACTTTGGTTTAGATGTATTCTGTAAGTTAATTCCATCATTAAAGAAGTTATAAAGCTTCAGGAATCCATGAGAGGACACTGAGAACACTTGTTTGTTCAGTATCAATTTGATTCAGCAAGAAATAGCTTTATGAGAGAGAGACAGTGAGGAGAGAGAGAGAGAGAGAGAGAGAGAGAGAGAGAGAGAGAGAGAGAATATGAGAGGAAAAAGGGGAATAAAAAAGATGATAGGAAAGAGGAAACTAAAGAAACCACAGATACAAAATCGATGTTCATAATAAAAATATGAGAGTTGGAGACAAAAAAAGAAAAAAAAAAAAGGAAGCCAGAAGACAACTCTTGGTGCTTTATGTCAGAGACAGTTTTGCAGGTGAGTGAAGGAGAGAGATTAGGAGGTTTATGGGAAATTAAGAAAGGGATAGACAGTGAAAAATTGTTAGAACTTTTGTGAAGAGATGCTAATTGGATCCCCTGAGACATTCTACAAAGATTTTTAATAAAGTTTTGAGATACTTTTCAATTATTTTTATTCCCTGCATTGGTATTTATTGTACTACAGTTTCAAGCAGAGACTAAAGAATTAAGATGTTTGGTTTTAAACCTTTAGGTGCCCTGCTATTATTATTACATTTTTACCTTCTTACATTTTTTCTTATTATTTTATGGAAATAAGTTATTTCCTAGCAACATCTATGTCATAAACTATTTGAGAAAAGGTATTCTAATATCCATAGTGTCTTATGTAAAAATAATTTCAAACAAAAGTAATTTTTTTTCTAAGGTATATGATAATAAATTGGACCAGCCACTGATACACAATTTAGGATATCAGGCTATCGCAGACCACATTTTAGGATCCAATCTTGTTGCTGCTGCTTAACTTTGTGTTCTGAAAATACAATGGTGATTCTTCATTCAGATATCTATTTTACATTTATTATTTGAAATAAGAATAAACTCATGCAAATATGTTTGCACACACATTTGCATATAATTCACACCACAGCCCTGTGAAACAGGGCGTGATAGGTATTATTTGTATTTTACATTGAGAAAAATGAGGGTTCAGAAAGAAACGTCACTTGGTACTGGTCACCTGAAAGCACTGGGTTAACACCCAGATGTTTGTAGTCAAGGTCATGTATTTCTGATAGACCATATTATTTATTTTTAATAAAAAATCACAATTACTTTAGCTCTTTGAAATTAAAAATCTAATGCAATAAAATTTTTACTAATACATATATTGAAAATCAATTTTAGATTATTTGAAACAGTAACAGAATATGTTACATATTAACATTTTATTCATGTTTTACCATCATACATACAAAAATTGTTGTATCTATTATTTAGTTACCCTATTTAAAATCTACCACCTCTCCTAGCAAGAAATAAATATATGAATATAGTTATATCAAAAGTGAGATTTAAAAGAATTCATAAAATAAAATGACACATTTATGAGCAATATGAGATTATATTCACAGAATTATATTCACAGAATTATTGATATAGAGTTTAAATGTCAGACTTAACTACATCTACTGTTTTTCCTTAACTCAAGGTAAACATTTCCCAATGAAAAGAATACCGCAGCAAGAATCTAGGGCAAGTAAGCAGACAATCGGAAGGAAGTTCTTCAGCCATAAAATGTGGCTCAGAGTTCACCATCAATAAAGGATGAGCTTATTCTTCAGCAAGTTCACTCTCTAAGTGACATATGCTGCTCGGCTCTTACCTGTCCCAAGTAGGAAGGTGTACTGTATTCCTTTACCATACAGACCCATTGTCTATTGTCATTTTCTTTCCCTGTGTTTCTTTAACCCAACTGTAGGAGAGTTAGCACACGTGCACACACACACGTCTTCCTTCACTACACCATCATTTTTTTAAATAAAAGTTTAAAAAGCAAAAAACAACTTTTCTTTTTCACTCCCAATAGAGTCCATCAAAATCAGAATTGCTCAAGCATAGCCAGAGGCCTCACTGATGACAGCAGGAATCTTTGTGTGAAATAGGTGAAGGAATGGTTATCAGAAATAATGCCTAAGATTCCACATTCATATTTTATTAGTTGAATGAGTTTTCCTTGAAGTTTATATAGTTAAACAAGAAAGGGGAAGAGGATGAAGAGAAAATATTCCTTAGAAAATGCTTTATCAAGGGAAAAGAGGAAGAGAGGCATTTTTGGCTTTCCAACTCTAACCCAATCCTACAGGTCCTCATAGGACTAGATTTTCTCAATTAGAATAGCTAGGAACTACAAAAATACACTTATGGGGCCAGCCGAGTGACACATTGGTTAAGAGTTGGCTTGGGACACCAGCTCTGAGCAGCAGGGCCCTGGTTTGGATCCCACTTGAGGGCCAGTGACGCTGCGCCCTCTACAGCTAAGATGGTGAACAACAGCTCAACTTCAAGCTGGGCTGCTGGCCGGTGATGGGGTAGGCTGCAGTGGGGCTGGCTGGCAGCCGGTGTGCACTTTTGTGAGCTGCCATGAGCTGCTGTGAGCGGCTGTCCAATGGCCAGCGAGCGACTGCCTCACCCAGGAAGAGCACAATGATAATACCAACATGGGCCAGTGAAGCAACGTCCTCCACAACTAGACTGAAGAACAAAACGACAGCAACTTGTCTGTTCCCCTTCCCTGATTCCCCAACACCGTTCCCCTTCCTTAATTCTCCAATAAAATCTTTTTTAAAAAAATACACTTATGAAATTTTGCCTTATAATTGCTTGTTTTGAGCTCTTCAATGTAAATTGAGTTCATTCAAAATGCACAGCTGGCTTTGTTTTCTGCTATACTTTCTTAATCTGAACTATCAGAATAATCGCTTCCCTTCTCTACCTCAGGTTAATATTATAGATCTGTTTTAAGATCCTAGAGAGAATCTGGCAGAATGTGAAACTAATTATACTCTACTGAATTTCATGTTTCCTAACAAATAGGTGTTCTTATGAGCCTTTAAGCCAAAACAAAGATAATGAAGAATTCACATAACAGCATAAAATCCTAGTGGTAAACCATGAAGTGAGGTTATTACACTGGAAAGAGAGCATTTGATGCGATTGGGAATAAATATTTTTTACCACTTCTAAGTTCTGAGAAATCAGGAGTAACCTTCATAAACACTGTTGAGTGGCTTAATGGGAAATTAATTAGACTGGGATGCCTAGTGGCCATTGTGATACTTTGTCAGGCACAGGATGGTTCCGAGTAAAAGGTGATTGGAAACTTTGAAAATGGAAGAACCCCTGTTCTCTTTAGTTCCTGCTCTATATTCAGCCTCTTTGGGGGTTCTTTCCAACCCACAAGCAATTCATTTATGCATCCATCATAATTCTGAATTATTACAATACTTAATTTATTCTATAAATATTTGCATAGGAAATACAAAGAGTCAAACACTGTTCTATGAACCGGGGGTGCAAAGATGAGGAAAAACCGAGTTGTTGTTTTTTATCTTTCAGTCTGTTAATTTTCTAGTAAGGGAAACATCTAGATATAATGTGATTTGATACATGCTTTAATAGAGTTTAACATTAGATGATATAGGTTCACTTAAAGGGCTATCTCCCAGGTATTGGGCGAGAGAGAAGAAAGGCTTCCAGGTAGGAGCTCATACCTGAGTCAAATCCTGAGGGATAAGTAGTAATTCAGTACATCAGGCAAATGAAGGAGACGGGTGAACAAGGCATAGAGGTAACAAAAGTAACTGTGTGAGATGATGGCTATGTTAACTAACCTTATTGTGGCAACCATTTCACAATATATACATATATTAGATCATCACATTGTACACGTTAAATTTATGTTGTGTTATTTATTTGTCAATTATGTCTCAATAATGCTGGAAAAAAATAATAGAAAAGTAAAGCCAGTAGTTTCATGGGGAATATTTGGAGTTTTCTATATATAAAATCATGGCACCTGCAAAGAGCAACAGTTTTTTTTCCCTTCTTTCCAATTTGGATGTCTTTTGTTTCTTTTCTTATCTCATTGCTGTGGCTAGGAATTCTAGTACTATGTTGAATAAATGTGGTGATAGTGGGCAGCCTTGTCTTTTCCTGATCTTAGAGAAAAAGCTTTTCATCATTAAGTATGCTGTTAGCTGTGGGTTTGTCATATAAGCCTTTATTTTGTTGAGATATAGTTCCTCTATACCTACTTTTTTGAGAGTTTTTATCATAAATGCATGTTGAATTTTGTCAAATGCTTCTTCTCCACCTATTGAGATGATCATATGATTTTTATCCTTCATTTTGTTTATGTGGTGTATCATGTTGATTGATTTGCAGATATTGAAATCACCTTGCATCCCTGGAATAAATCCCATTCAATCATGGTTATGATTTTTTTAATATATTGCTGAATTCAGCTTCTGATATTTTATTGAGAATTTTTGCATCTATGTTTTTTAGGGATATTGGCCTGTAATTTTCTGTGTTTGTAGTGTCTTAGTCTGGTCTTGTTATGAAGGAATCTTTGACTCCTCTTCATTTTGTGGAATATTTGGAGAAGGATAGCTGTTAATTTTTCTTTGGATATTTGGTGTAATTAACTTATGAAACCATCTGCTCCAGGATTTTTGTTTGTTGGGAGTTTTTTTATTACTGATTCAATTTTGTTACTAGTAATCAGTCTGTTTAATTTGTTTCTTCCTGATTCTGTCTTGGAAAATCATATAGGTCTAGGAATTTATCCATTTGTTTTAGGTTGTCCAATTTGTTGGGGTGTAATTGTTCACAGTATTCTCCTGTAATCCTTTGTATTTGTGTGGTGTTGATTGTCACTTTTCCTTTTTCATTTCTTTTTTTAGTTTTTTTGTCTGTTTGTTTATTTTTAATTTGGGCTTCCTCTCTTTTTTTATTTGATAAACCCGGCTAACTGTTTGTCAATTGTGTTTATTTTTTCAAAGAACCAGCTGTTAGTTTTATCAATCTTTTCTAGTCTTCTTAGTCTCTATTTTATTTATTTCCACTCTGATTTTTATTATTTCCTTCCGTGTATTCATGTTACGCTTTGTTTTGGTTTTTGCTTCTTTTTCTAGTTCCTTTAAGTGTAATAATTATCAGCTGACTGTGAGAAGCATAGCACACCAAGTAAACATTGATAGAGAAACAGTTAGGAAAATCTGAACTGAAAGTCTTGGCATGAGAAAGGTGTGTGAAAAATGGTCCTGAAAGAGCTCACCAATGAACAAAAGCAAAGGACAAAGTTTGCCAAGACCTTTTGCAGAGGCAAGACAATGTTTTAGGCCATGTTATCACTGGTGATGAAACATGGGTGTACCAATACAACCCTGAAACAAAGCATCAAAGTGCACATTGGAAGTCAGCCAATTTCCCATGACCAAAAAAGTTCCATAAGTCCAAATCGAGACTCAGAACAATGTTGCTAAATTTTTTGATATGAGAGGGGTTATTCATTATGAATTTGTACCAACTGGACAAACAGTTGACCAAGTTTACTATTTGAAAGTGCTGAAAAGGCTGCGTGAAAAAATAGACGAAAGTGACCTAAACTCTTTGTCAACAGTTCATGGCTCTTTCATCACCACAATGCACCAGCTCACAGGGAGTTTGTAGCCAGTAAACAAATAACTGTATTGGAACACCCTCCCTACTCACCTGATCTGGCCCTCAATGACTTCTTTCTTTACCAAAAGATAAAGGAAATGTTGAAAAGAAAATATTTTGATGACATTCAGGACATCAAAGGTAATACGATGATGGCCATTCTAGGAAAAGAGTTCCAAAATTGCTTTAAAGTGTCGAGTAGGCACTGGCATCGATGCATAGCTTTCCAAGGGAAGTACTTTGAAGGTGACCATAGTGATATTCAGCAGTGAGGCATGTAGCACTTTTTCTAGGATGAGTTTGCAAACTTCATTGTCAGACCCCTTATAGCCTCTTGTTGATTCATGTTTTGTATCTTATTTAATGCTCTTCTTTGTTTCAACATCTGTTTTGTCTGATTTAATTATTGTTACCTCATTGTTTTTGTGTTTTTTTATTTCTATGTGCATGAAATATCTTAACCCATTCATTTTCAGTCTGTTTTTCTTTTTATTTGAATTGAATCTTTTATAGGCTACATATGTATAGGTCTTGTTTCTTGTTTTGTTTTGTTTTGTTTTGTTTTGATTTGATCCATTCATTCATCCTATGTCTTTTTATTGGAGCATTTAGTCTATTTACATTTAAAGTATTTATTAGTAGATATGTAATTATTGTCATTTTATTAGTTGTTTTCTGATTGTTTTTATAATTCTTCTTTGTTCCTTTCTTCTTCTCTTGCTATCCTCTTGTGCATTGATGACTTCCTACAGTGTTTTTTTGTTTGTTTGTTTATTTGTTGTTTGGGGTTTTTATGTTTTATTCCTTCTCTTTTTTGTGTGTGTATCATAAGCTTTTGATTTGTAGTTACGAGATTTATATATTACAAGCTATGTGTACAATGTGTACAGCAGTCTATCATAAGTTGATGGTCACTTAAGTTACAACACATTCTGAAAGCACTACATTTTTTACTCACTCCCATAACTTTATTTTTGACATTATATTTTACATCTTTTGTGCATCTGTATAGGTGTATCCCTTAATTTACTATTGTATTTACACATGTAATTACCACTTTTGTCCTTTAACCTTTATACTAGCTTTATAATTGGTTGATCTACTACATTTACTAAATGTTTGCCTTTATTAGTGAGGTTTTTTTTTTCATTCATATATTTTCTTATGTTTAACCTTTTCTTTTCTGCTTAAAGGAATCCCTTCAACATTTCCTGTTAAACAGTGCTGGTTTAGTGGTGATGGAGTCCTTTAGCTTTAGCTTTCTGAAAAACTCTATAACTCGCCTTCAAGTCTAAATAACCTTGCTATGTAGAGCATCCTTGGATGTAGGTTTTCTCTTTTTCAATTTTTTGAATGTATTATACTATTCCCTGTGGCCTGCAAATGTTCTGTTGAAAAATCAGCTGTTAATGTGATAGAGACTGCCTTGTACGTAACTTGCTGATTTCTCTTTCTACTTTTAAGATTCTTTATGTTTAAATTTTGGCATTTTAACTAGGATGTATCTTAGTGTGGGCCTCTTTGGGTTTATTTTGTTTGAGACTTTCTGTGTTTCCTGGACTTGAATATCTATTTCCTTCACCAGATTAGGGAAGTTTTCAGCTATTATTTCTTTAAATAGATTTTCTATCCTTTTCTCTCTTTCTTCTCCTTCTGGGACTGCTACAATGCAAATATTGATATACTTGATGTTGTACCTGAGGCCTCTTAAACTATCCTCATTTTATATATATATAACATTTTATTTCTATTGGTTTTTTTCCACTACCTTGTCTTCCAGGTCACTAATTCATTCTTTCTGCATTATCTAATCATCTAGTTGATTATCTCCAGTGTATTTTTTTTTTCATTGCAGTTATTGTATTCATTACCGATTGGTTTCTTTTTGTATATTCTACCTCTTTGTTGAAATGCTCACTGAATTCATCTATTCTTCTCCTGAGTTTGTTGAGCATCCTTATAACTGTTGTTTTGAATTCTTTTTTCTGGTAGATTGCTATTTTCCATTTTTGTAGTCCTCTCTCTAGAGTTTTGACTTATTCTTTCATGTGGAATATATTTTTTTAATCTCCTCATTTTGGCTGTCTCTCTGTGTTTGTTCCTATTTAGATGTTTTATGTCTCCCAGTCTTGAAAGAGTAACCTTATATAAAAGGTACCATGTTGGGTGCAGTGAAGGATTCCCCATTGCTCACCAAAGCTAGGTGCTCCAGAGGTATCCCCTGTGTGAGTTGCATGTGCTCTCCCATTGTAGTTAAGCTGCAATTGCTGTAAGCACATCAGTGAGTATGGCTGACTATCAGGATTACTGGTTTGGGGGCTCATCTGAGACTGCTATAGTCAATATATTGTGTAGAGGCTGGCCCCACTGAGTTGAATCACATTGGTGGGGCTGTGGTCTCAGCTGAGCCAGGACACTTGGTATGTTGGGTCCGGAGCCTCTTCAGAGGGGCTCCAGCAGCTGTTGCCAGCTGCCACTTGTAGGCCAAGGTGAGGCACTTTTTGTGTCTGGTTTAAGGGTGCTTAGGTAAGGCTGCATCATGAGCTGAGGCTGGCCATTGCTTATGCTGGGCTTGCAACCATTTCATAGGAGCTATGATGAAGCCCAAGGCCAGCTACCGTTTGTGCCAGTCTTGGGGCTACTTGATTTATGCTACAATGTAAAAAAAAAGTGGCTGCCACTTGTGCTGGGCTTGGGGCCACTTGGTAGGAGCTACAATGCAGACTGGGGCCAGCTACCTATTGTACTGGACTGAGGGCACTTGGGTAAGGTTGCGTCATGAGCTGAGGCCAGCCGCCACTTGTGCTGGGCCTGAGGACATTGGGAATGATTGTGGCATTAGCTGAGGCCAGCCACTATGGCTTCAATTTTTTTGTCTTGTTTTGTAAAATGTGAAGAGTGCTGACTAGGGCAACATAAACAAATTGTTTGCCATTAAGAGTCTATTTGAAGTTAATAATGATGAATATACAGGAGGAATAATACAGATAAACTGGCTTCATTCTTGTGAAAGATAACTAACTGCAGGTATAGATCATGGTTGAATCCCTAAGGGGAAATGACATGAATTGAGGAATAGGTGTATACCAGTTTGTGAGTTAACAAAAATTCCAGGAAATGGAAATGTATCTCCTTTTATAGGAGCATCTACTCTCTAAGTCCTTAGGACTACATAAGAAGAGCCTGCTCCAGCCATTGTCTACAGCCAGATTGTAGAAGCAAGAGAGGAACAAATGTCCCTATATTAGGAGACATGTGAGCTTTGTTATTAGCAGAAATTAAAGCACAAGATGGAAAATTGTACTTTGTAAATTAAGGCTTAAAAAATATACACCCTGTAAAATACAAATTCCAGTAGGAAACATGTTCTCAACATACCTTGAAAGTTAGGCTATTCTTACACATGTTTCTTATTTGAAACAGTCTTACCAAAAATTGAAAAGATATACTGCACCTGAGATGAACTAAGTTAAAGGACAAGGAAAAAGTAAAAACATAAAGCATTATATAATGTGCTTGTCAAGTGGCATTGCTTTTATTTTAAATTCTATTTTCTATTTCTCTTATTAAAACAAAAATAGATTAAAAGTTCTTAATTGTCTTCTATCTTTGACAATGGTTGAAGGGGCCCTGGATAGTGTAGTGAATTTTGATCATGATAAAAAATAAACAAACAAAACCTTTGTTATTTATTCATTAAAATGATTAATTGTTTATCATGAATGGAAAATTTACTTGTATAGTATATTTAGAAATAATAAATTTAATTAGCCCAAACTCATTAATAGCACAGATCTCGTTATATATAAAGTACTATACCAAACCCATTAGTGTCTATACTGTATTTCACTAAAATATCAAGAAAAGATTTTGTAAGAACTGTGACTCAATGGGATAAAGTCTTGCCTTTTGTCTTTAAAGAGGTATAATCTTGAGTCCTCTTTTCACTAGTAGAAAAAAATTATAATTAAGCTTTATATTATACATCCTTATCTGGTGAAAAATGCAAATTCTATACACAAATTAAAATATTTTGAAGGAAATTTTGAAACAACTACTATGGTGGGCTGAATAATGCTCCCCCCAACCAAAAAAAAAAAGTCCACATCCTAATCACCAGATCCTGTGAATATTTTACCCTATGTAGAAAAAGAAATTTACAGCTGTGATTAAGAATCCTGAGATGGGGAGATAAGCCAGGATTTTCCAGGTGGGCCTAATGAAGTAATCACATGGGTCCTTATAAGATGGAGGACAGAGGGTCAAAAGCAAAGAAGATGAAAATGACAAGGGAATCATAGGAGAAGAAAGAGAGAATATGAAGACACTATGTGCTGGCATTGAAGATGAAGGAGCCATGAGCCAAGGGATGTAGGTGGCCTCTGGAAAGTAGAAAAGACAAGGCAACAGGTTCTCCCCTAGAGCCTCCAAGAGGAACCAGCCCTGATAATACCATGTCTTTAGACCAACGAGACTGTATTTGGACTTCTGATATTCAGAAGTATGAAAGAATAAAGTGGTATTGTTTTTTGCCACTAAATTTATAGTAATTTGTTACATGAATAATAGAAAACTAACACAACCACCCTTTCATATTTTCCTCACCACACCATACCCAGGTCTGAGAAAACAATAGTTATGATCTACTTTGAGAAAAATATCTTCCCTACTCAAGAATGGTATAGATGAACTAGTGCACAGTGATGAAATCAATTTACTTGCCAAAGCCTCATGGTGGTATGGTATATACAAAGAAATAGAATATGGATGTTTACAGATGCATATAATTTTGTAGAAGAGAAAATAGCCTCTTAAAAGCCCCTGGCCATGACACCTTAGAAAGTCATCTGGTTACAAACATATTTTCAGCCTCTAAATTTCATTTTCCACATGCTAGGATTTTCATAAATTAGGTTCCCTTAAAGGCACATGCCGTAACTTCTTTAAATCTCACAGACACAGCCTCTAGTTCCTGACACCTGCCAGGCTTCCAGCCCCTTAATTGGACCATAAATGCCCCCAATGAGGATAGACCTATAAAGCAGTGGCACTAATTTTAGGATTAAAAAACCTGGTTTTAAGGCCTGACTTGCTGCTACACTTGGGCAAGTCTCTTAATCTCTCTGAACTTCAGTTTCCATCATCTCTAGAATGCGATTGATAATGCCTACTTTAAAAATATGTAAAAATTAAATGAGATGATAGGTGACTGAATAACATATAACCATTGCACTTAATAACATAATAAAGAATGCTACTTAAATACTGTTATACATTTATCTAGCTTTACATTTCATGTGATTACATTGCATGTCATTCCATCATCATAGCACCTCTGAGATGTCAGTAAGTGGATATGACTGATTTTCCCACTTAACAGGTAAAAAAACTGAAGTTCAAGCGAAGGTTTTGTCCCAAAGCTAACAAATGACAAAGGAAGGATTTGAATGAAGGTCTTCTGACACCAAATCCCATGATTGCTCCCCATAAGGGCTAGGATATAACTTTCTCCACATACAAAGAAAGAGGAAAATCTTCCTAAAATATAATAATGTTCTGTGTTGATTCAGCAATGTTTATAACCTGGGTCTAAGATAGCAAATCTGCAAGCACCACTGTACTGAACAATGGTGTGCATGTGTAGGGTTAGGGGTGGGGATCACATATGACACAAGACCTGCCATTAGAAATGTCTAGCATTAAGCCTAGCACAATGGAGTCTCAATAGGAAAAAAAAAGATGTTTATTGAATGAAAAAATAAAGATGTGCCAGAAAATGCATCTGCTACACTGAAGCCCCTACCCTGGAAAGCAATTCACTGTCCTATGTTCTCAGTAGTATTTTTGCTTCTGCAATACCTTTAGTATGTCTAGGTTTTAATTTGAAATGGATTTTTAATTTAGTTCAACAAGGTACTGAACACCTAATTAGTACTTAAAGCACTTAAGTTTGGATCAGAATGAAGATGCCTACTAATACTATTTAATGATTATTTATAGCAATATTTTTAAATGAGCTTTCTAATGGGTTTACATAAATATTTGAAACAGCTTCATTATCTTTACAAATATGAGTGGAGGCTGAAGAAGTTATACTGTTTCTCAGCAGGCATTCATATCTAATAATGTGGGTGGTAAGTAGAATCCATTTGGAAAAACAGGGTTTCATGCTATTTCTAACGCAAGTTATATTTTTTCTTTTTTTTGCTAATTCATCAGAGATTAGCCACTTAAACAGAAAACAAATCATATCATTGGGTCCTTCTCTTTGCTGTTCTCTCTTTTTTTTTTTTAAGATTTTTATTGGGGAATTGGGGGGATGGGAACAGTGCTGGGGAATTGGTGGAAGGGGAACAGGCAAGTTGATGTCGTTTTGTTCTTCAGTCTAGTTGTGGAGGACGTTGCTTCACTGGCCCAAGTTGGCACCATCATTGCGCTCTTCCTGGGCGAGGCAGATCAGTCGCCGGCTTCTGGACGGCCGCTCACTGCGGCTGCTGGCCGCTCACGCTGGCTGCTGGCTACATACGGTAGCCCATGGCAATCCACTGCCACAGGGGCTGCAGCCTACGCCGTCGCTGGTGACTCATGGCAACCCAGCTCCAGGTTGAGCTGTTGTTCAGCATCTTAGCTGTGGAGGGCAGTGTCACTGGCCCTCATATGTGGGATCCGAACCGGGGCCCTCTGGCGTCCCAAGCCAGTTCTTAACCATCGCGCCACTCGGCCGGCCCATCTCTCTTATTTATTTTTATAGATGTATAGAAGGTATTCGATTGAGATGTGAATTTTCAAAATACTTACTAATAGGAAACTGGCTACTTCAGAACCTGTTTAACTCCTAACAATGCATCATTCTCATTACTACTAGCAATCACAACTATTTTTAATTGTCTAGTATTCCAGTATTTATACCAAATTCTGGAAATAAGATAAAAATGAGGATACTAGATGTTATTTATGTCCTCCCAACTAGTCTGTAGACTCCATGAGAGTAAGAATCATGATTTTCTCATTTATCTTTCTATTTTCAGAACCTTCTGTCAGGCACTCTTGATTTTTTTTTTAAGGAACAAATCTACAAAATTAAAATGATAATTGTAATGCCCCCCTGGCTGATATGCCACCAGTGCCCATCAGTATGGTTGTACCAGTGATTGTAGCATCCATTCAGCTTGGTCAGTGCCATGGCTTTAAGTTATTAAAATATTTTGAATTTCACTTATATATATATAAAAAAGTGCTGTAAAGACTCAGTGATGTAATACATGTAAAACACAAAAGTTTGAATAAATATTAGTAATGATGGTGCTAATGGTGGGGATAGTGCTAATGATGGGATGATAATTAAGCTGAGAACAAATTAACATATAAGGAACAACTGCTAATCAAGTAGCACAGTAATAACCAGGTGAATAAAACAGTAAGTCCTTGGAAGTTCAGAAAAGAGAGAAAGAAATCGGTGTGCCTATTCTGAACCAAAAAATATGTATAAAATATATAATATTTGAAGAGGTCACATAAAGAGAAAAATAATTAACTTTTATGGATCCAATTACATAGCTATGTATTTTTTATATTAAATGATGGAGCACTCAAGTAAAATATAACTTTCTAAAAGACAGTACAGATTGGGAGTATTCAGAAATGTAATAACATGAATTATATCCAGTGGCTTTCAAGTGGCTGTGGGTAATTTTGGAATCCAGCTAAGAGAAAGTTAAGTTAGGGATATATTTAATTGGGATTTAATGAGACGATATGTAGTTTTCAGTCACTTCCACGAAGTTCTTGTTGGTAGCCAGATTGTAGGCATGGCTTCTTGGAATATTCTTACCACCTTTAGGCCAATCCACTTGGAGTTCTGATAAAAAGGTAAAGGTTCAGAGACCATAACTGAGTACAGTTTTTCAAAACTTAACAATAATCCTAAAAATTTATGTAATATTACCAATAATAAGCTATGAAGAGGAAAGAAATGTTTCCAAACTATTAGTAGTAAAAAACACATTTCAATCAACGCTGCTGGAGGAAAAACTGAATTATCTATTATCTATAGAAAATATTACAATATAACTGTGAATAGTCATTCAAAGAATATAAAGCCAAACAAGGTATCAAAATATTATCTAATTGTTTGCAGGTAGTTGATTAGTACGAAACTATTTTATTTGACTGGATTGTGATGTTTCCTATATTTATCAATTTTTTAAGATTGTAATTTCTTTTTTATGCTTCATATGTACTTCCATAACCTCATAAGATGGGTAGGATGGGTACACGATGGCTTTAGATCAGGCGAGAAACAAGCTTGGCTGAGTCATCAGTGAAACTTGCAATGAATCCAGCTTCAAGGAGCCAAGAAACACAGGAGCAACCAAACGAATAAGGCAGTGTCTGCTCAGCAAAACCAGAGGACGTGTGCCCCAGGGAAATTCCCGGCGCAGCATGACAAGAAGGCAATGTGTCACCCTTCAATTTATTTTATGAGTCTCTCTATAAAGAAAAGGTTATTGCTTATAATCTTGTCTTACCTGTAAATGGGGATTTTAGAATAATAGAAAGCATAACTCTTTAAAGATTAAATACTTCAAGGACTTTTTTTTTTCTTTTAATGAGTAAGCTGAGGCCTAAAGTGTTAGAATATTATTCTGAGGTTGCTTAGTGGCAGAAAACACTATTTCTGTAAATATGTACCTTCTAAGTACTAATATTTTATTTTATTTTAAAAAGTCTGGTAATCGATGGACTTAAGACATAGCAAGAAGACACAGTTATAGCTTATTGTCAAATGAATGCCAAGAGCTCCCAAGTCCCGCTCAGCGTCTTATCACAAGAGAGCATATCTAATTAATATTCTGTGCACATAATATTTATCATGAGGAATTATAGATCATAAAAAAAGATGAGCTAAACCCAAGGAAGCCCTTAAAAACACCACTACATTAATTTTAAGGACTCAAAATAGTTATATAACTAACTAAAGATTACATCAGGTATTTTTTCCAATTTGTATTAACTCCACTGAAGCAAAATGCTCACCTAATTTTTTAAAAGGCATTCAGTAATTTACTTAGGTGGTAGCTGCACAGAGGCAGGAAATCTAATATTCATTGTAAAATCTGGGAAGTGCCTTTGCATTGCTATAGGTGAAGCTTCATAATTTATGAATTAACTCACAGTCTACCAGAAACCACCTTTACAATGGCCCGGAATGTTCACATCAAGCAGCTGTGCTTTTTTTTTTCCCCTCTAGTTTTCCTAATAATCAGACAGAGTCAGAAAACTACAGTTTTATTTATTGATGAACTTCTAAGTACCAAGTACAGTCCTACATTTTATATTCACAATCTCATATAATTTCTACCAGGAATTAGTTTCCCAATTTTACAGATCAGAGCACAGGCTCATACTGATTAAATAACTAGGCCAAGGTCACATAGCTAACATCTAACAGGGCCAGGATTCAAGATAAAGCTTGTTCTTTACCCAAACCTTCCTTTTATAGCAGCAGCAATATGATGGCCACATCCCTGGCCTCAAAGGGTGGTTGAATCAGTAGAGGAGCTGGCCTTGAGCTTGGGTTTGACATCTCACTAAATACCAGAATAGTCTCTTATAGAATCATTGTGACACTGGATGGAAAGAAGCAAAGTAAACTGAATAGATCAGACAGCATCCTCATAACAGACAAAAAGGACCATATTGCATCACATTAATGCGGATAACCTGATTCAAACACTCCTGTGTAAATGAAAGCCCAGAAAAGAGAGCTGGCCTGCTCATGGTGGTCAATAACCCTGGCATACGTACTTCCCAAAGCTAAGTATCTAATCCTACTGCCTCTCCTGAATTTAGACCTTTTTTTTTTTAAACTTTCTTCTAGATGTTTCCATCTGAATATTCCAAAGTTGCAGTTCTTAACAGAATTTATTAATTAATCATTTTAGGCCATAAACAGTGTTTCAGGTTCAGGACATACAAACCTGAGAATGCATCATTATACTGGAGGAGTCATATATTTAAACAAACTACCATGAATATGATGTTCATAAGAATACCAAAATCCTTAAAAGTGGCCTTTATCCTGATTTTTCTACTTTACTTAAATAAACATTCACTCCTTGATAAACATTTCACATTTCACCATCAAATCTGACTCTTCCCTCTTATAGCATAGTGTATTACATAGAAATGGTCATGATGTCATCTTCCATCTGCATGTTCTTTAATAATCTTGTCATGCTCATAGAGATGGGGTACAATTCCCTTCTCCTTGAATCTGGAAAAGTTTGGGACTCACTTATAATTAATAGAATGCAGGAAAAGTAGCCATAAATGACACCTTAGCCTAGGTTAAAAAAGATGACAGATTCTCTCTTACTCACTAAAATGCTCTTCTTGGAGACCTGGACTATATGTAAGCAATAAACGGTCCCAAAGCTGCCATTCTGTGAGGAAGCACAAATGAACCTGGGTAAACTAAGGCTAAGGGAGACGAAGAGGGAGAGAGAGAAAAGAAAGAGAGAAAAACAAACAGAGAAATAGAGAGGCCCAGCTGCTCCAGCTCCCTGCAGTTTATGCGCTGCCACCTTCAGAAAGCAATCTGATGAGAGACCCCAAGCCAGAGCCACCCAGCCCACTCCCTTCTCAAATTCCTGGTTCACATAAACTATGAAAGATAATGAAATAACTGTTGCTTGAGTCACTAATTTTGAGGTGATTTATTAAGCAACAGTATTAATCAGAACACCTGGTTATTGATTGCTAGCAATGCCTACCAGTTAGCCACCATGCCTCCAGACTCTCCCACTTCCAATCCATACTACCTACCACCTACAATTGTACTGCCCTTGCCAGAAATTTTTAATGACTCAATTTCTTTTATCAAATACTAAAAGTGATAATAATAAATAATAATTCCTAGACTATATTTCCGGCAGATATTCATCTGGATTTACCTTCATTTCACTTATTCTACTCAGACCCACCAGAGAGTCAAGTCAACATCAAAACCTTCCATCACCATGATGGAAGAGAACTGACTCTGGGTGGTGAACACGCAATGTGATATATAGATGATGTATTACAGAATTGTACACCTGAAACCTATGTAACTTTACTAACCATTGTCACCCCAATAAGTTTTCATTTAAAAGAAATGAAAATCTTGCCTTACATTCTCCAAACTTTCTCTTCAATGTGCATTTACTTGTTCTTATACCTTGTTCTAGAACAATTATTCTTTCCTATATATTCTTCTGCATCTACCTACATCTTCATCACCTGAAGTCTAATTTAATACCACCTCTTGCATGAATGAAGCCTTTTCTTCAATAAAAAATGAACTCCTTCAATACTTTGCATATGCCTCTATTTCTGCACTGCCGTATCTTCATGTAAGTGTGCCTAAGTTTCTTTCCTCCAATGAAATTTTAAGCTCCTTGAACCAAAGTTTACATATATTTTTCTTTTCTTTTGACCTTTCTGAAATTGCATAGATTCATGTCTTCCTAAAGTTGAAATCTGATATATGTTTCCATAAAGAATGAGTTACTACAATATATTTATTTACAACTTGTCCTGTTTCAAAAATAGAATTGATGAACTTAAAAGATGTGTGTGATATAGCAACATAAAGATATTTCAGGTAAGTAAGAAAGTATGTCAAAGGTAAATTAAGATACAAACATAAAATGAATCTACGATAAAAAGAATTATAGGCCCTTCGTGAAGACACTTCTCCCACGTGTGGGAGCAAAACATCTAGGTACTTCTGTGAAGGGATTTCTCAAATATAACCAAAGTTTTAGTCAGTTGACGTTAACTTAGGGAGATTATCATGGGAAGGTCTGACCTACCCAAGTGGACCCTTAAGAGAGATCAGAAAGATTGGAGGTGGCAGAGACTGTCCTACTGGCCCAAAATATCAAACAACCATGTTGTGAACTGCTTACCTAAATGACCATGTGGCAGAGGAACAGCAGGTGGCCTGTGGGAACTGAGGGGCACAGTCCTGCAACCACAAGGAACTAAACTCTGCCAACAACCTTAATGAGCTTGAAGTAGGCTCTTCCCCAAGACAGCCTCCAGATGAGAATGCAGCCCAGCTGGCAGCTTAATTGCAGTGCAGTGTGTGACATCCTGAGCAGAGCACCTAGGTAAAGCCATACCCAGAATTCTGACCCAAAGAAATTGTGACATAAATGTGTGTGGTTTTCAGCCAGTAAAATTGTGGTCATTTGTTACATGGTGATAGAAAACCAATACAGAAACCAATAATGAGATTAGTGCCCAAATTTCATGCCATGATATCCTGTAGACCAGAAATTTGGATCTAAGCAATATTAACAGGGTTAGAAATCAAATATGAGACCTAGAAGATCCATGAAATTAAAAAAAAAAAATTCATGTAAAACACTTTTCTTCTGACTTGCAGTAGAAAGAGCAGTTACCTATCAGAGGCTCACCCTCTGTAAGGATCTGACTTTACACACTCCCTCAACATTTTGCCTTCGGGCTTCACTCTCAGCCTTTGTCTATCCTCTGTCTCAGACTCTGCTTCGGATTTGGCCTTGGCTCTGTAACACCACACCCCCACCCCACCACCACCACCACACAGACACACACACACTCCACTCTGTGTTTTCATCAACGTTCAGCCCTCACTGTAGGAGCCCCTACCTAAATTCTGCCCTCCTGGACAGAGAGACCAGCAAAGGGAAGTTTCTGATTTGGTCCTTTTATCTCCTTGATAGAGCTCTCATTTTCTAAGGGCACATATTGTGTTAATGTGAAGTGGGGAAAATGACAGCACTAATTCATTCAGTACCAGGTGTTCAGATAGATACTTCCCTGTGGGGACAGAGTCTTATGATCAGGATGGAAAGGGTCCCTCCAGGCCTTGTCCAGACCTTCTGGAAAGCTGATTTGGCTTTATATTAAATTGGGCAGTCACTTAATGATGGGATAAAATGGCTTTTTGAAAAACTGAACAGGTGTATATTATAAGCCAGTGAAATCCCAGAATTGTGGTCATAGACAAGCTGCAACGTCATCACAAAATGAGTAATATGATATGGCTTTTCAGAGAGATCAGGCTGTGCTTGTCCCCCAAAACCAGATTAAATGAAAGTAGGTAAAAGAAATTAGTCGTACTTTCCTACTCCCACAAGACTAGAGATTACCCCTGTGCCTGCAAATGGATTGGGCATTAGGGTCAAAATAATTTTTAAAGCAATGTACATTTATTGAAACATAATGGGCAACAATGTTTATATTTTGGCAACAGTTATACACTTTTTATACCATTACTTCCAATATGATTTTAAATATCTCCTTCCACCTTAGCAAGGCGTTTCTAATGCAGATTCCTCATGAATCTCCCCTGAATTATTCCCAGTCATTTTCATGGGCAGAGAACCCTCAATTGGCAAAAGTAACTCAATTTGCATATTTAAATTTATTTAAACACATAGCAGTAAATTCGGATGTATCATTGCTATGCTAAGCACTCAGGATGGAAAGATGAGTTAACACTCATGGTCCACACCCTAATGGAAAAGATGACTGAAAATGCTGGCATGGTAAAATCCTTTAAGTGCTGGTTCCCATCCCTGAATACACATTAGAACCATCTGGAGAGCTTTGAAGCGATATTCTTGCTCTGTCCCAACTCCTAAAGAGTTGGTCTTGAGTGGGAGGCAGTTATTAGAAGTGTTTAAATGTTCCCCAGATTACTTGAACGTGTATTCAGGGTGTGAAATCCACTGTGTTAAAGGATGCATTTGTCAGGTGCTATAGTACAATAGTAATCCACTAACCCTACCTGTGTGTGTGTGTGTGTGTGTGTGTGTGTGTGTGTGTGTGTGTGTGGATGGGGTGGGAGAGGGAGATAGTCATCAAAATGCAGGTAGCACTTGAGTTTAATCTGTACAATGCATAGAACTTTTTCAGGTAAGGAATGGGGTAAGAGGGTACAGGAGGTTCAGGGGGCTTTTGAAGCAGGATTAGCCTGCTAGGCAAAATTCTGTTGCTGCTAATTTTTAACTAGCTCTCTTATTTATCCAGGTCTGCTTTCCTCCGTTCCCACCACCCTAATACAGATCATGATCATATCTGCCTTTCATGACTCTACCAGCTTTCTAACTTTGTCTGCATCAACACTCTTTCCTCTTCAAACATCTTTATCCCACAGCAACAAAAAAGATTGCCTTACAACACAAATCAGTTGCATTGCCCTGATTCAAACCTTTCAGCGGCTTCACATTGCTCATAAAATCCAAATTAGTTAACATACGGATGTGGCCCTCTATTACTTAGTCCTGGACTTCCTTCAGCCTCACCTTAGAGCTCCTGGCCCAGTCTCTCCTTTGTGGACCAAGTGTTCCATTCGTGCTCCATCTGCTTCGGTCCCTGTGTAATCCATGCTTTCTCTTTTTTCAGGATCTTTGCAGAGATGATTAATCTTCCTGGAATGCTATCACCACACTGCTTCTCAGTCCACCCTGAGACCTAGACAACTCTATTAATGCTTAAGTCTCTGCTTAAATATCCCTTCCACACAGATTTCTCAGATGTTCTCTCCCAACTTAGGGGCCCCTGTTACATGATGTCAGACAATTAGGTTCACAAACTCATCCTAGAAAAAGTGCTACATATCTCCTTGCTGAATATCACTATAGTCACCTTCGAAGTACTCCCCTCGGGAAGCTATGCACCGACACCAGCACCTAGTCCACCCTTCAAAGCAATTTTGGAACTTTTTTTCTGGAATGGCCATCAGAGCTGTCATTGTATTACCTTTGATGCCCTGAATGTCATCAAAATGTCTTCCTTTCCATATTTCCTTTATCTTTTGGTAAAGAAAGAAGTCATTGAGGGCCAGATCAGGTGAGTAGGGAGGGTGTTCCAAAACAGTTATTTGTTTACTGGCTAAAAACTCCCTCACAGACAGTGCCTTGTGAGCTGGTGCATTGTCATCATGCAAGGGCCATGAATTGTTGGCAAAAATTTCAGGTCATTTTCATCTAACTTTTTCATGCAGCCTTTTCAGCACTTCCAAATAGTAAACTTGGTTAACTGTTTGTCCAGTTGGTACAAATCCATAATGATTAATCCCTCTGATATCAAAAAACAGTTAGCAACATCATTGCAATAAATTTGCTAACTGAATTGCCAGACCTTCATATTCCCCATAGCCACAGCTCCTGTTTTTCATAACATGAATCTTCATTAATTTTGTGTATCTCTCCAGCTGTACAGTTAGACTTATGAAGGCAGAGGCTATTTCTGTCCAATTACTTCCTGTATTATTGGCATTTGCACAGTGTCTGGCACTTGGTAGATTATTAGCAGATGATGGTTGAATAAACCAAATGAAAGAATACCACATATACAAAAGAAACAATCTAACTAGCATACTTTACCTCTCCAGTGGTCTTTATTTCCACAGAGCTCAAGATCTGGAGCATGGCACGTGGCTAAAATTTGAGGTGAAACTTTACCTGTCTGTGTGGCACTCAGTCTTTTCCCTCTCTGCTTTCTCTTTCCCCCTTCTTTCCTTTCTACTTTTCCTCAAAAGTTTAGCTTTTTGCATGGGAGTCAGCATTTAAACAGAGTAACAAATAAATAATCACTATCAACAAGTATAGTATTACTTATATATTGATTGCAGTGATGAAAAGGGAAGGGGAAGCTGAGTAATATTTTGTGAGCAGCTACAACATGTTTAGCATATGTAGTGAATCATTTAGTTCTCGTCCATCCATAATAATTTCCCCACTTTTTAGATGAAGGAACTGAGACTAAAGAAATCATTACCTCCCAAAGGTCTCACAGCTAATAATAGGACTATCAGGCTCATGACCAGCATGTATATTATTCCCTAGCCCATGCTGTTCCCACTACTACAATCAGATCTGTAATTAACATATAAATAATTTCCAATGATTCAAACCTCCTACATGAGAAGCTATCTTTAAGGTATCTTAATTTTATATAGATTCTTACAGTGTAGATTTAAGGTGCCTATATTATGTTTTACTTAATTATCTCTATAAGAATAGAAGATTATGCACATTACCAATGTCTGTCCCTTGTCTCACAACCTTTTAAAAATTGCATTTATTCATCCATTCAATAAACATCTGGTACTGCTCATATAATTCTGAATTGCTTTCAGAAAATTAATATTATTAATCACAAAGACATTTTCTTGAGATTCTGAATTTGGTTCTACTTCATTTCTCTCTAAGCTTTGGAATGAAATTCCATTATGCAATACGTAGAATACAGTTGGTAATTCTCACATGTGGATAAAATGAAAAAGGCTCTGTTGGTCCCTGGACTGTAGGTAGTGGAGAAGTGAACTTACAAAGTGTATCCTGACTCTCAAAATACTTAAACTGTGCCAGACCACATCAAAATGGACATTGCAGGCTAAGTGCAAACTCATTTAATACCAGTTAAATTAAACCCATATTCCCTAAGATAATATCACAGGCAAACTGATCTAACGTTAACTTCATGCAGATCCATAAATTAAAAAAAAAAAGACCATTAAAAGTTCCAGCAACATTGTGATTTACAATTTCCTACCAGTCACTGCCAAGATCATCCTATGACTAATTCTAGCCCACCTCTCCCTTCTTTGGTATCCCTCCCTGCAAACCCTATAAATGTATTCAATTCTTAGCTATTCAGATTATTGATCAGCTTATTATCTCTTCACGTGACAAGCCCTTATCTAGAAGTAAAGACCTGCAAAGACAAATATCTTTCAAAGCAATATCTAACTAGACAATTCTAACACTATAGTGTTCATTTATTATTATCAAGGCCCAAGCCTGAAGGTGTCACCTGTGTGAGGCTGCACAAATTGCTCGAGCAAACAGAATATTTGTTTTGGGTAGCTATTGGCAACATAGCCAAAGAGTGCATCTTGGTTAAAGGGAAATGGAGGGGGAAAGTCAGATCCATACAGATACTATCTTAAAGTTGAAAGAGGCTGTAAGAAGGGAATAAAAAATAGAGGGAAAAGGGACTGGAAGTGTAAAATAAGTCCTGACTCTACAGACACTGTGAACAATTTGATTATTTTAAAACTTGCTTTTGAACTTATGCTTTTAGTCATAATGAAGTAAGTATCTCCCCAACCATAAACAACTACAAAACTGGATCAAGTATATGAAGTAAATGTTTTCAGAAGTTTTGCAGCATGGAGTGCAGAATGGCAAACCTGGAAAGAAGGGAGAAAAAATTCAGTTTCATGATAGCTTCTGATTTTCTTCTTACAGCCACTTTCTAGACTGAACTGGAAGGAAACATACCACAGTAATCTCATGGTAGACAGAAATCAGAGTTGTGGGCTTCTGGAAGGACTGGAATTTGTGGGGCAGAGTACCAGAGAGAAGAGAACTGTGCAGAAAATGAGCTCCAGAATCTTCATAAGATGTCACCTTGAGTGTTTAGCCAACACTAAAATACACATGCTTAGGGCAGGACTCAGTGAGGATAGGCAAGAAACAACTACTAGCAAAATAACATAAAAGAATCTATAAGCTACTATGGGAGTTGCACAGGTCAGGGAGACATTTGAGATCCAAACAGTCAGAAAAAGATTTTATTGAACAATCCAAGCATCATGTAAAGATCACAAAAGCCCACCTTGGGAGAAGAGCTAATCTAGACTGAAGTAAATGCTACTATAGATCCATTCAAGTAAAGGTTAAAAACAGCCTCAAAAAGATCAAACTTATCAGCAAATAAATAACCTGTTTATCTGAACCAAAGCCAACACCCTGTTAAAGAAAACAACAAAATCTAAAAGTAGAAGTAAGGCAGCTTTAAAAAGATATATTAAAATATAGCAAGATAAATATATTTTAAAATAAGTGAGAAAAATTAGATAGTCTTATGTTAAAAACTTAACTTCAATTCGTAATTCATACCATGTAGAAAAAGTAATACAAAATTGATTATAGATTTAAATATAAAACTTAAAATTTAAATTGTATTGTCATGTAAATTATTAATATTTTAGAATGAAATATAGGAGAAATCTTTGTGATCTAAGGTTAAACAAAGATATGTTAGCTATAAGAGGAAAATCATAAGCCATAAAACAAAAAATAACTTGTGATTCATTAAAATTAAGAAATTCTGCTCTTCAAAGACACTACTAAATAAATAAATAAGTCATACACTGAGAATAATTATTTGCAAATTACATATCTGATAAAATATTTATACCCACAATACCTAAAGATCTCTTAAAACTCAATTTTAAAAAACAAGCCACCCATTAAAAATGGGCAAAAGATATTAAATTCACTTGACCCAAGAATATACATAGATTGCAAATAAGCAAAAGAAAACATGATCACCATGATCACCATGGAAATGCAAATTAAAGCCCCCAAATGAGGTACTACTACACAATTATCATTATGATAGCCGAAAATTAAAAGGTTTAATCATATCAAGTGTTAGCAAGGGTGTGGAGGAACTGTAATTCTCATACACCACTGGTTGGAATATCAGTTTTACAAACATTTGCAAA
Organism: Hipposideros armiger; assembly: GCF_001890085.2. Taxonomy (NCBI): domain Eukaryota; kingdom Metazoa; phylum Chordata; class Mammalia; order Chiroptera; family Hipposideridae; genus Hipposideros; species Hipposideros armiger. Next base: position 502,667 of record NW_017731796.1, read on the forward strand.
ACAGTTTGGCAGTTTTTTGTAAACTTGAACATACACACCTAGCATATTGTAGTTATGTACCAAATGTTCTAGTTATTTCACTTCAAGATATTTATGCAAGATAATTAAAAACATATGCCCATGTAAAAATTTGTGCACAGATTTTCATAGCAGCTTTATTTTTAATAACCAAAAACTAGAAACAACTTAAATGTATATCCACAGGTGACTAGATTAACTAGTCAATAATAAAAGAGAATCAAATATTGTTCATACTGCAATATGGATGAATCTCAAAAGAATTATGGTGAGGGAGAAAAGCCAGTCCTCTTCCTTCCAAAAAAGTGCATTCGGTATGATAAAGTTTATATAAAATTCTAGGAAAAACAAACTATAGTGTGGCAGTGGGCCCTAGACAAAGGCTTTCCTGGACCATGTGGTCACTAAGGATTCCGCGCTGTAGCAGGGAGCTTCAGACAAAGACATTCCTAGACTGCATGGCCATTAAGACTTCCGCGTTTAATATTTCCGAATTCCTACCTCACCTGGGAGCCAGTCAGGAACTGGCACAATGGCCACATGTCCTAATAATAAATCTTAGCTGCCAACCTGGAAACCTCAGGGTATATAGCCCCGAGTCCCGCCCTGGTCGGGGCTCAGCCTCTGGATGTAAATCTGCTGAGCCGGTGCTGGCATCAATAAACGTTGCTTCCCAAGCTTTGGGGTCCCGACTCTTTGTCCAAGTATCCCGCAACAATAGTTATAGAAAATAGGTCATTGTTTACCTGGTGATTAGAGGCATGGAAGGAATAACAAAGGGAGAGCTCTCTGGGGATTGACGGATATGTTCATTATTTTGGTTTTAGTAAAGATTTACAGATGTGTCCATATTTAAAACCTACCAAATAGAATACTTTCAATATCTGTACAGTATCATATGCTAATTAGACCTGAATAAAACCATTAAAAATAGATCACACATGGTATGTTGTCTGGTATCTGTATAAATAAATTAGAAATCAATAAAAATAATATAGCTAAGGAAACTCTAAATAATATCAAAGTTAACATCAAGCATTTTAAAATCCATGGGTTAATGAAAAAATAATAATAGAAATTAGAAAATATTTCAAACTGAATTATAATCACAAAATAACATATCCAAATCTTTCAGATACGATATATAGCACTGCCTAGAATAGAATTAATGCATGCTATGGATTGAATTGTGTTCCCCCCAAAATCATATGCTGAAGTTCTAAGCTACAGTACTTAGTATGCGATATTATTTAAAATGAAATAAAATCTCTGCAGATGTAACAGTTAAAATAAGATCACACTGGGGTAGGGCAGGCCCATAACTGTGTCTTTACAAAAAGTGGAATTTGGGGCACAAGCATGTGCCCAGGAAGAATACCATGTGAACATGAGGCAGAGATTAGTATGATGTGTGTACAAAACAAGGAATGCCAAGATTGCCAGCAAGCCACCAGAAGCTGAAAGACCTGGAACAGAGCCTACCTTACAGTGCTCAGAAAAAATCAATTATGCCAACATTTTGATCTCAAACTTCTAGACTTCAGAACTGTGAATCAAAAAATTTCTGGGTAGCTGTATAAACTACACAGTTTGTGGTACTGTTTTATGACAGCCCTAGAAAACTAACACAAATGCTTTTATTAGAAAAAGAGTAATGGTTTAGTATCAGCGATCTCAGATTCTACCGTAAGATACTCAAAAAAGAAGAGCAAGTAAAAAAAAACCCTAACTAAGCAGAATTAAAGAAAGAAAAGAGATAATAGTAGATATGAATCAAATAAAAATGGATAAACAATTGAGAAAAATCTATGAAATCTAGATTGATAAAACTAGCTAGACTAATCAAGAAATAGAGAAATCCCAAAACACCAATAAAGAAATATACCACGTCAATAGATTACAGTACTCAAATATTGTTTCAAGATAAATTCTTTCAAATAGATATATGAGGTCCCTTTGTAGACCTTTGTATACAAAGTAATTTTTCATATAGGAAAAGCAAAGGGCCTAGAGCAGCCAAAACAATCTTGAAAAGAAGAAAAAAAAGAGGAGGTCATACACTATCTAATTTCAAGATGTATTTTAGTGCTACATTAATCAATTCAATGTAGTATTGTCACAAGCATAAAGTTATACAAATAGATCAATTAACAGAATAAAAAAATTTTTAAAAGACTAACATATATATATGCAATCCATTTATTTTCAACAAGGTGTCAAAATAATATAATGGGGAAAGGAAATTATTTTGAATAAATTACACTAGAACAATTGGCTACATATGAGAAAAAATGGATCTTAAACCACACCTCACACCATACACAAAAAAATTAATTTGAGATAGATCAAAAACCTAAATGTAAAATCTTACATTGTAAAGTTTATTTTTTTTAATGTAGATTACCTTCAAGACTTTGGCTGACATTAGGGTGGATGAAAAAGTTCATAAACAGGACAACAGAAAGCAATAACCAAAATAATAGTAATAATAATAATAATAACGTTATCAAAATTAAAACATTTTGCTCACATTGTAAAAATATGAACATACAAACTATGGACTAGGAAAAATATGTAATAAATATGATTTGCAAAAATTTCAATCAAGAATAGACAACTCTACAACTGAATAATAAAAAAGAAAAACAACCCAAATAAAATATGGTTATTTCATCAGGGTTATATACCAATGACTAATAAGCCCATGAAACGGAGTTCAAAATCATTAGTCATGAGAGAATTGCCAATTAAAGCAACAATATGATTATTACTATCTACCCAACTAGAATGGTTAAAATTAAAAAGACTAATCACACCAAGTGATGGCAAGTATGTGGAGCAGCTGACACTCTCACATATTGCTGGTGGGTATGTAAAATGGCACCACCAGGGCCGGCCGAGTGGCTCAGTTGGTTAAGAGCTCGCGCGAGAGTGCCAGCTCTGAGCAACAGCGGTTTGATGCCCAGCCCGAGCTGAGTTGCCGCTGAGCTGCCAACAGGTAGCAGGATGGCTCAGCTGAAAAAAAAAAAAAATGGCACCACCAACTTCACAATCAGCCTAGAAGTTTCTCATAAATGAGACATGAAAATGTATGAACACAGAAAAACCTTGGAATGTGCTGCTTCAAAGCAACCTTATTTAAAATAGTCAACAACTAAAAAGCAGCCCAAATGTTCATCACCAGGAGAATGAATAAACATACTGTGGTATTTCCATATAATAGAATATACTCAGCAATAAAAAGGAGAGAACTGCTCAACATGAATCTGAAAAACATGCTGAGTAAAGAAGCCTTACACAAAGAAGTGCATTATGTATTATTCCATTGAAATGAACTCCACGTACAAAGACAAAAGTAGGATAGTAAAAACATATCTGGAGAAAGATTTCAGAATAATGGATGTCTCTGGTGAAAGGTGGGGTTATCTGAGAAGGGGCACCAGTGATCTTTCTGGGGCAATGGATATCACCTGTATCTTAATGTGTGTATAAGATTTATGCAATTGTCAAGATTCAACAAACTGTGAATTTAGGATTTATGCATTTTCTTAAGTCCAAATTATACTCCAAATTTTTTAAAAATTGAAAAAAGATTTTTTTTATGTTACAGTAACCCTATTCATCTGCTCCAAAAATTAGTTTAAATATATAATCAATGCATGAACTGGTCTACAATCCAAATCCAATTAATTTGTTTTTCATTTTGGAAGATACACTGTTCACTATAATTTATATTTTAAGTCTTGATAAGAAAGGCTACTTCCAGAAGAATTTTGGATTTTCAAAAAACTCATCCAATTTTCCAGGTTTGGTCTAGAATATTGGTCTTCCGAGAAGACCAAGTATATTCTGTGCAGCACATTCTTTCTTAATTTCAAACTCATATGTATAGTGATAGTGAAAATACAATCCAAATTAATCTAATTCCTTTCAAATTTGTTAATATTTTCTGCAATCTTTCTTTCTCTCTCCCTCTCTCTCTGGTCAAGATTTTTCTTCTAGCAAACAGATCGTCACACTGGGCAATAGAAGAATAAATTTTACAAAACTGCAAGAGGAAACACAACAGTTTTATTAAGATATAATTCATATAATTCACCCATTTAAAGTATACAATGTGTTTTTAGATTAATTCATAGAGTTGTGCACCATCACTACAATCAATTTTAGAATACTTTTATTGCCCACTTTTTTATCACCGCATTATACTTTCCACTTCCATAAGTTATATTTGTTTATGTTTTAACATTTGCCTGGTTAATTATTATGCCTCTAGTTGTTTTCCACATGCTCTCAATTTTTTCCTTTATTTAAGACATTAAACATAAGATTATATAGTCTATGTTAATAATACCAATATCTCAAGTATTTGTAAATCTCATTTTAGTTTGTTATTTTTTTCCTTTTTCCTCTGATTCTTTCAGGTCTCATGTCTGCATAAGGACTAGCTTGTGGTTAAACATTCTTAGGATATAGTTGTTACACTACTGAGTGCTAAGGCCAAGGTTTGCATGTTTTCTTGCCATCTGCCTTTGTGGTGTGCTTTACTTTTCCTTCTCTATGTTTATCATTTTTCATAAGGTTGCACACAAAGCTTTTGGAAAGCCCATATTTGCAGCCTCTGACTAGAGAAACCACCTTGAGTGGGCTCAGAGTGCCTCTTGTCACTGTGTTAGGCTACTAAACCAAGCTCAAGGTCTCCAGGCACTAGTGTATGACCTCGGGCAGCTGTCATGCTTGATGTTAGCTTGCTTTCTAGGTTAGTGATTTCACTTTGTGTTTCTTGGACTCTGAGGACTTCTATCACTAGTTATCAGGCTCAGCTTGGCATTTTTAAAAGTTTTTTAAAAATACTACATATCATTTTATGGACTAAAATCTATAATTTTAATTCTATCCATATTGTTTTGAATTATTTAAGGCCAATGCTACCAGAAATTAAAGTCAAGTTTTCATCAGTGTGCTGTAAATGTTTGCATCAAATCATTTTATCACTTTATATCGCCTGTACAATTTTCACAAAACAATATTATTTGAAAAGTCAGATCCTCCTCTTTCCTCTCTGTTCTATCTCATCTAATATTAACTCCCAAATACAGGAAACCATGCGTGAAAAAAATTGACATTGAAGTAGAAAAGTTCTGATTGAAAAAATTATATATCAATACATACTTCCTCAAGATAAAATAATGAATAGATGATAGTGATTATTGAAGGTAAAAGTATATAGTGTAAACAAAATACTATTATAGAGGAAAATTCATGTACACTCCCCCAATGAGAACTGTTACACACATTATATTGCTATTAATGTGAACCTGAAAATCAATGTAAAGCTCTTATACTAAATAGCACCTCAGAACGTTTGTAGATCTTGGAGACCATCCATCCATCCATCCATCTACCCATCCGTCCATCCATCTATCCATCACTCCATTCCTTTGATTGATCATTTCTAAGTTTTAAGAATGTCCTTATGTTCTGTGTCCACTTCAATCCCCCTGTGTCCTGCAAACACCGATAAGTAAGGTTCCCCCCATTAAGGAAGAAAATGGCAAAGTAATCAACTAACATTTCTTCCACAGTGTTCCCCATATTTGCCTGAATTCAAATTCTTTTTTTAATAGTTCTGTGGCAGGGCCAGTGAACCTATATTTCTAATAAGCTTTTCAGTTTCTGTTTAGGATCTAGAAAGTATAGGAACACTGCCTGAAGCGACAAGCAGAGTCTAGCTATTTCCTCTGAAAGTGGAAAGCACAAAAAATGCACAAATAGTCCAGGAATCAGACTGCTTTCCATCCTAAAATTACAGATGTGAGTCTGAGTTCACAGTCATCCTCCCCTTGCTTTATTTTTAGCAGGTCTCTAATTTGATGTCCTAATAAAGGTATATCATCACATTATCACTTGAAAATTCAAATAAACACATGCAAAGCTCTTAAGCATTTGTTTGGAAACTGAGAACATGCAAACATGTAAAAATATACAAGAGTTGGTTAATGAAAAGAAATGCAGGCACATTTAATAAAGGTAATTTAAATAAGTAAAGAACCAGAAAATCCCTTAGTCAGAGTGGACATCTCTTTTGTCAAATGATGACAACAGAAACACCTCCCTCCCTGGGTGGACTAGCAGGGGAGGTGGATCCCTCCACCAAGGCAATTGTGATTGCCTATGGCTTGTTCCCTGACAAAGGCTGGTCAAAGCAGCATTCCCTTTAGATTGTTGATTGTGAAACCAAGGAAAGCAGCTCTCAGTGTCTGCTGAGGGGCAAAACTAGGAGCTGTGAGTCTGGAGCTCGAAGTTACCATACTTGGATGCTAGTTTGCAGAGGAAGAAAATGAATGCTTCAAGAAAGAGTGTACATATCAGATGGGTACTAGGTTTATTGGAGAGATAGATGGGAGGAGGGGTTGGGAGGCAGGGAGAAATAGGTGAAGGAAGGGATTAAGAAATACACATTGGTAGTTACAAAATAGTTGTGGTAAACTAAAACATAGAAAATATAGTCAATAACATGGTAATAACTATGAATAGTGTCAGGTGGGTATGAGACTAGTCAGGGAAATCACTCCTTAAATTATATAAATGTCTAACTACTATGCTATACACCTGAAGTTAATATAAAATAATATTGAATGTCAAAATAAATAAAGTATAAAAAGGAAAGTGTGCAGGGTAAGAAATTGAAGGAGAGTATCTTGGTGTTTTCTGCATCCTCTTCCCAGTTACTCCTCAGGCACAACTACAGCCATGGTTTTTCTGTAGCTTTGTTAAATGAACAAAATTCAAAACAAAAAGCATTGCCCTTTTACTCAAAGTGTGGGCGAGGTCATGCAATTGAAGAATGCTGACTGAAACAATAGGTTGTCAAACTTCAGAAGGAAAATGGGTAGCCCCTAAAAAAACACTCCCAGTATTAGGAACTTTCACAACAAAAACAAAGATTTTAGAGGCAAAATAGAGTTCCTCCACTATCATCATTAATGCCAATTGCACGAAAAATAAAAAGTTTTTTCTGAATTTGAAGAGACATAAAGGTGAGACGACCTAAATAGAACCTATTTTTCTAAGTGGCATTATTCAACACTGCCATTGCATATGCATGATATAGCAAACCCAGGTCAGTATAAGAAAAATGGTTTGGCAGAAAAATGGTACAACCTGTAGAAAATGCTAGATCATTAACTTCTTTGTAATGTCATATTTGCCTTTGCTTTTCACAATGACTACAAAAATATTTTCCATTCATAACCATTCAGCTAGCATTTCTCAAGAAATGCATTCTGTACAGAATTTGAAATAAAGCCTAGTGTTGTTTTGTGCAATTAATTTGGGAATCCATATAGGATCCATACTGGAATTTAACTTTATAATTTTGGTATATGTTCATTGTTTGAGAAGTATTCAGAAATTTTCAGATGATGAGCCTGACTGAAACTTTCTGTTGACTTGAGAGAAGCTTATTCAATGTGAAACTATTATGCAAAATTCAGCCTCTTAATTATATTTGCAAATAAGAGCATAAAAACAAAATGACTATATTTCTTTTGTACTGGTCTTCACAGAATCTACCAGAAAAAAATGAAAGAAAAATTGGTATTAATCTCTATTTTCTATTCTTTATGATCCATCATGCTACATTTTGGGACATGTTCTGATATACTTGTATGTTCTGACACAGCCACATCTGATTCTCATATTTGTGATTGTTGGCAGAAAAAAAGCACAGGACCTTTCCTCATCATGAAAGGAAGTCCATGATGATTCTTATCTCAAATCAGAAACAGCCATGGTCTATATGGAAGATAGAAAATGGAAACAATAGACAGGTTGTTCCTTTTCTTCCTGATGAAATACTAAGTCAGAAAACAGGCATATAAAAGTTCTATCATAAAGGTATGTCTTTAACCTTAAGCAATTACTATCCAGCAAGTGATGCTAGAATATATACAGACATCTGGAGTGAAGGCATTATTACAAGCCATGGGAACAGATTTAGTTGGAACAAATGAAAAGCTTATTTGTAATGCATTCAGCTCCTGAGGGAAATTAAAAGAACAGAGAACATATACTGGTAGCATCTGGAAATTTTTGGTGGTGCATAGTTAGAGTTAACAAGTGAATTATTAAAACCTGAAAATTTACTCTTCTCTATGCTATCTCAAAAAATGAAACTAGGGCCAGCCGGGTGGCTCAGTTGGTTAGAGCGTGAACTCTGAGCAACAGGGTTGCTAGTTTGACTCCCGCATGGGATGGTGGGCTGCACTCCCCCTGTTTCCCTACAACTAGATTGAAAATGGCAACTGGACTTGGAGCTGAGCTTGTGCCTATATTGAAGGACAACAACTTGACTTGGAGCTGATGGGTCCTAGAAAAACACTATGTTCCCCTTCCCCAATTCCCCAACACTGTTCCCTTCTCTAATTCCCCAATAAAATCTTTAAAAAGAAATGAAACTAAAATGAGCTTTCTTGCCTACTTTGGACCCATCCATTGATTTTATTTTAAGTTAGATTGGATTTAACATAAACTTACACCAAATAATAATACCTAATATTTAGCATATATTTAAAATGTAGTAGTCAATAACTCGGGGCTTAACTTAATGTATTAATTTATTTAATCCTCAAAACAATTACATGAAGAAAATGAAGAATAGAGATATAAGTAGTATGGTCAATGTCACATAGATAGTTAGTGATGCCAACCAAGAAAATTACACAGCAATCTGGGTCAGAGCTTACACTCATTAATTTCCTTATATCTACCTATTAAAAAAGAAGAGATATGACCACTTAGATGCATATAATACATGAAGATAATATGAATTCAAGTAGTGAGACTTCTGCTTCCAGTAACAATAGACTAGGTTATTTGGATTAAACTTCTGACTAAGAGCAACTAGTTTTTCAAAATGTTTTCAAAACCTGTAGGAAGGCATCAATGAACCAATAAGACATGATCACTCAGCCAGTATCTGGGGAAGAAAAGAGGCCCAAAGATAGAAGCCAACTATGTGGATTGTTCTTCCCACCCATATGGGCTGCGTAAGAGAGACTGACAGCCTTAAGGATCCAGGAACAAAAATTAGAGTCCAGGACCTATCAAGTGCAGGGGGAATTGGTGAATTCTATTGGTTAGGATCCAGACAGATTGCAACCACAGAGTAAGATTAAAATGGAAATGGACAGCTTGCAAAAAGAATTCAAACTTAGCTTTGACTTATTTTAATTCCAGAATTGAATTAGGATGATCCTAGAGCATTGATGCCCCCAAGCACCATTCTAAAACAATAAATAAATAAACAAACAAACAGGCAGACAGATAGGTCCATCAATCAACCTATAAATACATCCTATACTTAAAGTTATTTTTACAAATACTTTTTCTAAATACATTTTTAGGCAATTATGGGAACTGTGTAAACAGTCTCTGTAAGATTGTTGCCTTTGTGCCTGACTTTAAAGCTTGAAATTTATAGGTCTGGCAGTTGGGAAGGAAAGATGGATGTAAAGTAGAAGTGAGCAAAACAGTCTGGAACCCACAAGTAGAAAGGAAATCAATAGATTATATGAAATACACTATCAACCAACTTGACAAAGCTGACATTGACAGACCACTTCACACATTAACAGAATAATATATATTATTTTCAAGTATACATAAATAAAACATTCAGCCAAATTGGCCATATGTTAGCTCAGAACCAACTTTAATTAAATTTTAAAAGATTGAAATCATATGGCATAAGTTCTCTGACCACAATGGAATTAAATTCAAAATGACTACAGAAAAATATTTGAAGAAAGTCAAATAATTGGAAAATAAATATAAACTTAGAACTAACCCTGAATTCAAACAAAATTATATAAGGGAACATTTTGAACTGAATAAAAATGGACACGATATATCTAAATTTGTGGTATGCAGCTATTGCAGTAATTGGAGGAAAATTTATGGCTAAAATGTTTGTAGTAGGATAGTAAAATAGTCCAAAAACAACTATCTAAGTATCCATCTTAAGAAACTATGAAAAGAAAAGTAAACCCACAATAAGTAGAAGCAAGGAAGTGAAAAGGAGTAGAAAATTATTAAGTAAAAAGTGGTAAAACAATATCAAGAAAATCAAGGCAAAACTTTCTTTTTAATCAGTAAAATATAAAAGTTTAGAGGAATAAAAAAGAGAAATAAAGCATAAATTATCAATAACAGGAATAAAAGAGGGATCATCATTACAGATCAGAAAACAAAAGGATAATGCTATGAATACTTTATACCAACAAATTTGACAACTGAAATAAAATGGACAAATTTCTTGAATAATAAAAACTACCAAAGCCTACTCAAAACAAAAGAATATCAACAAATATGCTGGGACAACTATATGTCCACATACAAAATAATTAATTTAGACTGTTACCTCACACATACACAAAAATTAACTCAAAGCAGAGCATAGGCCTAAAAGTAAAAGCTAAAACTAAAAAATTAGAAAGAAACACAGGAGTAATCTTTGTGACCCTGAGCTAGGCAATATTTTTTTTGTTACAACACCAAAATCACAATCAATAAAAGATAAAATTGCTAAATTGAACTTCATCAAAACTAAAAACTTTTATAACTCAAAGGATGGTATGAAGAAAGTACAAAGACAGAGACCCAAGCTCACATTCCAAGAGACACCAGGAGTGGAATTTGAGGATGGAGGAGGTAGGCTCAGTGAACATATAATTATACTCAGGAAGTTACATGTAACATCTTTTAGTTATAAATATAGAGTACTACCTGTCTTCCACCCAAGGCTACTCTAAAGATGTAACATAAATAAGATTTTTGATACTTCTGGTCAAGATGGGAGAGTAGGGAAATCATGTGCTCACCTCTTCCCATGACAACATCAAAATTACAACTAATTACAGAACAATAACTCTTGAAAACCACCTGAAGACTAGCTGAACAGAACTCCTATGACTAAGAATATAAAGAAGAAACCAGTGCCAGCAAGAGGAATTCCCACAATAGCGGCCTGGGAAAATCACCAGGGACTCAGTCCAGGTGAGACAAAGGGCTGCTAGACACCCAGGAGTCCTCTTAAAGGGCCCAAGCACAGACACACTCATTCACAAACACTCACCCTAAGCTCCATTGGGACAGCAATTTGAAAAGTGCCAGAGACACCTGTGGAGGAATTTAATTGTCTGGCTTCAGGGAGAACAATGGAGGGACAGCTCTCTCTGAGATTAAAGCGCCTGCAGACTCCATCATTCCTTTGTTGAGTCCTCCCCTCACCTCTGCTATAGGTGCAGGCAGAAAGCAATTCTGAGTCTCCATTAAATATGCTAACACTGCTGTCACCCCACCCTGGTGATGCTCTGACCCACTTAGCCCAAACCTCTTTCAGAGGCTAATCCACACAAGGTGAGGTCCTGAGCCCTCCCTGTGGACATGCCTAAAATCTCCCAAGGTCCACAAACCCCAAACATGCATCAGCTGGCCTTGGCATGCCCTGTACCTCTTGTTAAGCTACCCTAAGTCCAGCAATAGTGGCATCCAACCTCAATTCACAGCATAACCACTCACAGGCACCTCCAAGCCCACTACAGGCAGCTGGCAACCAAAGATCACTCTGTAACTCCTATTAACGCCTACCAGGTAGCCCCAGGCCAGACACAGGCAGCGTATGACCTTGGCCTGCATCAGAGCACCTCTCAAGAGGCCACAGAACCAGCTCTCAAGAGGCCACAGAACCAACATACCTGGTGGCTGGCTTCAGACCATACCAAAACACCACCCAGTTAGTTCCACAAATAATGCATCCAAAGGGTGAGCTCAGCAGGCACCAGAGCCTCATTAAAGTGAATCACAAGGAGTCAGCCCTCACACAACTTATTCACTGTAGTCATAGCCAATCCTCATAGCCAATCAGTCTGAGGGTCAGTCCCACCCACTGGTATGCCAACAACAATCAAGGCTTAACTACAAAAGGAGGGCACATAAAACCCACACAAGGGACATACCTGGAGCACCCAGCTCAAGTAAACAGGGAGACTCCATCAATGATCCCCACAGGACCCCTACTACATAAGGCAACTCTGCCAAGACTGGGAGACATAGCAGATCTAACTAATACATAGAAACAAACACAGGGAGGCAGACAAAATGAGGAGGCAAAGAAACATGTCCCAAATGAAAGAACAGGAAAAAACTCCAGAAAAAGAACTAAACAAAATGGAGTCAAGCAATCTACCAGACGCAGAGTTCAAAACACTGGTTATAAGGATGCTCAGTGAACTTAGGAGAAGAAGAGATGATCTCAGTGGGAACTTCAACAGAGACAGGAAACATAAAAAATGAGATACAAACCATAAAGAAAAACCATTCAGAAATGAAGAATTCAATAACTGAAATGAAGAATACGTTAGAGGGAATCAACAGTAGATTAAATGAAGTAGAGGATTGAAATAGCGATTTAGAAGACAAAGTAGCAGAAAATACCCAAACAGAACAGCAAAAAGAAAAACAAAGAATCCAAAAAAATCGGGGATAATTTCAGGGAACCTCTAGGACAACATCTCTCATACCAACATTCACATCACAGTGGTGCCAAAGGAGAAGAGAGAGAGAGCAAGACATTGAAAATCTATTTGAAAAAATAATGATGAAAAAGTTCCCTAACCTGATGAAAGAAATAGACACATAAGCCCAGGAAGTACAGGGAGTCCCAAACAAGATGAACCCAAAGAGGACCACACCAAAAGACATCATAATTAAAATGCCAAAAGTTAAAGACAAATAGGAAGTCTAAAAAGCAGCAAAAGCAGTTAGTTACCTATAAGGGAGCTCCCATAAGACTGTCAGCTGATTTTTCAACTGAAACTTTACAAGCCAGAAGGGGTTGGCATGAAATACTCAAAATGATGAAAAGCAAGGACCTAAAACCAAGATTACTGTACACAGCAAGCCTATCATTTAGAGTTGAAGGAGAGATAAAGAGCTTCTCAGACAAGAAAAAGCTAAAGGAGTTTATCACCACCAAACCAGAATTACAAGAAATGTTAAAGGGTCTTTTTTAAGAAGAAGAAAAATAAATGAAACATATGAATAAGAAAATATTGCAAGAAAAAGAAATTCTCACTGACAAAGGTAAACACATATTAAAAGCAGTGGATCAACCATCACTAAAGCTAGTACAAAGTTTAAAAGGCAAAAATTGGAAGAGAGATCATGTGTCTTTTTGTTGTTATTTTTTTGAAGGAGACTTTTTTTACTTTTGTGTACAGAAAACCCAACAGTCTACTCTCAGCCCAGCTTGGTGGCCAGCTCTTTAGCCTTTGACTTCTCCAGCTTGGCAATGCACTTATTTAGGGCCCAGGATGTTGCCTCCCCAATAACGTTGGATCTTATCATATCTGTCATTGAAATTAGCCCAGATAGCTTCCACTGGCTTAGCCAGTGCCCCTTTGTCTTCCAAATTAACCTCTGTGAAAGCGATGGTGATGCCGGTCTTCCTGTGGACTAAACACCTCAGCCTGGCCTTCCCCTTGGTAAAGCAGTAGGGAACCCACATCTTACGGCACAGGGCAGGCAGAAAGACAACCAGCTCATGGGATCCACGTCATGTGCAATCACTGCCAGCTGAGCCTTCTTGTTCTCCACCAAAGTGGTGACAGTATTAACCCCTGCTGAAAGGACAGATGGCCTCTGGGTGAGGACATCCCCTTTGCCATCAGCTTTATTCTCATCCTGAGACAATAGCCTCTGCTTCTTCTCTTGCTTTGTCTCTGATATGTACTTGTGAGCCAGCTTAAGTAGCCGAGTAGCTGTCTGGTGGTCCAAGGCCTGGTTGAGCTGGTTAATGGCAGGAGGCACTTTCAGGTGCTGCTAGAGAATAGCTCTTAGCCACTGCAGCTCAATGTAGTGGGGCCATTTGACAAAGCAGGTGACATTTCTTTTGGACTGGATGTCCTGTCCAATGCCAAAATGATTAGGCCTTTTCTCAAACAGCACATTTACCATTTTCTTGGCCTCTTGCTTCTTCACGACAGCAGGGGCTGGCACCACCTTCTTCTCCTTAGCCTTCTTTCTTTTTGGCATCTTGGGCAGCAGGACAAGAGAGGAGATCATGGGTCTTTACAGTAGTAAATTAAGGGACACACACACACACACACACACACACATTAAAATAATGGCAAATCATAAATGTGGAGGGGGTGCGTAAATTTGGTAGTGATTACAGAATGTGTTCAAATTTAAGTGACCATCAGTTTAAAATAGACTACCATAACCATAACTTGGTATATATGAAGCACATGATAACCACAAACCAAAAATCTACAAGAGACATTCAAGAAATAAGGAGAAAGGAGTCCAAACACTACACTACAGAAAGTCATCAACAAATAAAAGAACAAGAGAATAAAAAGAGAGAACTACAAAAACAATCAGAAAACAATTAATAAAATGGCAATAACTACATACCTATTAATAACTACTTTACATGTAAATGGATTAAATGCTCCAATCAAAAGATGAATAGATAAAGAAATGATACATATATGGAATGAAATATTACTTGGCCATAAAAAAGAACGAAGTCTTACCATTTGTGACAACATGGATGGCCCTAGAGGGTATTCAGCTGAGTAAAATAAGTTGGACATAAAATGACAAATACCATATGTTTTTACTTACATGTGAAATCTAGAAAACAAAATAAACAAATAAACAAGACTGAAGCCAGCTCACTTATACAGAGAACAAACTGATGATTGCCAGATGGGAGAGAATTGGGGGGCTGAGTGAAAATGATGAAGGGATTAAGAAGTACAAATTGTCAGTTACAAAATAGTTATAGGGATGTAAAGTACACCTTAGAGAATATAGTTAATAATGTTATGATACTTATACATGTGTCAGGTGAGTGCAAGTCTTATGGGGGGATCACTTTGTAAGTTATATAGATGTTTAACCATTATGCTGCACCTAAAACTGATATAATGTTGAATGTCAACTGTAATTGAAAAATAAAAACAAATAAATAATGTTTTGAATTTTTTTTAAAGTACAAAGATAAATCCATGGATTAAAAGAAAATGATTTCATCTTATACATCCAATAAAGGACTATGTACAAATATATAAAGTAATTTTTACAACTCAATAACTTTTTTTAAACAACCCTACTGAAAATGAGCAGAAGATTTGAATAGATGTTTCTAAAAAGAAGATATGTGAACAGCTAATAAACACAAGAAAAGTTGCTCAACATCATTAGTCATTATGAAAATGCAAACCAAAGCCACAATAAATTACTTACTACCTCACACCTATTAGGGTGATTATAATAAATAAAAACAAACATTCAATAGCAAGAGTTGGTAAAGATATGGAGAAATTGGAACCCTCATGTATTGCTTGAGGGCATGTAAATGATACTGTCATTCTGGAAAACAGTCTGGCAGTTCTTCAAAACATTAAACAAAAATATAAGCAAATGACTCATCAATTTCACACCTAGGTATCTACTTAAGAGAAACGAAAACATATGTCCACACAAAAATGTGTACATGAATGTAATAGCAGCATTATTTGTAACAATCAAAAGTTTGAGCAACCCACTGTCTAACAAATGAATGGATAAACAAAATGTGTTACATGACAGAAGAGCATTTTGTATCTTGATATGTGCTGTATAACATGGGTGAACTTCAAAAACACCATGTTAAGTGAAATCAGTCACAAAAGATCATATATTATCACATTTATATGAAATGTACAAAATAGTCAAATATCTATATAGAGGAAGCAGATTAGTGGTTACCTAAGGCTGGAAGTAGAGAAGAGAAATGGACAGCGACTGCTAAGGGGTACAATGTTTCTTTGAGACACGATGAAAATATTCTAAAATTAAATTGTGGTGATGGCTGCACACTATCTAAATATGATAAAACCATTAAATTTTACACTTTAAACATGTAAACTCTATGCCATGTAAATGAGAAAAAAAAGAAGGAACCATGTATCTTATAACTTGAAATACAAATTGTAACAGTTTCCACAAAGAAAACATCAGGTCTTGACAGATTCAATGATTTCTATTCCATATTTAAAAAAGAAGTAATACCAATCATACTTTAATTCTTTCAGAAAATAGAGGAGAAATGTGGAACACAGTCTTCCCTGTATTTCTTAGTGAAGGCTCCCGCCTTCTGAATAATGGAAAACGACAAAATATAAAGAGAGAATATTTTCGTTTGTCCTTCATAAATATTAGCTCTTCACATTCTAAGGGTACTAAACCCAAAAGTAAGTGTTAATGTTCCAGAGGGGAATAAACCCTGAGCTACCATTTACATTCCAAAGATTGTCAACTGGAAATATTCTTATTTGTTTACTACAGATCTGTTTAGATTATGGAAATTAGGTTCTCTTTTTCGCTTAGGAGGAGCAAGTAGCAACTGGGCAGTGGGTAATCTGTATAAAACCCCAGATTCATAACTTCAGAGTTCTTCTCTTGTAATGCAAAAATCCCACTTCACAGCATGTAGGCCTAATCATCTGTTGTAAGTAATAATAGTTTGGTTGTGATCCAGAAACTTCACCTTTTCTGTTTAGACAATATAAATGCTATTGATATTAATTACTTACCAAGAAAGTCTTTCTAAATAATTTTATGAGGCCTTATGCTGATACCAAGACAAAATAAAGACATTACAAGAAAATAAAACTGCAGATCAATGTATTTCATGAATATAAATACAAAATCTCTTTTTAAATATTAGCAAATCAAACCCAATAATGTATGAAAAGGGTAATGCACCATGAACAAATGGTGTTTATTTAGTATTGCAAGTTCATTTTAACATCCAAAAATCAATATACTTGAGCATATTAGGTGAACAATGGATAAAACGAATGATAACTCAATAGGTGAGTGTTTGGCAGTAATGCATTTGACAAAATTAAAAATCTTTTATGATAAAAATTGACATCAAATTAAAAATGGAAAGGAACCTCCTCAATTTGATAAAGAACACCCATGAAAATCTTTCAGCTGACATCATCGTCACCAATGCCTGAATATTCCCTCCCTTAGAGTGCAAAAGTGAAGATGTCTATTAGCTCTCACCACTTTTATTCAATATTTTACTGGAGGTCTTAGTCAGAGCAGTGGTCAAGAAAAGGTAATAAAAGTCATACACATTGGAAAGGAGAAAATCAAATTGTCTTTATTTGCAGAACACATTTTCTCCTCATAGAAATTCACATGAATTTAGCAAATAACAACAGCAGTAATAATAATGAGCTATGAAAATAAGTACATTTATCTAGATCATAGAATATGCAATATACAAAAACTTACGAAAATCTATGAAAGGATAAATATAACAAAAGAGGTATAAGACACGCACAATAAAACTACGAAGTATAACTGAGAAATGATTGACAATAATTAAATCAAGAGGTAGGTTCATGGATTGGAAGAACACATATTGTTGACATGTCAATTTTGTACATATTCATCTATAAATTGAACTAAATCCCAATCAAAATACTAGATATTTTTAATAAAAATTAATAAGCTGATTCTACAATTTATATATACATGCAAAGAACCTATTAGAATAGCCAAACAATTTTGACTTAGGAAAACAAAGTTAGAGAAGATACACTAACGGATTTAAAGATTTACTAATCAAGATAGTGTGGTATCGGCATAAGAATTTGCCTATTCTGACATAGATCAATACAATGCAATAGAGAGCTTCAAAATTTAATCACATGCATAGGGTCAATTTATTTTCAATAAAAGTGCTATTGTAATTCAATGGAGAAAGAATAGTTTTGTTTTGCTTTGATTTTAACAAATGGTGCTACACTAGCTGCATATTCATAGAGAAAAAAATGAACCTCAACCCTTGCCTCCTGTCCTATATAAAAACTAAACTGAAATGCATACCGACCTAAAGTAAAAGCTACACCTGTGAAACTTCCAAAAGAAACAGGATAAAACCTTTTTTGATCTTGGGATAGGCAAAGATTTCTTAGATAGAACATCAAACATAGGAACCATAAGTAAAAAAAAAAGAAAAAGAAAAAAATAGGTCAAAAAGACTTTGCCAATTTTTTTCTCTTTGAAAGATACCTTTAAGAAAATGAAAAGCAAGTCCCATACTGGGAGAAATATTTGTAATACATATCAATAAGAAGACAAACACCTCAATTAAAACATTGACAAAAGATTTGAACAGACACTTTACAAATGAAGATAAAATGTGCCCAATAAAATGAAGCCCCAAGAAATACCACTTTATGCTTAATGGTTAACATAAAAAGACTGGTAATGCTAAGGGGTAATGAGAATGCAAAGCAACTGGAAATTTCAGACATTGCAGCAGGGAATGTAAAATTGCACAACTTCTTTGGAAAAATCTTTGGCAGTTTATTGTAAAGGTAAGCATAACACTAACCATATAACCCAGCCAATTCTTGCATAAGTAATTACCAAAAATGATTGAGAATATATGGGTAGAGAAAGGCTTGTTCTTGGCTATTGTAGAAACTTTATTCATGATAGCAAAAATTGGAAAGAACTTAAATGTCTATCAACAGCTGAATGGACCAACAAATTGTATCCATATGATGGATTCTACACAGCAATAAAAAATGAATTACTGATATGCGCAACATAATGGATAAATATACAAAACATTATCTGAGCAAAAGAAGCCAGGCAAAAAGGTTCCATTAATATATGAATCTCTTTATATGAAACTCTAAGAAAAACAATTCTATACTTATAGAAAGCATATCAGTGATTGTCTGAGTTTAGGAATGGATATTGAGAATAGACTATAAAGGGACACAGGAAATCTTACAGGGTCATGGAAATGTTCTATATTTTGATTGTAATTTTTGTTACACAGGTTTATGCAATTATCAATACTTATCGAACTGTAAATATGTATACATATTGAGTGTAAATTATATTTCAATAAAACTTTTTTAAAAATCAAGGCAAATAACTCAACTATTATAACAATCAGTTATAATAATATACATAACTATATATACTATACATATTATGTTTTATATATATAATTATGTTAAATATAGCTTAGTTATAACAATCATCTTTCCACATAAATATGGCCAGTTCAACTCAATAAGCCAGGTTCCAATATACCTTTAACCAAAATGATGTATCAATCCAAATTATATGTTAAAAACCACTATCTATTCACATTTACCATTGGATACTCAAGAAGAATCTTGATATCATATCATCACTATGGTGATTTTTTTAAATTAGGCAAATAGTGTAGGGTCAGGAAAAAGATGGAACTTTTATCAATAACACTATATTAAATCATCTCTTCTATTTTTGGATCTTGATTTTGTTTACTGCTTTTACGCTATTCTAGACCCTACTCTGAATCTCTTCTTTCCTTGTTCCAATGCCATATCATCTTTTACTCCATCCCAAACAGTCATGATCAAATATCTACCAGTGTTTTACAATAATAATGAAATGACCCCCTAGAAACAAATCAGGTAATTAATAGCCTTAGATAGTATATTTGCTGCCTAGATTCTACTGTATTAGGTCAGGCTATCCTGAAGATAAATGAAAATTAATTTTTTCATTGCCTCATAATTTAAAATTCTGATATAATCAAATAATATCTCATGGAAACATAGTCATTGAGCTTCATTTTCTTTCAACAATATAGCTCCATAAATTCCAAAAGCAGACATTCAGTTCTCATATTTCAATATATTGTGGGAAAAAAGCACTTTGTTATTGAATATGTGCAGATTCACAAAATGAAAAGAAGAAAATGAAAAAGTACAATGGTTTTCAATGGGTCCATTTAACCCCACCTGCTTAGGGATACAAACAATCCATTTCAATTACTGTAAGCAATAAATAGAGGCAAACCTGGAGCTGTCACCAGGCCAATTCACTCTAAGTGTTAAGTTAATATTTGCTAACATCAATTTTCCAGTGGGAATACTTACTTCGCTTTTTTTTCAGCTTCTCTGCTAAATGAGTGAGTCTTACTATTAATATTTCTGTACCTGTAATGAGCATTTCTTTCTATAGTGCAACTTGTTTAGCTGAAGTACCAACAGTACCAACTACCTCCCAAAGCTTATGCTAATTTTAAAAAGCATTTGACTGCCAGGTCCTTTTTTAAATTTGGAATAACAAAATAAGAGACTAATATTGTGTATATTAATAATAGTCCTGACCAATCAGTGGTGTAGGCTTTATAAAATCTACCAATATAATTGTTTAATATCTTATATTTTTCAGTCTTTATGTCAAGAAGCAGATATTAAATTGCATCTAATTTAACTGAGGGTTGAGTTGCCTTTGAAGATAAAAATCAGTTTTATTTTTAATTCACTAGTTATTGGGGAAGGGAATAAAACTGATAAATGTATTTAAGCCTATTTGTTTTCTGTTAGGCAAGAGAAGGTGAGGGTGTGTTTAAAAGCAGTAGAAAACTACTAAGCGGAACCTTAGCAATACAAAACTAAGAACTATGGCCCTTTTCTCCAAATTGTGGTATTGTGAGAACCTGAGAAATTATTTTCTTCATCCTGGCTCACGGGACAACAAAGAAAAAAGCCTGCATTCTCCTGTGCCCATAGTTAAATATAGATAAGCTGGTATTAGATGAGATACAAGATGTCATAATTTATCTCAAGTTGTAATGTCTTAAAATAAACACTTAACTTCTGACTATAATTCCTCACACAATGTATTGATGTTAACCATGATATTTTCTTGCAGACATTTCACTGAGAGATAATGATGGTGTAAAGTCTTAGAGCAAAAGAAAGACAATGCTCCCACCTCACCATAGGTAGGTAATCAATTTTTCACTAAATCAGCTCTGTATTATATGATGAGGGAATAAATTGTTTAAACAAACCAAAGCTCTATAGAGTGAGAAAAGAAATATGTCACACAGAAAGTTTAAATTAATAATTCAACACAATATTGTATAAAGGGCAATCAATTGAGAATTAATATTAATAGTTTTGACAGTTGCAAGGTGAATTTTCTTAGTGCTTTATACCATATAGAGATAATTGTCTTTAATCTATGAATTTTTTCGGGAAACATAAAGTGTTTCTGATCTTGATGATATCACACTGGTTGTTGTGGAGAGTAAATTTTGACCCAGTGAACAGCTCAGGCCTGATATCTCTCATGGTTCTTTTTGTACATTTCCAGTGATTTATATTTTTCATGGTTATTTTGGCTTTAGGCACGTGTTTGTACAGTGTTGTCAACCATCATTAGATTGCAACTTCCATGCAACTCTTCTTTTAGTTTCTCACCTTCTCAGGCATGGAACAAAATCTCATACAAGACATTCGTATGAATGAGACTTTTTGAAAATTTGGCAAGACTAAGAATCTTTATCTCATAGAGAGGCTAACAACTTAAATATTGGACAAATATGCTCATAAACTGTCTCTTGGCAATGCTCACATGTTGCTCAACTCATTTTCTCTTACATCTATGCACTTTTTTCTACTCATCAGCAGTTCTTCAAACTAACTCCAAAAAATTCTCATCTGTTGCTTATTCAGTGCCCATTAGATATTTCTTCTCAAGACAACCCAAAACTTCAGTCTCATTTTTCAAAACTTGCAGCTCTTCTAAGTATATTTTCTAAACAAAGATTGTTAGTTTCCTAAAAACCTACAGGTGTAACTTTTTTCTTAAATCACTAAGAAGTGAAAGAGATTTGGTTAGTTCTTTAAAGAAGGCTCCATTTAATTATTATTATTTAAAACCTCAACTCTCAATATACTAATGCAATAGGATCTTTGTTCTTTTTCCTCTGCAAGAAAAAAAATGTATATATCTGATCTTCGTGGGCTTTTGATCTGTCAAGATCTTTTGATAAGGGAGAATAATTAAAATCAAGTTTCTACGATGCATTTTCACCTATTTCGAAACTTGCTTATGTCAGTTAGTGTTAGTGAGATTCAAAGGAAACCCAAAATTTTTTAAAGGGATCTGTATTTGCTTAAAGTATATAGAGCAGAGACAGTTCAAATAAAAAGAGGCTGCAGCACCTCTGTGGTGGTTTTAACACATCTCCACAAATTCTATGACACTACTCCCTTCAAGAAGTGGAGCTTAACTCCCCCTTCCCTTTAGTGTGGAGAGGAATTAATGACTCACTTCTAACAAACAAACAAACAGATAAAGCAGATGGGCCTGAGTCTAATTTCAGAGACTAGGATTTACAAAGCACTGAGACTTCCCTTTTATTATCTTGGATTGCTCTCTCTGGTGGAAGTTAGCTGCCATTTCATGAGGACATTTAAGTAGCCTGTGAAGAGGCCTGTGTGTCCAAGAAATGAAATTGTTCCAATAGGAACTGAGTGATAAACTGAGGCTTCCTGACAATAGTTGTGTGAGTGACCGCAGATCCTCCAGCCCCAGCCTTCAAACGACTACTGCCCTATAGATATCCTGCGATGATATGAGAGATCCTGAACCAAACCACCTAGCTAAGTCACTCTCAAATCCCTACCCACAGAAACTCTGAAATAATAAATATTTGTTGTTTTAAGCCACAAACACTTAGAGTAATTTATTACGCAACAATACATACCTAAAGCAGCCTCCAGTGTTCTTTAAATTGGAAGCAAACTGAGGAGAGCTTCTGATAGGCAAACATGAGTGATTTCCCATGGAAAGAAAGAATAGCTCAGAGGTCAGAAGCAAGAAGAGGGTGGGCTGAAGAGCTCAGAACAATGACTAGGGAACTACTGCTGGGAGCAGAAATGCGTCCTAATAAGGGAACGTTTTCTACCCTCTGATCAGTAGAACCTGATGACATGCACTGCTGGATTTTATCATTGCTGTGGAACAGGGACTGATATGTGCCTTTCGTTCTCGACTTCTTACATGGGAATAGTTATTGTAGTTATTCTGTTCCTGTCACACCATATGTATCTTGGGTGTATGGAAGTTAGATCACTTCCCTTTAGTTCACATGAACCATAGAAACCTCACCCACAACTGGACTTATTTAGATGATGAGATTGTAGACTTTTGAGTCTGACTCACAATGAGATGAAAATCTTGGGAAGTTTAAATATATTTTGCATGTAGGAGGAATATAAATATTTGTCACTGGAATGTGTACTGTGGTAAACGAAAAATAGTTTCAAATTATTTGCCTCTCTTACCATCAAGAGATGGAATATGTTTCCTCCTACATTGCAGAGTTGGTAATTGTATGTTTCCATATAAATTTAGTCCAGTTTTACTTGTTACTGTAATTAAGTAATTTAAATATTATGTAAACCAGTGCTACTAAAAATGCAGTATGCTAACTAGGACTGCACTGCTACCTGATTTTTACCAGCTGGCAAAAAAAAAAAAATAAGATAAGCAAAAAAATGGAGTCTCTAGAATCCTTCATAGCCTTTTGATATTGCCACAATATAAACATATAAACAGGGTCAGGAGGCATAGTTTGGCATTTACATTTTGTGAGAAAATATGTTCTGATATCTTAGAAATAGTGACTAGAACTCATCTGAAGTAGTACTAAGATTAAGGAATTTGTGCCAGAAAGTAAATCAGCATATTGCTTCTTCCATCAAGAAAGTCGTGCAATAAAAAACTGTAAGCTAAACCAGCGTGATTATTGGTATGGTAAAAATTGGCTAACATGTTAAATTTGAAATTTTTTTTTGTCACGTGATAACATGGATCCTTATAAACACTCAATGTTTGTTGAGATACAGTGGTTACTGAGAAGAAAGTTTTAGTTGGAAATGTTTGAACTACAAAACAAATCTTTAGTGTTTTATATTGTTTTAAAAAAAGTTAGTTTGATTCCAATTGTGGTAAAAGATGAGGTTATCTATCTGATAGTTTTGCTCTTTTTAATAATCGTAACACTTCCATGCAAAAATGAAATGTAACAAGTTTGTCAGTGGACGATAAGGGCAGGTTGAAGGGCAAAAAAAAATAGAAGCTTGAAAGAATGGAATTGGGGGTCACCGAGTGGCGCATTGGTTAAGAGCTGGCTTGGGAGGCCAGAGGGTGTTGGCTTGGATCCCACATATGAGGGCCAGTGATGCTGCCTTCTACAGCTAAGATGGTGAACAACAGTTCGACCTGGAGCTGGGCTGCCTCGAGTCACCAGCAACGGCGTAGGCTGCAGCCCCTGCTGTAGTGGGTTGCCATGGGCTACCGTGTGTGGCTGGCAGCCAGTGTGAGCTGCCAAGAGCCGCTGTGAGCGGCCGTCCAGAAGCCGGCGACTGATTTGCCTCGCAGGGGAAGAGCACAATGATGGTGCCAACTTGGGCCAGTGAAGCAACATCCTCCACAACTAGACTGAAGAACAAAAAGGAAAACAACTTGTCTTCTCCTTCCCCAACTCAACTCCCCAAAGCTGTTCCTTCCCCCAATTTCCCAATAAAATCTTAAAAAAAAAAAATGGAATTGGTAGAGATGTTATAATACTCATATGTTCCACAATTTAACATTTATTAATGGAATAGGTGGTTATTTCAATATTGCATATATATATGAAAATATTATAGCCAGACACCATAAAAATTTGATAGGACCTTTTGAATTTTATTTTCCATTAAAAGAAAATTCATGCATAGGAAATTCATGAATCCAGAATCTATTTTGTTTTCAGCAAAACATTATTTAAATATCACTTCACAGGAAACATTGTAAGAACTAGCTACTGCTGAAAGATTGAAGATTAATGTTTGGAAATGCAGCACTACTTACACCATTTTGGATAAACGTTATAAATGAGTATCCTGAGTTTACTGAAATTGTTTTAAAATCACTTCTTCTATTCCTGTTGTGTTTTAAAACATAGAAAGTTTTGTAGATATACATTATCATCTGCAAATACCATGAATGTCAATCCGAACTGTATTAAAATAATAACCAAGCAAACTGATCAAGCTGAAACTTGAAATACTGATAGTAGGATGTCCATGCAAGTGGTGCACTAGGCACTTTATATACATAATATTATTTCCTCCCTATTTTTTGTAAAGTTATAATTGCAGGATGATGTTTTACATATTAATTGTCTATATACACATTTTCAATGAACACTATATAGATTTTGTAGTTACTTTTCATTCTCCCTAAATTATATTTCTTTGGTTTACATGTATTGGAATATAATTTCATGCCCGTTGAATCTAGTAATAAACTATTAGGGTTTGTATGTTGTACAAAAATACATTTTATTTCAATTTCCTAGTATTTCATTTTTTAAATATTTTTTTTACTTTTCAGTTACAGTTGACATACAATATTATATTAGTTTCAAGTGTACAACATCGTGACTATTCATTTATATAACTTCCAAAGTGATCACCTTGATGAACATAGTGCCCATCTGACACCATACACAGTTATTACAATACTATTGACTATATCCCTTATGCTATATTTTACATCCCCATGATTTTTTTGTAACCACCAATTTGTACTTCTTAGCCCTTCCCCACTTTTTTACCTATCTCCCCCAACACTCTCTGCCATCTTACAATCATCAAAATGTTCTCTGTATCTATGAGTTTGGATTTTTGTTTTGTTTTATTTGTTAATTTATTTTTTTCTTTAGCTTCCACATATAAGTAAAATCATATGGCATTTCTCTTTCTCTGTCTGACTTACTCTACTCAGCACATTACCCTCTCTAGGTCCATCTATGTCATTGAAGATGGCAAGATTTCATTTATTTTTTTTTTACAGCTGAGTAATATTTCATTGTATAAATGTACCACTTCTTTATCCATTCTTCTGTTGACAGACACCCAGGCTGCCTTCACATCATTGTAAACAATGCTGCAGTGAACATATGGATGCACACATCCCCTTAAAGTAGTGTTTTGGGTTTCTTCAGATAAATACCCAGAAGTAGGATTATTGGGTCCTTGTCTCTTGTATTAAAGCCTATATGGGGCAATATAAGTATTGCTACTTCAGTTTTGTTTTTTGTTGTTGTTTTAACTTTTATTAAATATTTTCTTCCCATCACTTTACTTTTAGTCTCTGTGTGTCTTTTTATCTGAAGTGAGTCTCTTGTAGGCAGCATATGTAAGGGTTTTGTTTTCTTATCCATTCAGCCATTCTATATTTTGATTGGAGCATTTAATTCTTTTACATTGAAAGTAATTGTTGATAAACAGATATGTAGCTATTGCCATTTTGTTATTGATATTTTTTATCTTTTATTTATTTTTTCTTTTCATCTTAAAGAAGTCCCCCTAACTTCCTTATAATGCTGGTTTGGTGGTGATGAATTCATTTAGCTTTTTTGTCTGGGAATTTATTTACCTGTCCTTTGATTTTTAAATGATGGCATTGCTGGGTAGAGTAATCTTGCATCTAGTTCCTTGCTTTTCATCACTTTGAATATTTCGTGCCAATCCCTTTTGACCTACAAAGTTTCTGTTCAGAAATCAGAAGACAGTCTTATAGGAGCTCCCTTATAAATAATTAGTTGCCTTTCTCGAGCTGCTTTTAGGATTCTCTTTTTGCCTTTAACCTTTGCCACTTTAATTATAATGTGTGTTGATGTACGCCTGTTTGGGTTCATCTTGTTGGGGATATTCTGTGCATCCTGGACTGTATGTCTGTTTCCTTCGCCAGATTAGGAAAGTTTTTAGTCATTATTTCTTCAAATAGGTTCTCAATCGCTTGCTTTCTCTCTTCACCTTCTGGTACCCCCATCATGCAAATATAGTTGCACTTAATATTATCCCAGAGGCCTTTTAAACTATTCTCATTTTTTTCTTATTCTTTTTGGTTTTTGCTGTTTCAATTGGGTGTTTTCTGCTACCTTGTCTTCCAAATCACTGATTCGATCCTCTGCTTCATCTAGCTTGCTGGTGATTCTTTCTACTGCATTCTGCATTTCAGTTATTATATCCTTCATTTCTGACTGGTTATTTTTATGGTGCCTACGTCCTTTTTTATGCTTGCTATCTCTTTGTTGAAGTTCTTACTAACTTCCTTGAGCATCCTTATAACTATTGTTTTGAACTCCATCTGGTAAATTGCATCCCTCACTTTATTTTCTTCTTTTTCTGGAATTTTCTTCTTTTCTTTCATTTGGGATTCATTTCTGTGTTATCTTATTTGGCTGCCTCTATGATTGTTTCTATGTAGCAGGTCAATCTTATATCTCCCAGTCATGGCCAGATGACCAGGTAACCTATTTGGCCCAGTGGCACAGTATACCTGGTCACCTGCTCTGGGTGATCAAGGGGTGTTGCTTGTGTGGGTTGTGTGTGCCCTCTTGTTATAGTTGAGCCTTGATTGCTATTGGCACATCAGTGGGATTGACCTTTAGGCTGATTGGCTGTGGGGTTTGTCCACATCCACAGCTTATAGTCTGTTGTGTGGGAGGCTGCCCCCACTGAGTGGGATTTGCCTCAGTGGGCTCTGGTCACTGTTGAAACCACCCTTTGGGTGTGTCACTTGTTGGCTAATTGGGTGGTACTATGCTGCATTCTGAAGCCAACCTCTAAATGTGTTGGTTCTGGGGCCTCTCGGGAGTGGCTCAGATGCAGGCCCTGGTCATCTACTGCTTGTGACCAGCTAGGGACTACCTGGTAGGAGCTACAAAGCTATCCACAGTTGGCTGCTGCCTGTGCTGGACCTTGAAGCAAGTGAGAGTGTATTGTTGTGAACTGAGGATGGTTGCCACCAGTATTGGGGCTGGGATAGCCCCACAGAAAGGCAGGACACTCTGAGGTCTCATGCCACCTGCTGGCTGCTACTATGGTTCAGTCACTGATAGAGCCTCATGAGGTAAAGGAGTTGGATGAGGCAAGGTCTCAGGGAATCACCAGAGTTGGTGGAGTTGTGTCCACCAGATTCTGGCTTGGCACCAGTGCTGAGGCTGGAGCCACTCAGCAAAAGCCTCAGAGCACACTGAGGCTAGCCACTGCCTGGCTAGGGACTGCAGACCCCCAAGAGTTGTCTAAGAAAGGGTGCAATGCAGGTGGAGCTGGGTATTTGCCCAGAAAGCACCTCTAGTATTAGGCAATTTGTGTTGGGCTGAGTCCCAGGGAGTCACCAAGGAGGAGCCAGCTGAGCTCACCAAACCAATTCAGATTCAGATTTGGCCACGGGTGCGGGACGAGGGCTCAACACAGGAAAGATGGTGCCTGGTTGCCTTCCTGCCAGCTGCACAGGAGGAGGACCACACACAGGGAAATGGCAACTGTCCCTCCATTCCTTACCCCAGTGCCACACAACTCAGTCTCTCCCTATATATCAGCAATGCCCTTGAGTCACTGTCACTGCTGGAGCCCAGGGTAAGTGCCTGCATGCAACTGAATATATGTGTGGGGCCTTTAAGAGAAATGCCACCTCCTGCATTTCACTCAGCCACAGTCTCTGCTATTTTTCACAAGCAGAAGTTATGGGGACTTCACTTCCCTGCACTGGAATGTTGGGCTAGGAGCCAAGTGTGGGGCTGGGGTCCTGCATTTCTCAGGGTAGACCTCTGCTGCCAAGATATACTTCCTGATTTTTAATTCCACATGTGGGTGTGGGACTAGCGCATTCTGTATCTCCACCCCTCCTACCAGCCTTGATGTGGTTTCTTCTTTATATCCTTTGTTATAAGACTTCTGTTCAACTAGACTTTAGGCAAATCTCAGTGATGGTTGTTCTGTAATTTAGTTGTAATTTTGATGTGGTCATAAGAGAAGGTAAGCACAGACTATACTTACTCTGCCATCCTGGATGGAAGTCAATTCATTTTTATTATATTTAATAAAAACATCAGTCTGAAATGATTGAGGGTGGAGAAAATGATCGTTTACCACAGATCTTTTGAGAAGAACCAATGTAATCTATTGAAATGTATGCATAAAAAGAGTTTTTAATCCCATTGAAACTAAGTCGAATGCTTTAGAAAGAATTTTAAAAAGAAAAATTGAGTTGCTAAAAAATAGCTTAAAATTAGGTGTGGGCAAGAAAATGAAAAAATTAAAATTAAAAACTGAAATACAGAATTCTGCCTCCAGATTGATTCACACTGTTCTCCTTTAACCTTTGGCTTTAAAAATTATGAAACTGAAAATTATAAATTGGGCATAGATTTACCAGAGAATGTATACAGAATTTCATGCAACCCAAAGACAATGAAAAGGTTTTCTTTCTCCAAAGTTTGACTGAATCATGAAGTTATGTATATTTGTGTGTGAACAAACACACACACACACACACACACACACCCAAGTGCGCACGCGTACATGCGCGCACGCATGCAAGAAGCTTTATCAATTAAGTTCGCAAACTCAACCTAGAAAAAGTGCTACATATCTCATTGCTGAAAAAGTGCTACATATCTCATTGCTGAATATCACTATGGCCACCTTTGAAGTACTCCCCTTGGCAAGCATGCAGCAATGCCAGCACCTAGTCCACCCTTCACAGCGATTTCAGAACTCTTTTTCTGGAATGGCCATCAGAGCTGTCATTGTATTACCCTTGATGTCCTGAATGTCATCCAAATGTCTTCCTTTCAATATTTCCTTTATCTTTGGGTAAAGAAAGAAGTCATTTGGGGTCAGATCAGGTGAGTACGGATGTTCCAATACAGTTATTTGTTTACTGGCTAAAAATTTCTTCACAGACAGTGCCATGTGAGCTGATACATTGTTGTGAAGCAAGACCCATGAATTGTTGGGAAAAAGTTTAGGTCATTTTCATCTAACTTTTTCACACAGTCTTTTCAGCACTTCCAAAGAATAAATTTTGTTAACTGTTTGTCCAGTTGGTATAAATTCATAATGCATAATCCCTCTGATATAAAAAAATGTTAGTAACATCATTGCAACAAGTTCATGCACTTAATTGTAAGACCTTGTGTGTGTGTGTAGATAGTATATATATGTTATATATAAATAGTATATATATACATATATATCTTAAATGAAATACGTATCTTAAATACGTATCTTTATATATATATATAAAATCTTAAAATTAGTTTTTAAGACATAAGCAACAAAAGAAAACTACATACCTGAGTTGGACAATATCAAAATTAAAAAGTTCTGTGCATCAAAAGACAATCAACAAAGTGAAAAAGAATGACATGAAATATGAGAAAATTTTTATAAATCATGCCTGATAAGGGGTTAATATTTAGAATACATAAAGAACTCCTACAACTCAGCAACAAAATAACAAAAAATCCAATTTTAAAAAGGGCAAAGGACTTGAATAGACATTTTTCCAAAGAACATATACAAGTGGTCAATAAGTGCCTAAAAAAATACTGAATATCACTAGACTTTAAAGAAATGCAAGATACCACTTAACATGCATTAAAATGACTATTTTCTAAAAATGGAAAATAAGTGTTGGTGAGGATGTGAAAAAATTGGAACACTTGTGCTTTGCTGCTGAGAATGTAAGAATGCAGTCTCTGACAGTTTGTCAGTTCCTTAAAAAGTTAAACATAGAATTACCATGCCATCAAGCAATTCATCTTCTAAGTATATACCAAAAATAACTGACAGCAAGACTCAAACAGATACATGCACACCTCTGTTCATAGCAGTATTATTCACAATACTTAAAAGGAGGAACAATGCAAATGTCCATCAATAGATAAATGGATAAATAAAATGTTGTATATAAATACAATGAAATATTACTCAACTTTAAAAAAAGTAATACTCTGATACATGCTACAACATGGATGAACTTTGAAAACATTATGCTAATTGAGAGGGTAATATACAGTTATTGTTTAAGCGGTACACCTTTTCTATTTGGAATAATGAAAAAGTTCCAGCAAAAGTTCATGAAATGGATAGTGGTTATGGTCGTACAACATTGTAAGATTATTTAGTACCAGTGAGTTGTACATTTACAAATAATAAAATAAAATGGCAAATTGTATGTTATGTATATTTTGCCATAAAAAAAACTGAAAGAGAATGTTTTGAAGAAATCATGTGTTATGTTTTTGAGTTCTTATTTTAAGGAACACTTTTAAACAATGGACCAACTGCGGAACCCAGCTAAGTCAGATAAAAGGGCTTCTACATTTTGAATGCCACTGTTGCAAACTACTGTGTCTAGAAGTCGAGGAAATGAGTAAGAATTTAGAGGAAATTCTGTTCAAGAACAAAAGAATGTAGTTCTAGCTGGAAAATTCCTCAAAACCAAAACATGTTATTGAAAAGTGATATGCTACAAATTAGGTTAATAAATAACACTGTGTTTTCATATGTTTTTGATGTGTCTAATCTAACTTGTTGCCCAATATAATATAGTATAACATAACATAATATAATCAAACACTTAGACTTTTTTTATTTAATTGTTTCTTCCTGTATTCTAATGAAACATCATTTTATTAATACTTACTAACTAACCTTACACAGAATGCTTTTTGGGTGAGACGTTTTTATAAAAGATACTGGTCATATTGTTTCCTACCACAGATCCATTCCTTATTAAGAGAACTCTGATTTTGTTTGGAATAGTGATATGATCGTCTCAAATCTTGAATTCCCAGCCTTTCTTATATGGAGGATTAGCCATGTGACACTTTCGACTGAGATAGGTGGAGAGATTTTCTCGGAAAGCCCAGTTTTCCTGAGATAAGACCATTTCTTCCTTCTTGTGATTTCTTCTTAAATAAGTGGCAGAAATATGATTGAAAGTATCTGTGCCATTTTGTTGCTATAAGAGGATCATAAGCATGAATCCATACGCTAAGAATAGCAGAACAGAGAGAAGGAGACTGAGGAATGTAGATATTCTAGCTCTAATGTACAGCCCTAAATTATAGTTCTCTGAACTTCTTATTACGGGAGAAATAATAACCCTGATTTTATTAAGTCCCATGGTTTGATCTCTATGACCAGCATCTGAATCTGATCCGAAAACAGTTCTGGAGTCTTTAACTTTTATTTTTAAATTCTAGAGTTGTGGCAGTTTTTGAAAAGTTCAACTATAGGTCAAGAAAAGAAATTGTAAAATAAAGCCTCTGGTGAAAGGACAAAACTAAAAAAAAAAAAAAAAGACTTTTGTGGCTTTAAAAATAAGCTAAAGAAGACTCAATAATATTGTAAGGTTCTCATAAAGAAAATGCAGTTGACAACTCAAAAATAAACAAATAAATAAAGGGCGGACAAATAATGGTATCCGTGGTAAAATGGGGCAGGAAGAGAACATCTCCTCAGGAGAGATATGTCCATATGGCCAGCAAAGCACATATAACAGGGAAGCTGACCAGACGGTAATTTTAGGTCCTCCACTGTAATCAGGGATGCTTTCTGAGCAGTCTCAATGTGTGCTGCCAGTCATAATTCCAGAGCCACACCAAGCACTTCACAAGATACCATGTTCATCATGTTAAGAATGGTTGAAAAAGACTTTGTGGTATTTTTTTCTAAAATATTTGAATCTTGGTTGATGAAGAAAAAACTATATTGACTAAAGCACTGATTCATCTCTGCATGCACTAAGATTGCATTTTCAAGCACTTTCAACATATATTTAGCAATAAGTTTGCCATCAAGACATTTTTTTTAAAGTGGATTTCTGCCAAGAGCTTTCCGGGTAGGATAACCATGCCATTACTTGACCTCAATTTTCTAAATAATTCTCTCTGCTGTAAAGTTTTAGAGAATAAAACCCTGGTTCATAAGGTGTCTCCAAGTGTCCCTTAGCTGAGCAAGGTAATCTCTGCTTGTTTAAGTGGTACAGTTGGATATTTTACAATCTCAGAATCTTCTCTCATGTCTCTCTCTCCCTCCCCCTCCCCTTCCCCCTGCCCCCCCTCTTCCCCCCCCTTAATAAAAAGTTGAAAGAACCTAAAATAAAGAAAGACAGAGAATATTCAACAAACAAGCCAACCATTTTAAAAGAAATTTGCCAAGGTGGACACAACTACTCTATTCAGAAAAAGGCTCTGGAGACAGAGCTTATTTCTTTGTCCATAGGGAGCTCTATTCTGAATGCCCAGCAGTATCCTTCACCTACACTCTTACATTAGTCTGCTTCCACATTAAAATATTTACTACCATGTACCTTTCTGTCCCTGAATATACCCAGATCACCTCTGTCTTAAAAGCATCTTCCTTTGATGTTACAAATAATGCATGCTTTTGCCCTACTTCTCCCATGCTTTTCATTCTCAAAATTCTTAAAAGTCCAGGCTCTTTTCCCAGACTTTGATTCCTCACCATCCAATAAAAACTTAATCCCCTGCAATCTGGTTTCCCCCTCCACAGTTGCTAAACTGCGTTTTCAAATGTCACCAAATGTAACAGCTGGTCCCAGTCCTCGACATAACTCCCTCTCCTCCATCAGCTTCATTATCGCCACACCGTCCTGTCCTTCTATTCCACTTCTGCTGAACTTGCCGTTCTCTCCAGCTCCACTGCCTCCTCTAACTCCCTAAACATGATATTCCCAAAGTTGAATTATCACCCATCTCCTCATTTTACAATTTTCCTTTGATAATTTCAAAGGTTGTGGTGACGTTAGTCAATTTCTTTTTACTAAGGACTCCTACACATCTCTTTTTTTGTTAAATTGGGGAATTGGGGGAGGGGAACAGTGTTGGGGAATTGGGGAAGGAGACCAGCCAAGTTGTTGTCCTTCAATCTTAGTTGTGGAGGGTGCCAGTCACCATCTGGCTGCCTGTCGGCAGCTCGTGGCCTCTAAGCTCAAGGTGCTGTGTTCAATCTTAGTTGCAGGTGGGCATAGCCACCATCCCATGTGGGAGTCGAACCAGCAGCCTTGTTGTTAAGAGCGCGCGCTCTATCCACTGAACCATCCCAGTGGCAGCTCAGCTCAAGCTGCGGAGTTCAATCTTAGTTGCAGGCAGATGTAGCCCACCATCAAACAGGCAGTCTTGTTGTTAGGAGCACGTGCTCTCACCAGCTGAGCCATCCTGCCACCTGTTGGCAGCTCAGCGGCAGCTCAGCTCAGGCGCAGTATCACTGGCCCATGTGGGAATAGAACCGGCAGCCCTGTTGCTCAGAGCTCGTGTACTTAAGCTAACTCTTAACCAACTGGGCCACTCTGCCAGTCCAAGACTCCTACACATCTTCATCTCACGTTAGTTACCCCTCTTCAAGCTCCAGACATACATTTCTAGCCCCCTGTAAGAATCTCTGCAATGGTATTTCAAATTCAATGTGTCACAGACAGACATCATCAACTTCCTTCTCTCAGTCTCTGCCTCCACCCCCCAAATAGATGTTCTTTTAACTTTTCTATTATTTAAATTATGTTCTTAATTACGCTGCTCAGAATCTTCCAGGTATCACTGACCCTGTCCTAAGTCTTAGGGATTTTGCGTCCAATGTATCTGTGGTAGGGATTTTCCAGTCCTACTGTCACTAACATCACACACACACACACACACACACACACACACACACACACACACACGCACATCCATACAGTCCTCTCTCTTTTTTTCTTGAATTTTCTGACACTTTTATTTCAAAGAGTTATAAAAGCTAGAATGATAATGCAAACTTCATATTTTAACAGACAAGTGCTACCAGTATAACAACACACACACAGCATGCTGGTGAATTACAATGTTTAATTCAGAGAAAATATTGGGTTGGCGGAAAAATCATGACGTATTTTTTCTATGTTTTTCGTTGCAAAAATGAGCCATGACTTTTCCAACAGCCCAATATATCTGTATTCATATACTTTTCTTGTTTGTTTTTACCTTTTGACCTCACAGGCCCCTGTTATCTCACACCTAAAACTCTCTCGCAATGCTTCGATAAAGTGACACCATTACTTGATTGCCCTTATTAAAGAGCAGATCCTGTCATGTTACATCTCTGCTCATAGGCTTCTCAGCCTGTATTTTGACTCTAATTTACTTGTATGGCTTTATACTCTCTTCTCAATACTTATATTGAGTTTCAAATAATTGTACTATTTTCTGTTTCCTATACACGTTCTAGATATTCCTGCTTCAGTCCATTTCTTTATTTTATTTATTCTGCCTCCAATTCTAGCCAAACTCCACCTATTACACCTTGTTCATCCTTCAATGCCTGTCTTAAAGGCCATCAGCTCCGTGAAGCTGTTCTTGATTTTTTTCTAACTTAAAGGCAACTTTTTTTCCCTGAGTTATTTGTGCCTCTTAGCTTTCTCTATCTTGGACTTACTGTTATTTTCAAATATGTCATCTGTGTATATTTAGCTTTTCTAAATCTATGAAGAACTTGTCATGAATGAGCTCATGTTCATTTAGTGAAAAGCATACGAGCCTGGAGTCAAATGGATCGACATATGAGTATCTTCTCCACCACTGAGCAGTAGTATGAATGAGTAGAGAAGGGAAAATCTTCAGTAAAAGGGAGCATCTAGGCGAGTCTCAGGTTGCATAAATCTTTATGCAGCTCTGTTTTTACCACTCACCCATGGCTCCATCGCATTCCCTTTTCCCCCACTGCAGAGTCTATCATAGAAGCATATTATACAGCAGAAACCCACAAATAGCTGACATTGAAACTGAAACCAAAAATTGGTTTTGATGTTGGGAAATGACTACCTTAAACAAAGCTCTGTAAACATCTCTTTGCAGCCAGACAAACTTGGGAACTTGGGACCTGTCAGTAGACAGCTTTTGTGTGACCCCCTAGAGTAGGATTAAATACGTTTGAATTTGAATATTGTTAGACCAACACTACACATTCTGCAGCACTATTCCATTTCCATCTCCCCCTCACTTTTTGGTTTATACGCAGCCTCATGTAGCCATTTAAGTTATCTGCACTGCCACAATAGTCATGTAATTTTTAATCCTACATTTAAGGTAAAAAATCAGGGAGAGTACCAGGACAATAATTAAAAAAAACAAATTGTTTTATGACCTAAAAAAAAAAAAAAAGAAGAACAAGAAACGAGGCTCCAAATAAGTTCCCCATTTCTTAGAAGAAAATATTTGAGAACTCAAAAATACCAGCACTTTAGCTTCAGCACCACCTTCCTCACAGACTTTCTCTCTTCCTCATTTGTACTCTGATATCTCTGTGTGTCCCTCTAATGAGAAAAATTACTTAAACTCTGAGCTTCAGTTTCCCTATCTAGAAAATATTTTAATAATTTTAACTACCTCACTGAGTTGTCAAGATTAAAGGAGATATATAAGTAAACAATGCCGAGCATACAGTTAGAGGAGTTTTGTATTAGTTAAAAGTATACTTTTCTTTCTTTACCAATAGATAGCAAACTCCTTGAGCATACAGCTTTTGTCTTTGAAAGTTTGGTTCACCCTACACTGACTCTTTTTTTTTTTTAGCTGAGCCATCCTGCTACCTGTTGGCAGCTCAGCGGCTGCTCAGCTCGGGCTGGACTCGAACCGCTGTTGCTCAGAGCTCAAACTCTTGAGCAAGCTCTTAACCAACTGAGCCACTCGGCCGGCCCTTTACACTGACTCTTGTACATATAAAAACTCCATGAACAGTTTCTTATAAATTAATTAGTATGTGTTGATGGAGAGGGAGCAATACATCAGAATTACCTAAAGAGTTTTTCAAAATACATAGGCCAATTTCCACCCTCAGATACGTTGATTCAGTCAGACTGGTTAAGATTTAGATACATTTGTTATTCAAATATTCCCCGGGTAATAATTTTAACTACCACTATTTGAGAACTAGCAATCTAAATCAATCGGCCTGATTCTTAATACAATCATCTTTGATTCAAACCCATACATCTTGCTTTTAACCTCATCCCAAACACTTTTGTCTTGAATTTTCAGCCTCTTATTACTCCCTTCAATAAAACAAAATAACCTATGCCTTGAAAAGGTACCAACTTCCTAAGGACATGTCCATGATGGATGGTTTTCCAAGAACAGGAACATATTCCATTAAATCTCATTGACTATTAGAGGTAACATTCATTAAAAAAAAATTACTGATGATCCAGTGTAACCTAATCATTTGCTAAGTGTGTTTTAAAAAGGAGATAGAATTTGAACAGGCAAGGTTTAATATAAAGAAATATTAACAATATAAGGGAATTACCTACTCAGGGGAAAAATAGAACTCAAAACTCTAAAGAAAACAGATACAGGGTACAGCTACTAGTTCTAGGACTGGAACAGACCACCCAAGGAAAGAACAAATATGGGAGAGCCCTCTAGTCCCTCTCCCAGGGCTACAGTCCAAACTTCAATGGAAAGGGTGCAGGGTTGTCCAATGGTTGGCAGGGGCATTTGTGTGGAGGTGCTGCACTGGCATATTTCCCTGGGAATTCACTCTCTGGGGTCTGGGGTGTCTTCCACTGAAAGGTTCCCTATGCTTCCGTCAAGGAACTTGCTCACAGAAAGCACACTCCAGCTCCAGGAAGATCCCCTTCCTCTTCCAATGTCCTTTCAGCTCCCTCTACTGATGAAGTAGGACAATGAAGGGCATTTATGGAGGTGAGAGGCATGGGTTGTTATTGACACATTAGTTATCTGAAATACAGAATGTGCTTGTCTGAGATTAAAGACTGAACCAGTAACAAAGCATAGACAAAAAATCATGTCTCCTTGTCCAAAATCATTTTTAATATATCATTTTGGTTAGATAAAACAATCATGGGGTTGAGTCTGTAAACAAGAAGTCCTAGTAAACATTCCTGAGTGCCTCATTTATGCCCAGTGCTTACAACCTTAATAAGAGGTACTATTCTTTTTAAATTTGATTTTGTTGTATAAACAATGAAACTGAAGCTCAGAGAAGTGAAGTCACTTAATTATGATCATACAGGAAGTAAGTGACAGTCAGGATTTGATCTTTGTTCTGACTCCAAAGTTCATAATCTTTTGATTATGTCACACTACAGAAGACTGTGTGTTCAACTCAGATGTGAAAAAATTTGAATTTATGTTTTCCATTATGACAGCCTAATTTTGCATGCTAGTCACCCATTTCAAACAAATTCATTAGTGTTTCAGGCCCCTGAATGAGAAAAACAGCATTGTTACCTACCAATGCATAGCAAAAGAGTGTTATAAATATAGAAGCAAATATAAAATCCATAGAATTATATGAAGGAATATATTTCTGAATAAATGAAGCTTTTGATCATCAACCAGATTGTCTAAGTTGTTTCTGTGCCTCTGCTAGAACATTATAGCACTCAGTGAATAATCAATTAATTTCAGACAGTGACTAATTAGGTTCAGTTAGGGGCTATTCCAAACTAGAATGAATATATAAAATTTACAGATTTTTAAGTAATTTTAAACAGAGAATTTTTTCAAAAATCTGTACCTGGAATTTAATAATTCTGGTAGAATATTTTGCTGTTATTGTTTATGAAACAGAAATTTCTTTCAACAGAGGTAAAAGAAAGTAAATGTGTAACTGGTTAAAAGTCACCATTGCATTTATTTCTTGAAGTATGATTTAAAACCAATTATTAATGTAAGTGTTACTCTGTGGCCCCTTGAGAAAATGAGTTATCAAAGACTTAATGCTGACTAGAATGTTAAAAGAAACTAAAATCTAGACCCTTTTGCTAGTCAGAGACAAGTGCTGAGCACTCTTTTGGGAATGTAAGTACCATATAGTAACCACAGTTTCCATCTTTAATACTGGACCTGGACTGAATTGTGCATCAAAATGTATCATTTGTATGCTGCTGGTCCTTCATGAATCCAGGATGAGTAAAGTACCATAATTCGTATAAGATCATGGAGGGTTTAAATGCCTTTAGCCAAGTATGTAGTGGCTGAGGATTATGTATCCTAACCTATCTCTCAGATTTTCTTTACTTCTATGAAGGAATTTGGCCTATTAAAATAAGAATACATCTCAAAATAGAGTGAGATTCCTAATTCTCTCCAAATTTCTGGGTGCTCCTATAAAAGAAGACAAAGTCCACTCATGTTTTAAGGTGTTAAGGATACCTAAAACTCTCCATCAAGCCTTCAGTGATTGAACCATCCCTCACAGAATTCTCTCTCCATAAACTGTCTCTTAAAGGTAAGCTACAGTGAAATTTTATGATATTTTCTATTGTTCCCTATGATTTCCTGTGTGTAACTAGTACATTCATAACCAAAACATAAACGATAAAAATATTTTTTATACAACATACTTTCATAACTGTCTTGAGCCCATAGAAGGCACTCAATAAATATCACTAATGTTTGATTTGCTTCTTTGCTTCTTTCAAAGGAGAGGAAGACATATGTACTCACAGATTAAATTATAAAACATTATATTCATAAATTAGTTAATTAATTAATTCCATGACTCTTAATTTCTGGCCCTGCCTTAATATATGACAGATTATGGTAAGTTCAGTGAAGAAATTTAACAAGTTAATGAAAGGGAGGGTACCTGAGGCGGAGGAGGGCAAGGCATTTGGGATAGTGTAATCAGGAAAGGCCTCCAAGGGAGAAAACATTTAAATGCAAAACTGAAGAGAATGAACCAGTAATGTGAAAAGCTGAGAGAAAAAACTTTCCAGGCAGAAGGAACAGTGCAAAGGTCAGAAGGTAGAAGTGATTGATAGTGTAGATGATCTTTTTAAAACTTAAGAATAACTAACTTGAAAAATCAAGGGAATTTCTGGTGAACATAGATAAGGTAAATAATCTTATCAGAAATATTGTCAACATTTTTACTTTTTCACATATAATTTAAGATTGAAGTGGTTACCAGAGAGTAAGGGGGGAGGGGGGAGTAGATGAGGATAAAAGTGATCAAATACATGGTGATAGAAAGAGAACTGACTCTGGGTGGTGAACACACAAAGTGATATATACATGATGTGTTACAGAATTTCACACCTGAAATAACAATTTGTCACCCCAATAAACTTTAATTTAAAAAAAAAAGATATATAAAAAAAAAGATTGAAGTTCCAGGATACACAAATTTTCAGTGAAAGTAATTTTTGAGCTGAAATATCATCATCACAAATCTCTGCTATTTGTTTATAGTTGCAGGTTATTGTTGTTACTATAATCTGAACATTCTTAATTTCAAAGACATCATATATTCCTAATTTTTGTTTGGGATATACAGATTTCTTTCAGAAAAAGCATATTTATTTTAAGTTAGATGAATGTATCATCCTAAGTGTGTTACTTTAATAGATGGGGAATGGTCAGTAAGCATTTAATTAGGTCATAATACAAGCAAAGGATGTTACTAATTTATACCAACCATCTTTGATTTCAAATGAATGATACAAACAAAAGATAATAAGATATTCCGCCAGCCAAACCATTTCTCTTATTTTATAGTCAACTTCTTGTTTGCGATAACTCAAAATAAAGTTTCTAAAGGTTTATAAACAAAATTAAACTGTGCTTACCATTATTTAACCTGATTTTTTTAAGCCTAATTGCATCTTCTAAAAAAAAAAATCAATTTTCCACTCTGCTCACGTTAAATTAACTGTGCTTGACTGGTTATATTTTCAGAAAAGCGAAACAAACTTGAAAATTATTGCTGTGGTGATGAGAAAACCTCTTAATTTGTTTTGTCAGAGCTTTCAACATTGTGCTAAAAGTACAGAGTATAGTAATTAGACTTCATTACTCTAACAATTATTGCAAATTTCTTGTACAATCCTGTTTCACTGCCTGGTACTATAGTAATGCTAATTTAGAGAATGAAATTTTAGAAATGGAAAAATAATTGTCAAATTATTGAAGAATTTAGGCCAAAAGGGACAGACCAACATTGAATAATAAATATAATATGTTTGTATTCTTTTTCTTTGTTCAAATTGCCTTAAGAAATAAGTTCTTCTAAATTTATATTACTATTATTAAATACAGTAATATCTTATTTTATAGTAATTTAGATAGAGCTTCAATATTCAACACTTTATTTCATCCACCCAAGAATCCTGAAAAGTAGTATTTATTATTTCCATTTCACAGAAGATAATATGAATCAACAAGATAAATACCAAGGTCCTTTAATCCATATTCTTCCATGGTCTTTTCAGTTTTCCTCAGCTATATTTTTATTTACAAGATCTTTCAAAGTATAAATCTGATAGAATAATTTATTTTGAAAATAAAGATTATCTCATGCCTTTCCTGTAACTAACAAAGGAACCAAATATAAAATTCAAACTATTTGTAGATTTTCAGTCAATTATTTTTAAAAATGCTTAAGATTGGTACTGTGATACAGAATTTAAAAATATAATTCCTTCTCTCAATACTGCAGTTGCAGTTAAAGCAACTACCTAAATAATGACAGGATAGAGGTAAATGCTGTGAAAGATGGATGCCAGTTTAGTATGAGACCATGAATAAGGAAGGGTGTCCAATTCAGGATTCTGGGACAGACTTGATAATTCTTCCTTGATAAATTGATTTTGAGAAAAATTTTGCATGACTATTAGTAGTTATCCAGATAAAGACAAAGGAAAGGAATTCCTGAGATAGCATGCCAGCGTAGCAAAAGAAAAAAGGCACGCAATTGCAGCTTTTGTTCCAGTACTTACAAGTATTTTGGATGCCTGGGAGGTCAGATTCAAGTGCAGATTTGGCAGAAGGGCAAGCGAGAGTCCTTGAGACCAAGTCATTAGATTCAATGCACCTGGCTCCAGATTTCAAACTTTAATCTTCTTGCCATTCCTAATGTGTTTGTTTATGATTAAATGCAATGTAGTTTAAGGATTTGATAGTGTCATTTTGTTTTTAATTGGTTATTTATTTAATATTTTATTACACAAGATATACGACATTGTAAAATTCAAACAACCATAAGCAATAAAAGTGAAATACCTTTCCACATTTCCATTTTCCAGAGCTAACCTTTGGCATGATCTTCTCAAATTTTTCTATGCATATATATGTGTGTGAGTGAGTTTAGCTATCTATCTACCTAGCACAAATGGTGTCATGCTAATTTTTGGTTCTCCAACTTGTTTTTACCTCATTTATTGTGGCCATTTTCTCCCTTTTCTACTTAATTCTCTGTAAGGGATGTTAGTATTAGACTATCTTGCTGCATTACATAATTTACCCAGTCTCTGAAAAAGAACAGTTTGATTGTTTCTACCTTTGCTATTATAAAATGATTTTAAGAAACAGCCACATACATTGGTATACATCTAGAGATGTAAGTGTTATATAGGGTGAATTCCTAGCTTTGGCAGTGCTGAGTTGAGAGTTGTACCCATTATCAATTTTGACTGAAATATTATCAAATACTTCACTAATTCTTTGTGTGAATTTTCACTCTTTATTGACACTTTAGATTATAAATAAATCTATCCCCACCCAGTTCTGATCCAAAAGATGAAATATTCCATAAAAATATAATAAAATGGGGCCGGCCGAGTGGCACATTGGTTAAGCCAAGCTTGGGATGCCAGAGGGCCCCGGTTCGGATCCCACATATGAGGGCCAGTGACACTGCCCTCTACAGCTAAGATGCTGAACAACAGCTCAACCT
The DNA here is from genome assembly GCF_001890085.2 of Hipposideros armiger. Classification (NCBI taxonomy): domain Eukaryota; kingdom Metazoa; phylum Chordata; class Mammalia; order Chiroptera; family Hipposideridae; genus Hipposideros; species Hipposideros armiger. The sequence goes on from NW_017731796.1 coordinate 545,176, forward strand.
GGAGCTGGACTGCTGTGGGCATTGGCGTAGGCTGCAGCCCCTGCTGCAGTGGTTTGCCATGGGCTACCATGTGTAGCCAGCAGCCAGCGTGACCAGCCAGCAGCCGCCGTGAGCAGCCGTCCAGAAGCCCGCGACTGATCTGCCTTGCCCTGGAAGAGCGCAATGATGGTGCCAATTTGGGCAGGTGAAGAAGCAACGTCCTCCACAACTAGACTGAAGAACAAAAGGACAGCAACTTGTCTGTTCCCTTCCCCCAATTCCCCAATAAAAATCTTTAAAAAAAGATAAAATAATGAAATGGATATTTTTATATCACTTTTATGTTTACAGATTTTTTTCATGTTATTAATACTATGCATTTAGATCCAAACATATTCTGATAGAATGAGGCAAAATTGCTTCGCGGTTTTTTTTGTGTTTTTTTTTTTTTTTCCTTTTTTCTTTTAACAGAGAGGGAAGCCAAGTATTCTCAACTGAACCAAAGCTCTGGGTATTAATCTAAGGTCCTCTTTCCATCACACCACCTCAGGCACAAATACAAATAGGCATGCTATAGGTTTCTCACATTTCTTCTGCTGTCTTATAATACCACTGAAAAACTGCTGTGAATCATTACAAATCAAAGCTACTCTGTCCATATAGATTCAAAATATTATAATATTATAAAAGGAAAAAAAAGAATAAAGCTAGTTTCAAAGATTAACCTTCAGGAGGTAAAAATCTGATCTAACCTTGAAGCAGTGGTTTAGAAAACCTCACGCACAGCTGTTTTTTAAAAAAGAAAAGATGTTTATTTCTATTTAAATTAATATTACTATCTGACGAGATTGGTAAAAAAGGCTTTATAGTAAATACATTTACAGCGATTTTGCTTTCAATTAGCAGTAAAGGATAATGGTAGTGTAAGATGCCTGCTGCTACGTTTTGTTAAGCTCAGGGCTAAGAAGAATGGGGGATGAGGTTAAGAGTCAGAATTGCTCCTGAGCAAAAGGTTTGCTTTCTTTTCCTGAATAAAACCCCAGTGAAATTAAAGTTGAGGACCAAGTAATCAATTAAAATGTAAAAATGATGATAGGTAAATGTACCTGGCAGTGGTGACATTGAATCAAGTCTGAGTTGAAGACCCATTTTACAAATGAGGGAGAAAAACTCAGATTAGGACTGGAAAGCAGATCTTGCCTTTATTTTCCTAAGAAAAACGTGACATCTATAGAACAATTGGGAAGGCCTCTGACCCTAGGAAGTTAACAGTGAAACTTAATACAATTCAGGAACAAACAAATGGGGAGTGGAGATGAAAGGAAAGACAAAATATGTGCCTAGGCAGAGTAACTTTATAATGTCAGATTGCATGTCTGTGTGTATTCTGAAGGATTGGTTATTTCTCTCTCACACTTTCTTTGCCTTTTTGTATTTCCTAAATTTTTCACAAAAAACAATGAATATGAATAACTTTTGTAACAAGGATAGTTACAAATATGTTTTGAAATAAACCTTATTGAGGTATATAATATGCATACAATAAAAATGCAACCATTTTATGTGAACATTTTAATAAGTTTTGATGAATGTGACTACCACCATAGTCCCAATTCAGGATTTCCATCACCCCCAAAAGTTCCTGCATGCCTTTTTCCAGACAACACTCTACCCTCAACCCCAAGCAACTACTAATTTGCTTTCTGTCGCTAGAGATTAGATAGTTCTTTTTCTCAAATTTCAAGTAAGTAGAGTCATAACAATCATACTGCATGTAACTTTTGCTTCTGATTGGTTTTCTTGTTTGTTAGCTTGTTTTGCTCAGCGTTTGTAAGACCCATTTATGTTGTTGCAAGTATCAGTAGCTCATTAATTATGTTTTGTAATAGTATTCCACTGTGAGAATGAAACATAATGTGTTTATCTATTTACCTGTTGATGAACATTAGGAGTGTTCCCAATTTGACACAATTAAAAATAAAGTTGTCAAAAACATTAATGTGCAAATCTTTGTGTGGAGATACGTATTAATTTTTCTGGTGAAAATACTAACAAGTGGAATTTCTGGGTGATATTATATCTATATGTTTAATTTATAAGAAACTGAAAAACTATCTCATTTTACATGCACATTATGTGTGTTCTAGTTATCACATACACATTCTTGACAAAACTTAGTATTGTCAGTGTTACAAAATCTAACCATTGTGGTGGGTGTGTGGTATCTCATGGTTGTAATTTTATTTCTCTAATGACCAATGATATTGGACATCTTTTCATGTGCACATTGGTCTTTTGTATATCTTCTTTTATGATGTGTCTATTAAAATAATGTGTACATTTTCAAAATTGGGTTGTTTGCCTTATTATTAAGTTGTTAGAGATTTTTCTTGAAATGTTAAGGCTATAAGCCCTTTGTCAGATATATGTATTATACATATTTTCTTGCAGCCTCTGGTTAAACTTTTCATTTTCTTTATAGTAACTTTCGAAGAGCAGAAGTTTTTAATTTTCAGCATGTTGAATTAATACATGTTTTTGTTGTTATTGTTTGTTTTTAATTTAGAATAAGAGCTTTCAGAATCCTATGCAAGAAAACTTGGCTGGCAATGCTAAAGAACCAAAGAATAGCAGAGCTAAGTGGCTTTCCTAAGTACACTTCTTATTGCTACCAATAGAGGGACTCCCAATGACTGGAGCCTTTGGATAGAGCAGCTATATATCCTAATTTGTCCAACATAGTCCTGGTTTGTTTATTGTCCCATTATAATTATTAATACATGCTCTTTTACTCTTAAGGGTATCCTGGTTTAGATAGTAAAATAGAGGTCACCCTACCATTTTCCCTGGCTTTTCTACCCTTGTATGGCTTGTGATGGTAATATCAAATAGCCTCTTGGAAGAGTGTTGAATATCCTCTGAAGATCTGAACATGGGGTTTTGGAGAGTGGATATTCCCCACTTTTGGAATACAGAACACAACATGCCCAGGACATCTTATATATGATTTTTTAAGTGTTTTTTTAAGCAAGACATGTTGGAATATTCTGGGACACTTCAGAGATGGGCTTTCCTTTGTGCTACTCTGAAGTAAAACCAGCTAAGTTTGTATTTGCAAGAATAAGAAAGAGAAGATTTGAAAAGGCTATGCAAGATAGGCTGAATAATGTTCCCGAGATAGTTGTGCCCTAATCCCTGAATATCATTAATGTTATTGATATGGAAAAAATGATTTTACAGATATGATTAAGTTAAGGATCTTGAGCTGTGGATATTATCAAGGCTTATTTGTGTTCACGTTAAATATAATCACAAGTACCCTTAAATAAGAAGGCAGAAAGAGATTTGACTACAGAACAGGAAGTAGGAGACCTGGGAAATGTAGCAAGAGGTTGGAGTGAAGCAAGGAAGGGGTCACAAGCCAAGGAAGGCAAGTGGCCTTCAGAAGGTACAAAAGGCGAGGGAACGGGTTATTCCCCTGGAGGCTCCGAAGGAATCCACCCTGCCAACACCTTGACTTTAGCCCATTGAGACTGATTTCAGACTTCTGGTCTCCAGAAATTCATGTAGTTGTAAGCCACTAAATTTGTGGCAATTTGTCATAGCAGCCATAAGAAATCAATACATCACTCTCTTATTTACAGTGCATCTTTTAGACATATTATATCAACCAGTCCTTGCAGAAATTCTGTGAAATAAATGGGACTACATTTCATAAATGAGGAGTCAGAAGTTCAGAAGTAAAACTATTCAGTTAATAATCCTCAGCTTTTTTATTTGTCAAAATAAATAAATAAATAAATAAATAAATAAATAAATAAATAAATAAATAAATACACAAATAAATAAATAAATAAAACCATAAACCAAGAGGACTGAAAATATGCCAGTGGTCAAAATTAAGCTGGTCTGTTGTAGAATGTTTGATCTAAGTATGAGATACAGTTCCAGGGCTGAACATCTACACAAGAACATAAGAGCTCTTAGTGGGTACTAGTAGGAACCAATATGATTTTGAAAGTTGGTAGGAGTGCATTATTTAATAATAAAGATGCTTTGGTGAAAATGGATAATCATAGAATATTTGCCACTTAATTTTGAATAGGATAGCTTGGCTCCTTTAGTCATAGACCTCTAACCAAAGAATACAATGCCTAGGTATATAAGAGGATGATTGAATTCAGAGGTGGGTCTTCTCCTTTTCATGTGAAGCCTTTATTGAGTAGTAAATTATAAGCTTTTTCTAAATAACAAAAAATAAATGTTTTATATATTATATGTGGAACATAAACATACTTCCACGAAAACTATTTTAAATAACATTTGACACTCTAAGTTATATCTGAAAGTGTGTACAAATTAGCAATATGAAGAAATTCTACAAAGACGTGAAAAATCAGCTCCCTGATTTATAGTCATCTCTTGTATATATCTTAGAATAACTGTGACTTCACAGTGTCAGGCACATGGGAGGTGGACATTATCTGTTAAAATATCAGGAAATCTTTGAGGTATCAAATAAACTTTTGGAGATATGTCCCATAATGGTTTAAAAGTAATATACCATAAATAGCAATTTAATTGATTTCCAATTATTGGCAAGCCATTTATAAGAGGCAGTACAATGTACTTGTTAGGAGCATAGAATTTGAATATTGTGTCCATTGTATCTCTGTGACTGGTGGCCCCTGCAGCTGCATGGTACACAGCCTATGCCACCACATATGGTAGTCCTGCCTGCCTCCTCTTGAGCATAGTATTGAAATTCTCTGTGTTTCAGCTTCCTCTGTAAATGGGAAAAAAATAGCATCTCCGTGATGGGGTTACAGTAAGTGATAAATTATTATGTATATAAAGCACATAAAATAGTATCTGGAACACAATAAGCACTAGGTATGTGTTTTCTATCATTAGGTTGAATTAATAATATCAAACAATATATTTAATAATTCAATAAATTACAACTTTTAATTTTCCTAAATTCTAAAATGTTATTAGTCACTTTACAAGTTCAACTTAAATGGTATTAATTTTTTAAATGTATATATATTTTTTTCATTGCCCATCTTAAATAATGCATTCCTTTCATATTCAATGTTAACATATCTTAAGCATTTGATGCTCTATTAACACTATTTCATTATGGAAGGAAACTCATTTAATATTAATTTGCTTACAACCAGAGTCAAGTAATTACAATTTCTAGAGCTATGACACTATGTGGGGGTGAGAGTGATTTATTTTTATTTTCTACTGAGGGTGTAAGATAGGAAAAAAGATAATATTTTTCTTCATCTAGGGCTCACGTTCCCTTGTCCTTTTGTCTTAATGATAGCATACAGCTACTCTAGATTGACATTATCAGAAAAAATCAGTGTTTAAAATAAAGTGAGCTTGGTACTTTTCATACCTAAATAGATTTTCAATACTAATCAATGCCACACAAAATGATTGGTCTGAAAATGAAATACAAGATATTTAGAGCTCAAATAAATAGTCCTACAAAATTTTAGGGAATGTTCATTTAGTGGGAGTCATTTTTAAGACAGAGACTTTACTAAAACAAAAACAAGCTTCAAAAATGAAATTGTAGCATCATATATTTGATGAATTGTTCACTCCTGCTGCTGAACTCAGTCAAACATTTCTGATTCAGATCATAAGTCAGTAGGCTAATTTTGTCATGGAACCTACTTGTTGAAGTCCAAAATCTGTTTCCCAAAAGGAAGAGTAAAAAGTCAAGTTACACTATAAATGTATTATGTGTACAAGTTCCACATAAAGGAAGAGAAAATGTGAAACAAGAGAATACACACAGAAATGAAAGGAAAGGTTAAAAGCTAAGCTGACCCCCTCTTCCTCACTAACCGAATGCCTCTGATTCATAAAATTTAATGTAGGAGAAAAACAAGAAAGTCCATTTTATCCACTGACTGTTACATGTGACAAGCCTATTGCTCTACCCCCTGACATCCTTTACTGGATTAATGATATATTGTCTCTTAAGAGTAGAAAATGTATTATTTGAACATCATAGCTTTGTCTTCAGAACAAAGTATGTTCCAGGAATATGAAGAACATTTCAATCAGCATTATTGCTTAGATTTTGGGCAAGGAATAACACATCAAAAAGAAAACATGAGCTTGCATTTCAGAATATGAAAGAGCAAGAGTTAGGAATCCTCTGCCTCACTTAAATGTGAAGTATCAAAAATATATGCTGTGAATGCAATTTTCTACATCAATTAGGGAAATGAAGGAGAAGATTCAGTAAATTAAGCTCCTCTAATCGAATTGCTAGAAAACTGTAGGCCTCCTGAAATTCACAGATGCCTACCTACCTTTTCAAAACACCAAAAATCTAAAGATGGGATGTCAAAGGAATTTTAAGTGTTTCTCTTTCATTGTGTTAAACATCATCAAAAAAGAAAAAAATATGAATAAATCAAAGCACATTTTGGGTCATGCTAAACACCACCATGAAATTTTGCCTATAGGTGGGAATGTAAAATAGTGTAGCACTATAAGAAACAGTATGCAGGTTCCTCAAAAAATTAAAAATAGAATTACCATATGATCCAACAATTCCACTTCTGGGTATATACCTTAAAGGATTAAAAACAGGGACTCGAACCGATACTTGTTCACACATGTTCATAGCAGCATTATTCACACTAGCCAAAAGGTAAAAGCAACTCAAGTGTCCATTAATAGATGAGTGAATAAACAAAATGCAATATATACATACAATGGAATATTATTCAGCTTTAAAAAAGAATAAAACTTTGACACACACTATATCATAGATGAACCTTGAAGACATTACCCTAAGTGAAATAAGCCAGACACAAAAAGACAACTACTGTAATAATTCCACTTATATGAAGTACCTAGAGAGGTCAAATTCATAGAGAAAGAAAGTGGAATAGTGGTTGCTAGGAGCTGGCAGGAGGAAGAAAAGAGGACTTATTGTTGAAATGAGTTCATAGTTTCAGTTTTGCAAGATGGACATGTTTTGGAGATAAATGGTGTAACACAGGAGCTTGACTGCTGACATATCCTTGGATTCGAAAACAGACAAACAGAGCCTTAGGTAAAGGGTTCATACCATAGGTATATTCTCAAGGGTGGCTGGTCCAGACACAGGAACATCATCTGTGCTCGCTGGAGCAACCCCGACAGTTAACTAGCATGCAGAACAAAACTGGCTTACAGCCAGCTGGTTACAGAAGGGGGAGGGGGCATCCAGGTGGGCTGAGCGGGCATGGGAACAGGCCAGTGCCCTTGTAAGCAAGGCCAAGAGCCTGGAAACTGCTCTCCTGGCCTTTTCTCTGCAGATGGTAATGATAGTTGCACAGCCACCTAAATATAATTAATGCCACTGAATTATATGCTTAAAAATAATTAAACTGGTAAACATTATATTATATATATTTTGACACATTTTTATTAGTTTCAGGTGTATAAAACAATGTAAATAGTTAGATATTTACACCCCTCACAAAGTGATAATTCCTCCAGTCTACTACCTGTCTGAGTTTGTATATAGCTGTTACAATTCCATTGACTATATTACCTATGCTGCACTTCACATTATATATATTATATATAATTCAATATTTTATCTATTATATATAATTCAATATACATATATAATTCAATATATATATATATATTGAATTATATATGTATATTGAATTATAGTTGACATTCAATATTATCCAACTTCAGCTTCAGGTGTATAGCACAGTGGTCAGGAATCTACATAGTCTATAAAGCAGTCTCCCTAGTAAGTCCAGTGCACAATTTTCAAAACTATATAAGGCAATACAATTATTTTGTTTTTAGTAATAAGACAGATTTGGCTATTTGGACCAAATCACCTTTTGAATGAACAGAAAGTGCTAAATTAAAAAATATATATATGTGAAAAGCATCACAAATTTGATATTATTGACATTAACTGAGACTGACTCTCCTAGTGAGATGGTTATATATAGTCCTGCTCTCTTAACGCCAGGCAAATCCGTGTGACTTGATTTAGCCAAGGAAAGATAAGCAAAAGGGGTGTCTACAATTTTGGAGGAGAAAGTAAGAGCCATTGAATGGTTCTTCTTTCTAGTCTATCTCTCTTCTACAAGAATACCAATTCCTCTATAGGACCCAGTTATTAAGTCTGTATACCAGAAAGAAGAATACACATGAAGCAGTAGTATAGCTTACCTAGAGCTGGCATGTAATATAAATGAAAACAAAAAAGAAGACTGATTATTGTGAATATTTGTTTTTATCTATTACTTCAGGATAAACTAGTAAAAGTTGACTTGATGTCCTCACTTGACAATGGGAATAGAATCCCAAATTCAGAGTCTATTTCTAATATGGGAATTCTAACAGGATAATCTCTCAGTTTAAATATCTCACCCCAAAGAGACACACCCTCCTTGGAGGGATAAACCAGAAGCCAACTACCCAATCCGCCCTCCACCCACTGCCAGGAAAGTTGCTTTACCACTGAGCAAAGCAAGACATCAAAACAAAACAAAACAAAAAACCTACATAAGCTATGTGGATTTAAAAACCTTTTTAGCGTATAGATTTTCTAAATTGATAGTGGCCACTAAATGCCTGGCAGAAGTAAAAGCACATTATCTCTGGAGCAAGCCACTTTGATTCCAAACCTTGAAATATCAAACATTAATTTTAAAAGGAAAATGATTAACTCATAGGCAAAGTTAACATAGCATACAAGGAAAAAATGATACCATGCTGAAGAACTAGCTGAAAGAAGACATTGCAGAAACAAACCTGAAAAAGTTCCAATGCATCAGATACATATTAAAATGTGAAAGGCGTTATTATTATACTATGTAAACTGTAAAACTTTTAAAAGGCAGGCTTAAAAATATCCAGAGAGAACATAAATTGTTTTAAAAACTAATTGGGTGTGTGTGTTGTTCACTTCTAATCAAGATGGAGAAACAGATTAGATTTACACCCCTGTATCAAATAACTTAAAAATATAAAAATAAAAATAAATGAGTAAAACAATATATAAAATGATGATATACTCAAGATATTGGACATCAGACAAGGGAGGGCTGTGTTCCCCATGGGCAGGAAACAAATTAAGTGACCTTATGATATCTGGAGAGTATCCTCATGAGTTTTCGGTTGAGAACTGCTCAGCATGTGTGTGTGTGTGTGTGTGTGTGTGTGTGTGTGAAGAAAGTACCTGAGGTCAGGAATAAAAAAGCATCCAAAAGAAATATAAATGGAATAATGCCTGAAACTCACACAGGCAGAACTGGGCATAGTGCCTGTTTTCAACAGCCAGAATAGAAAACCATATAATTTTGAGAGCATTAGTTACAGTTTTAAGAAGAGTGTCACCTCAGTAATAGGGAAAAATGAACCCTAGACTAAACACAAATCTGGCCCTACCTAACAAAGCTTAAAAATGAGAAACAAAAAAAGAAAACTTTTTATTACTAAATTGACCATGTCCCAGAATAATGCTCAAGAATATTTATAGGACCATAACAATTCAGACACAGAACAAGGTAAAATTAATAACATCTGGTACTAAATAAAAACTTACAAGGAAGATAGAGAAGTGGGAAAATACTGCTCACAAGAAGGAGAAAATGACATAATTAGTACACAAGACATTAGAAACATTATTATGACTGCATGCTTTATGTCCAAGAAACTTGAGTAAATATTAAACATGTTAATTAAAGACATGAAGGAATTAAAAGCCTGAAACTAAACATCTTAAGATGAAAGCTATAATGTCTGAAATTTAAAAAAAAAATACACTGGATGGTATTAAAAACAAATTGGACATTGTGAAAGAAAAGATTAATGTACCTGAAGAAATATAGAAACTACCCAAAGTAAAAACAGGGATTTTAAAAGATTTTTAAAAATGGACATAGCTTCATAACCTTTGGACAACTTCAAGTAGACAATAGCATTTATAATTGGAATCCCTTAGGACTGGCAGTTTAGGGTATGAAAGGAAGGCAAAACAATTTGAAGAACTAATAGCCATGTTTTTTCTAAATTTGATGAAAATTATAAGTCCACAGATATAAGTAACTCGACAGACCCTAGCACAATAAACTTTTTAAAATTCATAATTACATAAAATCAAAGTTAAAGAGAAAATCTAAAAAGCACCCATGGAAAGAAGACACATCACATAGAGAGGATAATTAGAAATGAAAACAGAGTTTTTCATCCAAAGCAATGAAACCTTATAAATATTGGAATAATATTTTAAAGTATTGAAAAGAAAAAAAACATGAAAAAATAATGTTTTACTGTTTGAAATATCTTTCAAAAGAAAAGCAAAAGAAATTCTCAGACATACAAAAGCTGAGAGTATTCATCACCAGAAGACATTTATTTGTATTAAATTACATCCTCAGGCTGAAGAAAAATAATACAAAATGGAAATTTTAATTTACACACAGGACTAAAGGACACCAGAAATGCTAACTACATAAGTAAATATAAAATTTTTTTCTTGTTCTTTAATTCTCTTTAAAAATAATTCATTTTAAAGCAAAAATAATAGCAAAATATTGTTGAGTTTATAATACATGTAGAATTAAAATGTATGACATCAATAGCATAAAGGTCCAGAAAGGAAAAATGAAAGTACAATGTTATAAGGATCACATACCTATACGTAAAATAACATGCTATGACATGAAGGCAGACTGTGATAAGTTAAAGACATACACTGTAAACCATAAATCAACCACTAAAATACGCAACAAAGAGCTGAACTTAAGTAATAAAAAATAGAAAGAAGAGGAAAAAAGGTAAGAGCAAATAGGAAAAATGAAAATGAAATAGCAAGATGGTTCATTTAAACACAACTATATCAATATTACACAAGTGTAAATAGTACAAACACCCTAATTAAAAGACAAATTGTTAGATTAAATTAAAAAGGCAAGAATTTAGTCTATACTGGCTACCAGAAATCCACTTTAACCCTCAGTCGGGTGCAACTGATCTCACAGATTCATTGCACACAAATTTTCAAATATCTAACAGTTAACTTAAGTATTGTGACTCATCGCTTCCATACCTTCCCCCTCTATTGTAACCTATCTCCAGTTATGTTTGTGACTTAATACAGTAAAGATGTATTTCACAGTGGCATCTTTGTGTGTGACGAATCTGTGAGATCAGTTGCCTCCGTCAGAGGGTTAAATATAGACACAAATGTGTTTAAAAAAATGAAAACAGGAAAATGATACATCAGGCTAACATAAATAATAAAGCTTCAGTGGTTATATTAATATCAAATACAATAGATCAGAATGCATAATCCATTTCTATGGATCAATATTGTTATTTCATAGTTACGAAGGTGTCAATTTATTAAGAAGATATAACAATTCTAAATGTATATAGACCTAATAAAAGAGCTATATAAAAATGAACTGAATTGCAAAGACATACAGAGGCTATACATATCCACAATTATAATTTGAAATTTTAACACACTCTCTGAGTAACTGATAGAACAAATAGGCATAAAATCAGTAAAGATATAGATTTCAACAACACTATCAATCAACTGAACTTCATTGATGTTTAAAGAACAATTTACCTAGCAACAACAGAATACATATTCTTTCTATGTACTCACTGAACATATTGTTTACCATAACACAAGTCTCAATGAATATGTAAAGATCGAGGTCAAAATGTTTTCTTTGACCATAATGGAATCATGGTAAAAATTTATAACAGAAGTATCTGAAAAACTCCCAAACATTTATAAGGTAAATAACACTCTTCTAAATAGAGAAGAAATCAACAGAGGAGTTAGAAAGTATTTTTTACTTAATGAACATAAAAAGGTGACATATAAAAATTGTGAGATGCAGGTAAAGCAGCCTTGAAAGAGACATCTATAGCAATAAATGCTGATATTTTTTAAAAAGAAAATTTTCAAAAAATGATCTCAACTTTCATCTTATCAAACTAGAAAGATAACATTTGAAACCTAGAGTAAGCATAACAAATAAAATAATAAAGCCCAAAGTAGAAATCAATGAAATAGAAAACAGAAAAACAACATAGAAATTCAGTAAGTAAAGTGTGATTTTTTTTGAGACAATAAAATTGATAAACCACTAGCCAGGGAAAAAAGAAAAAAGACACAACTTTCCAATGTCAAGAATGAAATAAAAACTGATGGAAGCACAAGGAGATATAAACATATCCACAACTAGATATTTCCATATTACTTTCCCAATAATTGATAGAACAAGCAGATAGAAAATTAAGTACATAGGTGACATCACTACGCCTTCTACAGGATTTTACCAAAAACAATCAGGGAGCATTTGAACAATTGTATTCCAATAAATTTGGTAAATTAGATGAAAGGGACACATTTTTTGGACAAATTTTACTCAAGAAGAAATAGATAACCAGAATATCCCTATTAAAGAAACTTAATTAGTAATTAATGATCAAAAGAAAAAAGAAAACCTCCTGGCCTAGGTAGGTTCACTGAGAATTCTACCAAACATGTAGGTGAAAAATAATACCACTTATTACAAACTCTTCCAGAAAAATGAAGAGGAGGGAATATTAGCCACCTCATTCTATGAGGCCATGTTAGTCTGATACAAAAAAAAAAATAAAATAAAAACAAACAAAGAAAACTTCAGACCAATAGCCCCGATGAATATAGATGAAAATACTTTAAAATTAAAGCAGGAGGGAGGGAGAGAGACACAAAACAGGCTAATTCCACACTCTCCTGTGACCATTATAAATTGGGAGGGATACCTCAGCTGCAAAGATCCTCCCTAGAAGAGAGAGGGGTTCCAGCCACACACCAGGCTCCCAGCTTGAGTCCAGTGCTGGCAAGAGAAGTCCCCATAACTTCTGGCTGTGAAAACCAGTGGAAATTGTGACTGAGTCAGCCGGAGGGCAGCTGCAGTCCCAGGTGCTCCTCCTAAAGAGCCTTTGTATGGACTTACTTGCTGAGAGGCTCACTCACTCTGAGCTCCAGCGCTGGGGCACCAGCTCAAAAGTCACCCAGAACATAACTAAATTGTCTGGCCTCAGAGTGAGTAAAGGAGGGGCAGCTTCCTCATGCAGAGAGAAGCTGGTGGAAGTCACTGTTTATTTGTTGAACTCTCCACCTCCTTGCATACAGATGCAGACAGATGCCATATCTGAATGCCCATCAAACTGGCTATCACCTTTTTCCTGCCCTGCCCTAGTGATTCCCTGAGACATGGCCCCACCCAACATTTGGGCACACCGAAGCCACTTCCAGTGGCTTTTTCATACAAACAACCTGTCTTAGCTCATGCTTCAGATTTTAATAAAATCTCTCAAAGGTTCACAAACCCAGCAAGCAGCATCCGACTTTGGTGTGTCCCATACCTTTGCCTGAGCAGCTCTAAGCACATCCAGACTCAGTTCATAGGTTGGATACTCAAGGCACCTTCAAGCCCAGTGCAGGTGGCAGCAATTTTCAGATTGCTTTGTGTCTCATACTAAGTGGCCACAGGCAGGGCACAAGCTGTGGCTAATTTGGCCTGCAGCAGGTCTCTACCCAGGAAGCCCCAGGACTGGCATAGCTGGTGGCCAGCTTTGGACCAAATAGGAGCATCACCCAGCCGCCTCCCAAGAAGACACACCCAAAGGGTAAACTGAGCAGGCATCAGAGCCCCGTTAAAGTGAACCCTGCTCTGTAGGGTCAGCCCTGACACTACTGCTCCTCCACTGTAGTCATAGCCACTCCTCACAAGAAATCAGCCTGAGGGTCATCCCTCCTATTAACGTGAAAACAACAATCAAGTCTCAACTACAACAGGAAGACACACTCAACTCACAAAGGGGCACACCTGGAGCACCCAGCTCTGGTGACTAGGGAGTCTAGGGAGACCACTGGTTCTCACAGGACATCCACTACATAAGGCCACTCTACTAAGACTAGGAGGCATAGCAGCCCTACCTAATACATAGAAACAAACACAGGGAGGCCGCCAAAGTGGGGAGACAAAGAAACATGTCCCAAATAAAAGAACAGATCAAAGCTCCAGAAAAATAACTAAACAAAATGGATCGAGCAATCTATCAGACACACAGTTCCAAACACTGGTTGTATTAATGGTTAATGATCTCAGGGAGAACTTCAACAAAAAGATAGGAAACAAAAAAGAACCAGTCAGAAATAAAGAATACAATAAATGAAATGATCAATATGTTAAAAACCAGCAGACTAGATGAAGCAGAGGATCAAATCAGTGATTTAGAATTAAGGTAGCAGAAAATACCCAGTCAGAAAACCAAACAGAAAAAATAATCCAAAAATCTGAGAATAGTTTAAAAGGCCTCTGGGACAATGTCAAGCACCACAATCTTGACATCATAGGGGTACCAGAAGGATAAGAAAGAGAACAAGGAATTGAAAACGTATTTGAAAAAATAATGACAGAAAACTTCCCTAACGTGGTGAAGGAAAGAGATATATAAGCCCAGGAAGTGCAGACAGTCCCAAACAAGATGAACCCAAAAGGTCAACACCAAGACACATCATCAGTAAACTGCCAAAAGTTAAAGACAAAAAGAGAATCTTAAAAACAGCGAGAGAAAAGAAGTTCATTATCTACAAGGGAACTCCCATGAAAGTCTCAGCTGATTTCTCAACAGAAACTTTGCAGGCCAGAAGGGATTGGCATGAAATATTCAGTGATGAAAAAGCAAAGACCTACAACCAACATTACTCTACCCATTAAAGTGATAATTTAGAATCAAAGAACAGATAGAGAGCTTCCCATACAAGAAAAAGATAAAGGAGTTCATCACCACCAAACCAGTATTACAAGGAACCTTAGAGGGGCTTCCTTAAGATGAAAAGGAAAAAAAGAAAAAGAAAGATCAATTATATAAATAAAATGGCAATAAGTACATATTTATAAACAATTACTTTCAATGTAAATGGATTAAATGCCCCAATCAAAAGACAGTGTGGGTGAATGGGTAAGAAAACAAGACCATTACATATGAGGTATGACAATTAAGTTTGGGAACTTGTTGCAATAATGTTGCTAACCTTTTTTTGCTATCAGGGGGATTATTCATTATGAATTTATGCCAACTGAACAATTAACCAACGTAACAATTTGGAAGTGCTGAAATGGCTGTGTGACCAAGTTAGATGACCTGAACTTTTCGCCAATAATTCATGGCTCTTGCATCATGACAATACATCAGCTCACAAGATACTGTCTGTGAGAGAATTTATAGCCAGCAAACAGATAACTGTATTGGAATACCCTCCTTACTCACCTGAGCTGGGCCCCAGTGACTTCTTTCTTTACCTGAAGATAAAATAAAGAAAATATTGAAAGGAAGACATTTTGATGATGTTCAGGACATCAAAGGTAAAACAACGACAGCTCTGATGGCCATTCCAGAAAAAGAGTTCCAAAATTGCTTTGAAGGGTGAACTAGGCGCTGGCATCTGTGCATAGCTTCCCAAGAGGAATATTTCAAGGGTGCCCATAGTGATATTCAGCAATGAGGTATGTAGCACTCTTTCTAGGATGAGTTCTTGAACTTAATTGTCCAACTTCATATGCTGCCTAAAAGAGATTCATTTCAGACCGAAAGACACACACAGACTGAATGTAAAGGGATGAGAAGAAGGTATTTCATGAAAATGGAAACAAATGAACAAACAAAATAAGCTG
>NW_017731796.1:561443-564678 GCF_001890085.2 Hipposideros armiger
AAATTCATAGATGCACTGAACATTTTTATTGATTGCCAGATGAGAGGGTGGTTTAGGGGTGAGTGAAAAAGGAGAGTGGATTATTAAGTACAAATTGGGTGTTACACAGTAGTCATGGAGATGTAGAGTATATTACAGGAATATTGTCAATAATATTGTAATAACTATGTGTAGTGTCAGATGGGTACTTGATTTATAAGGATGATAGATGGGAGGGGTTTGGGGAACAGGGTGAAAAAGGTTAAGAGAGTAAGAAGCACAAATTGGTAATTACAAAATATTCATGGTCATGTAAATTAAAGCATAGAGAATATAGTCAATAATATGGTAATAACTATTCATAGAGCCAGGTAGGTATTAGACTAGTTGGGAAGATCACTTCTTAAACTATATAAATGTCAAACCACTATGCTATACACATGAAATTAATATAAAGTAATATTGAGTATCAAAATAAACAAATAAAATGTAAAAAATTTTTAAATTCAAATTAAAAAATAATCAATATATACAAATTAATTGCATTTTATATATAAGCAATGAATAATGCAAAATTGAAGTTTAAAGTGTCACAATAGCTTCAAAAATATGAAATATTATGGTGATAAAACTGATATAATATGTGTAAGATCTGCACATTAAAAAGTACAATTCATAAATAGTAGTGAGAAAATTTAGCATACTTCTCTTAGTAATTAGTGAAATTTGACACAACAAATCAACAAAAATGTAGATTTAAACCACACAATTAATAAACTTGACAACATATGGTCATATATAGAACACGATATCCAACAGCTGCAGAGCAGACATTCTCTTCAAGTATACACAAAACATCTACAAAGTATAGTGGTCTGTACACTAGTCAAAAAAGGAAGTTCTCATCACATTTAAAGTAATTGAAACCCATTTAGAGGACATTCTCTTAACATAACACAATTGAGCTAGTAATTGAATAACATAAATCTAACTAGAGAAACACTCAAAGAACCTGTGAGTCAAAGAAGTAATGATGATGGAAATTAGAAAATAGATTGAAATGATGAGGAAAGCATTACCCAACAATCTTTATTATTTGTTCCCCACCAATCTCTCTGTTCCTGTTTCTATAACTTCTATTAGGTAGTGTTTGGAATGTACTACTTTTTATCCCTTTGTACTTTGGCACTTTTTTCTGGGAGAATTCCTTGGCCCAATCACATAGCTCAAAAATTCACACTTAAACTGTATTCATTATGCTATCCCTCATTTTTTAAAAAAATACTGATTGACTATTTTTTTATAACTTCCTATTATCATTTCATTGATTGTTTGGATATTTGCTATATTTCTGACATCTGAATGTGTTTGCCTTCCTGACACATCAATTTTAGATTGGGTAATCTCTTCACCCACATTTTATATAGACTTTGTGGAACCATAAATAAAGTTCCTTTGCCTCTCCTAACCAAGGGGTAGACACACAGCCTAAGCTAGACAAATCATACTCTCTCTCCTATGACAAGAATATTAACCCATGGGAATAAAAAAAAAAAAAGAAATGTACAGAGCATATTCAGTTGAATGTGCCATTGCTTTTCAAGAATCATTTCTACAGCTTTGTCCCTGCCCTTGTCTTTGTCCTGATTCTAGTTCATTTCTAGTCCTGGGTCTCTAGCCTTATATTCACTCTGTGAGCTGCTTCATATACTGCTGATAAGTTTCTTTTTAAAATTAACCACATTGCCTGCATCCAGTTATTATGAAGAAGAAATGGAATTTGGTGCTGGCAACCACATCAATGCAATTAGCTCATCTTCTAGCCATGAAGATTCCTCATTCTTCCTCTCATGGCCAAGAACTATGCTCATTGTTTCTGTATGATGGTAAATCCCTCCGAAGCTCATCATTGACTCAAGCATAACTGGGAGAGAGGTGAGGTTAGAGATATTGTAAAAGAGATAAAAGAGCCCAATATTACCACTGCTCTGAATACAAGGTTCAAGAAATCACCATATAGATTGCCCCTAGGCCCTCTTCTTTTTGTTTCCTTTGACTCTGAACTTGGTTCATTCTCAGAAACTTTTATGTCCTTTTTCAGCTTTTCACTATAGAAGGGAGGGTTCTACACAGGAAAAATGATGATGGTCTTTCCAGTCCTCACCCTGCAGCCACATAACTAACTCAGTCTCTCCCTGCATGCTTCTGACTCCTCCCGAATAACTGTTTCTCCACCAGAGCCCAGGGTAAGTGCCTGCAATCCAGTGAGTCTGTGTGTGGGCCTTTCAAGAGAACACCAGAGTTTCCCAAAGCCTTGTGTCTCACCCAGACAGTCGGAAGCCCCACTGTTTTTTCACAACCAGATGTTGTTGGGCTCCTCTTCCTGACACCAGTATTTCAGGATGGGGAGCCCGGTGTGGGGCTGGGGTCCCTCACTCCTCCAGGGGTGTGGGGGAGACTGTCATGGCTTAGATATTCTTCCCGATTCCCAACCACCACACACAGGTGTGAGGCCAGCCTGTTTTTCTTCTCCACACCTTCTACCGGTCTCGACATGGCTTCTTCTTTATATCCTTAGTTATAGGACTTCTGTTCAACTAGACTCTAGATGGTCCTCCAGGTTGATTGTTCTATTATTTAGTTGTAATTTTAATGTGATCATGGGAGAAGGCAAGCACAGTGTTTATGTACTCTGCCATCTTGGATCCTCCTTTTCCCAAAGCCCTGTTTTCTTATTGTTGCACATTAATGTAGATTAATTCTGTTGTAAAATACCTCTTTCATCATTTCTAAGAAGGCAAGGTAGGATGTGCAAGAGTTCTTAGTCCACACAAATGAATGACAGGTTGAAGTATTATAGATAAAGTCATGATAGCCACTGAATATAATAGTCAAGAGAGATGTCTTGGATACATCTAGAAATTTTTGTATCATCCACATAAAAATAGAAGTTAAACAATGAAAATGCATTAGAGAGATTATATAGAGGTAGTAGAACATGAGGCATTGAACCTGAACATGAATATTTCATATGTGGGTGAAGGGAGAGAAGGGATTGAAGACTTAAAGGAAGCTGTCCAAGATAAAAGCAGTCCTAGGAGAGAGTAGGTCCACACAAGCTAAATTTAAAATTTTTATTACTCTTTTAAACTTCCTGTCCTACTTCAATGTGTACCTATTAAAAGAAAATCCATTTATCTCCAAAATTCCCACATGTATCATCTGTCAATAAACTAATTTTGTATTTTATGTTTTC
>NW_017731796.1:568588-573800 GCF_001890085.2 Hipposideros armiger
TCTAATGGGACTGAGCACTGGTGTAGAGAATTATTATGAAAGAGGACATTAAGTCCAATAGAACTGAGCACTGGTCTAGAGAATATACTTAAGTTTAGTGAGAATGTTGAATCAATTTAGTAAGGTATAGAAAATCAGCCCAGCAATTCAATGCTAAAAGTATGAAAAATCCAGCTGTATAAGTCAAGGAATTCCTGGACAGCAATTTATGGTTCCTCTTAAAATAAACATTGTAAACTTGCAACTTGTAAGATGTTGATTCCCTGTATGTTTTGACACTGCAACCCCAACTATTATCCTTTCATGTTTTTCTTTATTACTTTTTAATTAGTCAAGCTCATCTTCATTTTACAATAAATTTTCTTTGTACGTTCTGACTCTCCACATCAACCAGATGACTTAATTCGTAATTCATACCCAAGCTACAAAAGATCTATATGGCATTAATCCTTGAGAAATTCTGGATGATTTCTAATGTGGGCCAAAAAGGGCAGAGCATTCATTTTAGACCATCCTTGGATGAAAACAGCAATTTACTAAGATTGGAGTTATAATGGGATTGGTTTTGATACAGTTGTGTAAACTTCTGTACTTTAATATATGAATTGCTCTTCATTCAATGTTTACTTTACAATTGTTGATCATTTATGAATATCACTGTCAGAGATACTGTACATTATCTATCAAACAGTGAAGCTATATAAATGTCTTACTAAAACCTTGTAGGTATTAGCCAATTAAGAAGTTGTTATCTCCACAATAGTGATTACAGCATAACTAAAATGTATGAAGAATATCAGCAGCAGCAAGAAGGCAGGAAGGAAGGAGAGATGAAGGAAAACTGGGAAAGGAAGAAGATGCAGTGTTTAATGCAAGGGAAATTGCTCTGAAAAGTGGATGACTCTGGTAGTGGTTTTTAGCTGGTCAATAGTGCTGAGTAGTGAAATCCTTGGGGTCATTCACAGACAGCCTCCTAGTTTTCAGAACTATATTACATTGATGTAAAACTTCATAACTCAAACCCGTAAAACCTACACCTTATATTCAAACGCAAAAAAAATCAAAGCCATCTCTTATTACACACCATTGACTTTCCAGTGTAATAACACGTTACAGTCTTTTCTTGCTTTTAGGCTACTTTTTCTTGCCTGCAGCTCTTTTGGAAGATAAAAATATTGACTTGCCTTACCACCTTGTGTTGCTCCACATGCTCATGGGTCATAAGAATTTTTTTTTTCAGTTATCTTTCTAGTCAATGCAGTGTTCATGAAACTGTGAGCTCTTCACATCAACTTGTAGTTGTGAAACTGGGACCAGAATAAGACTCAGCTGTTCACTCGTCCATCCCTAGCTGAACCCCTATTTCAGCCTCCAGAGCAATCATAATAAAGTTTCCTCAAGCACTCACTCTATCCCTTCCCATAACAGTTTTAGCAAATAGCTTTCTTCGTTTAAATAGTAGCAACTAAGTGTAAAGGTCCTCAACTTGCCTTTTCTAGCTCAAAGTGTAGCTATAGATTTATCTGTCTTTACCACCTTCACTCCCATCTCATTAAAGGAATTGCCTCACTCTGTTTTAAGGTAAAGCCCTCTATCTGTATAATCGTATATCTGCACACTCACACATCTATTCACCACTATGTCCTATACAATTGTCCCTTGAGTTATTTCCACTCTTATTTATTCAATTTATCCTTCCCCAGTTTATCTTCTCAGTGTACAAGGCTCCCATCCACCCACCTGGAAATTCCTTCACTCCAGCCTCCTCAAGTTACTGTCCTGTCTCTGTAATTTCCATCATTATTCATTTTTTAAGAAAATAATATGTCATTGTCTCTACTTAGTTTCANTTCATGATATACACAGCACATTACATGCATGGGTACTTAAAATGATTTTGATTCAGAATATGAGGACAGTGAGGAATAACAAATATTTGGCTTTGATTAGTCTATATTGGAGACTGTCTTCAGAGCTCACTGTGCCTAATTACTTCATTTTTTGTTGCTACTCAGCTATCTAAAAAATCAATAGCTTCTCCTACACTTTATATTAGATTTCCTATGGCTATATAGTTATGGCTTAAACTTGTTCTGTCTTACATGAAAGACACTCATGAATTGCCTATTGTGTACTTAGTGCTATGCAGGTTCTTCATAATACTGAAGTCATATCTTTGTACTGGCAGATTTTGTTGCTTCACTCTTCTTTCTTCTATCTTGTCTATTTCAATGGCATGAGAATCTGATTTGAAAAATAATTCAGACAAAAATTAAAAAATAACCAAAGTAAAAACATTTCCATGTCAACTTCCTTATCAGGACTTATGCATTAACTACTCAGAAAATTTTATCTGTATGAACATGAATTTTAAATATGGGAAATTCCCAATATACAAATGGATTGTTTTTCCTAAGTTTATTTACATAAATGTTATTTTGTAACATTTGGAAGGGCTTTTGCCACAGAAACAATGTTACATATATTAACAGCCCCTTAAGTTTGTGTAACATGTTAACATTTTCAAAGTACCTTCCCAACTATTTTTTCACTGATCTTGGAAAGAAACCTTTAGAAGTTCATGAGGGTATTGTGGTTTCCTTTATATAAATGATTAAAATTAGGCTCAAAGATTAAAAAAAACAAAACTTGTTTTCCTCTACTCACAGAGTACTTCTGACACCAAAAGTAAGGATGTTTTTCCACACTGACCAATTCTCCAACTCTGCCAATACCAACTGGATGTCCTACAGTTTGTTTATGACACTAAGTATTTGGAATTAGCATAGGTTCCATAGGCAACACCTCTAACACTGCACCCCCCTCCACTTCAGACACCAATAGCGAGTCCCAGGTTGTCACCTGCATTTCTGTCCAAATGGCTATAAATTGGAACTTCTCATAACCCCTTCTTCAGGTTCAGTAATTCGCTATAATTGCTGACAGAATTCATAGGAACAGTTACTTATGTATTCTGGTTTATTATAAAGGATATTTATGAACAGACAGATGAAGACTTACATAGGGCAAGGTCCNGTGGTAGATTCCTGAGTCCTTAAAGTTCTTGTATTTCCTTGATTCAGGTGAGTTTACCCAGTCCACACTAGTTTCACAGTGATAAAACACTACATCACTAAGAAAAGTTCCAATTTGTTTTATTATTGTTATTATTATTACTATTATATTTTTCTGTTATTCAGTATAGTTGCTACAATTATTTTGAGTTTCTCTATGACTTTCAACAGTAAATTCAGCCTCTCAACATCCCTTCTGCTTTTGCAAGAACTAGGATCTTTTCAAATGAAACCATATAAATAAAGAACAGAGAGACATGTTTACATGAGCTCAGTACTGAGCACATAATCCATATTTAATATATAATTTGAATTAAACTGAATTAATTTATTTGAAGTTCCATCCTCTGGCTTTGCATTTTTTGGTAACTTCTTTGACTTAAAAGATAATAACTTTTAACAACCAATAGATTTTTGTCCAACCAATTCTTTATATATTCTTATTCCTCCTGGAAAAGTTTGTTTTGACAGTCTCATACTTTAGATGGACCCAGTTTGCATATATGCCTTTTAATCACTTTTTAAGGAAGACCATTTAGAAATACATCTTTGTTTAATCACAGGACAAAGATTGTTAGAGCTCATGACTCAGATATAAACAATGGTAGAGTCATTTGAATGTTTTATACCAGATGCCCACTATTAATGAGTTATGTAGCACTGAAAATAATTAGGGTGCAAAAGTGAAATAGTTTTGCATGCATTAACAGTATCTGGCACTTCTCATTATTATTATAAGTAACTTGACTGAAACAAACAATAATGTTGCTTTTGTTCTATTTATTTTTATGCCTTTTCTGTTTCAGCTTCCCTTTCTAAGACCAAGAAATAATTCTTAANTGTGGAACATTTTAGTGCCAAGACACCCTGACATTGGGTCTTTCCTAACCAGGGGAATAGTTATCTAATCAAGAAACTTTGTCAGAATAGTTGAGACTAGAGGTAGCTGTGCAGTTTAAGGTGACCAAAGTCAATGGCAAGTGACAGCTTTGATTGATGCATGACTGATTGAAAGACACCACTTGAAGAATCCAGAAAATAATTGGCAGGGAAATAAGGCATTAGCAAAAGTCCTATTAAATATTTGACTTCATTTTTTAACCATGCTTGTTAATATCTAAGTGATATATATGTAATCAAGTTTAGTTTTTATAATAGTTATATGAGGCAGATAATAGAATCTCAATTTTATAGAAAACCAAGGATCAAAAAGTGAAAGATATATGTCCAAGGTCACAAAGCTAGTACACGAAAAGCATAGCTTTAGGCTGGATATTGTCTTTCTCTATGTTCCATATTCTTTCTCTCACCTATTCACCTGTTAGCAGTATTAGTGGATGTACTTGAAAATAATAAAACTACATATCTTGCAAAATGTCCTTTAGCCCAGCCATTTCCTAAACCAGTTCAGCCTCATCTAGCACACTGTGTTGAGAAGTCTGACACTGCTGTTTTCAGCAACTTGCATGTTCTTCTATGCTTTGGAGGAACAGGGTCTGGAAATTATACCCAGATGACATCTCTGGTCACTTAACAGAAAACAATATCTCTCCTTTAAATTTGTATATCTTCTGTCAAATTGTTTTAGTTCTCCAAATTATAACCAAATGACACAGAAATCATTAGCTACAAGATGTATGGTGCACCCTCACCCCCTCCCAGCACTCACCATCCCCAAACAAGCCAGCACTCTAATTACTCATTCCAGAGATCTCATTTTCCCCATGGTCCCCATGTGAGACATGCCACTTAAGCACCTTACCTGAGTAGGTAAGTTAAAGCAGATGCTCTTATTAGGTGCTATTGGACAGGTGGTATCATACATTAGAAAGTGCACCTAATTTAGACTTAGGCCTGATTTTGAATTCTTAGTTTCACAATTCATGACTGCATGACATTTGGCAATGCCTCTCTAAACTTTTTATCCATATAGTATTGATAATTGATACTATAACAAAACCCATCTCATAGGGCGATTGTGAGGACTAAGGAGATACAGTGTCCATCCAGCAGCAAGCATTTAAAAGGTTCTTCTTCCCCTTTCCTTCAGACAGAGTAGGCAATCACCATAGAGGACTTCCTGATAAAAATAGCCCCTTCTACTAACTTCAAATTCTAAAGACAGAAAAGTCTCTAGG
>NW_017731796.1:577035-578135 GCF_001890085.2 Hipposideros armiger
GCTTGTAGCTCAACACTGCTACAGTCTAGAAATCCTCAGGGCAAAACCTAGGATCTTCTAAGGACAGGCAATGCAGATGAAAAAAATAAAGCCATTATTAAAATGAATAAATTCATTCTCCTATTCAGCACATCGGTATTCAGAATGATAGCACATTTTGCTACTCAAACCATTCTAATTATTAGCACATTGATTCTAAAATATCCCTAACAGCCATGTTGACTCCATAGCTCCGTGTTAATGATGACTTAGTTATGCTAGATAGCTAACACTTACATTAACTTTTTTCTTTTCTTGCCCTTGTCTCTCACTATGTTGTAAACTCTGAAACCCAAATCTGTATCTTGTTCACTATTATATTACTCAATCTCTTAGGTCATTGAATTTAAAACTTCTATACTTCTAGAATGAAGTAAATGCATTTAAGATACCTTGTGTGCTTACAAAGAAAAAAATGACAGAATTTTTCCTACATAAAGACTTAATGACATGTAAAGTCATACTAAAAGTTATTAAGATGTTATCAAAGAATAATTATTTTTATATTAAACATAATATTGCAACAATTGTGGTAATAGAAAAGTATCAGAATACTTTCAAGGTAGTACAAGTCACTGCCCAACATGTTTATCCATTTAAGTGAACTTTAAGTTGTTCTCTATGTATACTATTAGAAAGTAAAAGCATTTGTCCTTCCATCACCATATACCGGGGGTGACAAAAAAATGTACACAAGTTGACACTTTGGTCAACGTTGCTCAAGCAGTAATTCACTGTAATCAGAAGTGTTTGGATGCTGATGGTAACCACTTTGAGCACCTCTTATAATTGCAGAAGTCAAACGTGACTTGTATTTATCTTTTGTTATCAGTATATATTGAGTATTACAATTTTAATACAGTTTTCCTTTCTTAAAATGTGTATACACTTTTTTTGGCACCCTCTGTATTTGACCCCTTTTACCTGCTTCTACCACACTCCTTCCCCTTTACCCTCTGGTAACCACTGTGACTCTGGGTGGTGAACACACAATGTGCTATATAGATGATGCATTACAGAATTGTACACTTGAAACCTATGTAACTTTACTAACAATTGTC
>NW_017731796.1:578415-579368 GCF_001890085.2 Hipposideros armiger
CTTGATCCTTGGGGTATTTTCTGGACCTAACTATGTCAGAATGTCGTAACCCAACAAAAGGCAAAGGTGCGACTGTTCCTGATGATTGTATGCATACATTCTATTTTGTAACAGTAATAAAATATGTGGGAAGAATGTTTCTATGTGACTGACTTTGAAAGCTGTCTGACAACAACTGGGAGCTTATAACGATTGCCTAAAATGTACTCTCTATCAATTCCTTTTGCTGATACACTTCACCAAAAAATATGATATTTTTTTATTCACATTCATACCATTTATACCATTTTTGAGGTTTCTGGAGTGTTTTATATTCAGCCATTTCATTAACACCCATCTTTCTTGAACTTTATTATTGGTCCATAAGGAAGTTATTCTGCCTTTCAGCAGAGTTTATAGAGCAGCCTGAGAAATAAACTCAGGAGTAAAATTCAGAGTACATTCAGTTTAATTTTCCATTGAGGTTTGGGAAATTCAACCATACCTATTAGTTTTGTTTCATGACTTGCCTGTGCATTTTCCCAAAGAAAAATCTTTGAAGCAACTCTGTTGACAAAAAAACAAACAAAAAAACAACCAATGTTAAAATAGATTATGTAAAGTTCAGATTTATTTAGAAGGGAATTTTAATGTGATAGGGAAAAAATAGACATAAAGTATGGGCCTGTGAATAATGCAGGACAAGGACGTTTAATCACGATTCAGTAGATAACTTTAATTCCATGAGAGCAGCATGTCTGCCTGGCCCACCATTCAATATCATGGTGCAGCTCAGTGCCTGGCCCAGAGGACACACTAAGTATTTGTTAAACTAATTAATTAAGGATGAGAAAATGAATGTGCTTTATTTAAAAACATTGGCCCATATTGCATTGTTCTGTACACCTGAAACTAACAATAAAAAAATAATAATAATAAATAAATAAATAAATAAATAAAATAAAAATAAATAA
>NW_017731796.1:581893-601369 GCF_001890085.2 Hipposideros armiger
CAAACGTGACTTGTATTTATCTTTTGTTATCAGTATATATTGAGTATTACAATTTTAATACAGTTTTCCTTTCTTAAAATGTGTATACACTTTTTTTGGCACCCTCTGTATTTGACCCCTTTTACCTGCTTCTACCACACTCCTTCCCCTTTACCCTCTGGTAACCACTGTGACTCTGGGTGGTGAACACACAATGTGCTATATAGATGATGCATTACAGAATTGTACACTTGAAACCTATGTAACTTTACTAACAATTGTCACTCCAATAAATTTTAATTTAAAAAAAACAGTATTTTTTGATAGCCTGTTTATATTTTTAAATATGTAAAAACACTTATTTTATTTAGTTATTGCATATGAATGTTTGTATTGTTTAAACACATAAAACACTTCCTTTAGTTATTGCACATGAATAAGTTATTATTGTATATTCATTAATGTTTTATTAAAAACTATTTGGTGTATACAGTATTATTTTCTAGGGATTTAAAAAATATATTTACAAGGTCTTTATTTTTCTTCAGCTTTGGATTTCAGATGAATTTAGAGTTGACCTCACTGCACTCATAAACAGTTATTAGCTCAGTTAAATAAAATTACAGTGCAGAAATGGACTAGGTTTTCCCTCATTAACTCTGATTTTTTCATTGACATGGACATGCTGATGTCTTGATAATTATTTTGCTGCCAGACTGACCTCAGACTCTAAAATATTTTCCTAATGACAAATATCACTTAAAAAAACAACAAATTTTCTTCCCTTAACCTTGTTGTTTCTAAAGGCCTTTAAGCTAATTCTAAAATTGATGAGAAATGGTGGAGCCCTGGCTGGATTGTTTTAAATTTCTTTGCTCTGTAGACCATGATACCTAAGTGAGTGGAAGCTAAAGAAATGACACAGCAGAATTGCTCACTAAATGCCCTTCCTGTTGTGTCATTGGAATTAACCCCTGGTCTTTTGCAAAAGGTGAAGGGATTCACAGACTCAGCCTGAAATGAGGACTCTCTACTCAGAACACAAATTTCACCTTGCTGAGATTGCTCTGTTCCAGAGATCTATATGATTGCTGCTGTGAAATTCTGTTACACTATTGCACTTTACACCCACCAGGCCATCAATTTATTGATTTACTGATGGCTTCTTTTGTTTGATGAGTTTTGACTTCTTCCCAGTGCTTCACTGCCATAAAGAACTGCCTTTTTAGGTTCCGTTCCAAGACATGCCGAATCCAGATAGAATGACTATGGAAGTTAATAAAAGGATTGTATGGGTAAGGGAAATTGGGCACTGTTAGTACAGAAACCTGAAGATGGACTAAGGCAAATGCATGGAGCTTTGAAAAGTTTCTTAACTCTTATGAGAAATAACATAATGTTTTAGATATGATTTGAGCACCAGTTTAACCACATCCTAATTGTGTGACCTTGGTACAAACATTTGAGGTGACTGAGTGTCAATATTCTTCTTTGTAAAATGAGGCAGATAACAGTATTTACCTCACCTGACTGAGGTTAACTATGTTCATGGATGTGAAGATCTCTGGAAAGTGGTTGCAGGTAGAAAGTACTACAAAAAGGTGGCTATGACCTGGAGGTGCCATGCGTTCCAAACATCAATTCTGCACCAAGAATCATTCAATTAACACTTATACCACCCTCCAGTTCACTGATGCTGGTTGAACTGACAATATAGTACAAAAACAAGTCAAAGGGGACCTTGCCTTAAAGTGTATTTACCTATTTACTGCATGAGAATTAAAAGGTTATGGTCAACAATTAACATTAAGCAAACCCAGACTTGTCAATTGATAATTTAGGGGCAAAGAAGTCGGCTTTACCTAATTCTGAGCATATCTTGTTTTGGGAGATAGGTGTTTTTATATAAGTCCCTTTTCTTAAAGTGCCACACCTTCCAAGAACACTGTCACTAATTCTATACTTATTTTTCAAGTAAAGGCACTGCACCTTTCAGGAAATTAGACTGCATTTTGAGTTATACATTTTCATTGGAATTATACACAGTTCTACTTTAATTTTGTGTTTTTCTGCCTCCATTCCTTTGCTCATGTGAGTGCTTTAAAAGGAAGGCACTCCACTTATCCCTGGAAACAAAATCTTTCTCATCCTTGAGGATCCACATCCAGTGGCCTTGAACTGCATGAAGTTCTTCCTGATTCCCCTAAGCCTCCAGTTGATGTAATCTCTCCCTCGTCTATATTCCCATAGCACTGGGTATGCTTATGCCTTATGATAAATAACAATTTTGACTTTATGGACCATTGATTCACATACTTGTCTTTACTCCCCTACCATATGTTATGTGAGAACTGGTGGGGATTTTTTGTGTCTGTGCTAGATTCAGTTTTAAGTTTCCAAACTCTTACAAACATACCTTAAATATTGTAGAGGATCAATAAATGTTTGTTGAATGTACAAATTTCACAGACTGTAGATACTCTAGGTTCTGTTTTCCATTAAGGTTGAAATTATGATAATTTTATCAAAGGCAGGACCTAGTACACTAAAAGTAGACAAAGTAGGTGCTCAGTAGATATTTGCTTGGAGAATAAATGGATGGGACATCCATATGTCTCATGGACAGTGGTTCTCAACCTTCCTAATGCCGTGACCCCTTAATACAGTTTCTCATGCCGTGACCTCCAACTATAAAATTATTTTCGTTGTTACTCTATAACTGTAATTTTGCTACTGTTATGGATCGTAATGTAAATATCTTTTTGTTTTCCGATGGTCTTAGGCGACCCCTGTGAAAGGGTCATTTGACCCCCAAGGGGGTCGCGACCCACAGGTTGAGAACCGCTGCTCATGGAGATGTCGCAATTATAGGAAGCCTCATTTAGATTTGCAGAAAGCTACAAGAAACAGCTACACAACACATCTTGGTAGGCTTTTAAGATTTGGGAGGACCAGCTGCAAGCATCATTGTGCAGGAGTCACACAACAGCACAGAAACATAATAAAATGTGTAATAAAAATGCTGCTTTCTTAATTCAGCAACATTTTAGTTTGCCCCTTTGCTCATTACGCATTTACCTTCTTAATAAACCTTCACTTGTGTGCATATTAACTATGGAAATTTTAAATGAAAGTGATTATTTAAAATCATATTAAAATTAACATGCCTTAAAATGCACCATAAAAGTTTATAAGGCAGTGGCTATCTGAGATTACATATGTGAGATGTTTTTCAAGTCAGATATAATTACATAAAGCTTTTTATGTTTACTGTGCATGAGGTTCTTCAATGATTAAAAAGGAATATATGGCATGACAAATATTACATATATTCACAATAAAACTGCAATTTACCATGATGTTCTAAAACTGTGTTCTTCTCATTAACTGAATTATATGATAACTAAGAGTTAAGCAGAAACATTTTTTTTCTCTAGAATGATTGTTTCAATTATACCTTACTACATCATAGCCTCCACTCTTGTCCCTCTACCACCTACATGCCTCACAACTGAAGACATAAGGTATATCATGTTGCTTCCCATTACATTAAAGTTAAAATTCAAAGTTTTTACCATGGGAAATAGCTAAGGGCAAGAACTATAACGACAGGGCAAGCTAAAAGATTCTTAACCTGAGCTGCATATTGGAATCACCTAGGGAGAGTCATTTAATTTTAATGCTTGAGTACCCCTACCAGAGATCTTCATTTAATTGGCCTGGGTTTGGACACGAGCATGGGTATCTTTTAATAGCTCCCCAGGTGATGCTAATGTATATCCATTGTTGAGAACAACTGTGCTAGAGTTTGTCCCTAGGTTCTTGTCAAGATGGTGGTGTGGGTGAGTGCTGTGTTCACCTCCTCCCATGACCACTTCAGAGTTATAAGTAAATTGCAGAAAAACTATCATTGAGAATCCCTGAAGTCTGACTATACAGAAGTCCTATAACTAAAGGTATACAGAAGAAGCACATTGAGACTGGTGGAGGGGAGGAGATGAGAAATGGGATGGTTCCACACTCATGTGTGGCAGTTAAAAATAGAGGGGGTATCTTGGCTTTGAAGTCTCACCTGTGGAGGGGTCCCAGACCCACACCAGTCTCCCCAGCACAAGGCTCCAATGCAAGGAAGAGAAGTCCTTGTAACTTCTGGCTGTGAAAACCAGCAGATTGTGGCCAAGTGAGATGGAGGGC
Organism: Hipposideros armiger; assembly: GCF_001890085.2. NCBI lineage: Eukaryota > Metazoa > Chordata > Mammalia > Chiroptera > Hipposideridae > Hipposideros > Hipposideros armiger. The sequence continues at coordinate 586,067 of NW_017731796.1, forward strand.
GGCTGGAGTCCCAGACATTCCTCTCAAACGGCCCAAACATGGACTTACTTGCTGACAGACTCACTCACTCTGAGCTCCTACTCTGAGGCATCAGCATGAAAGGTGTCAGGGACATATGGAGAGGAACTGAATTGTCTGGCCTTGGGAGGAGCCTAGAGGGCCAGCTTTCTCCCAGACAGAAGTGCTGGCAGAAGCCATTGTTTCTTCATTGAGCTTTCCCCTTGCCTAGCATGCAGACACAGGTGGCCACCATATCTGAGTCCCCATCAACCTGGCTAACAACATCCATCTGGGACTGGTGATTCCTGAGACACCCCACACACACACCTCACGCAGCTTGTGGTCCCACCCAAGCCTCTTCCAAGCCTCTTGCATACAAAGTTCCCTCTTGGCTCATGCTGGGGACTTTTATAAAATCTCTCAAAGGTTCACAAACCTCAAACACGCAGCATTTGGCCTAGGCATATCTCCTATCTCTTGCTAAGCAGTCCCAAGCCCAGAACTAGCAGCAGCTTAGGCTCTCCCATGCATCTCCAAGTTCATCACAAGAGGCAATCATCTGCAGATCACTTTGTAGCTCATAGCAAGTGATGATGGGCATGGCACAGGCACCAGCAGCTGACTTTGGCCCATACCTAAATACCATCCAAGAGGCCTTAGAACCAACACACCCTGTGGCTACTTCAGAACTCACCACAGTACCACCCAACCACTCCACAAACAACACATTCAAAGGGCAAACTCTGCAGGCACAAGAAACTTGCTAAGGTAAATCCTGTTCCATAGGGTCAGCCCCTGCAAAATAGCTCCTCCACTGTAGAAATGGTCAGCCCTCACAACCAATCAAACTGTGGGTCCATCCCTCCCACTTATATGCAAACAGCAACCAAGGCTCAACTACAACAGGAGATCACACACAACTTACACAAGGAATACCTGACTGAAGGAAACAGGGAGACTGTGTCCTGGGCTCCACAGCACACCTACTACATAAGGCCACTCTACTAGGACCAGGAAGCATAGCAACTCTACCTAATATAGAGAAACAAACACATGGAGGCAGCCAAAATGGAGAGACAAACATGCCCAAATGAAAGAACAGAAAAAAATTCCAGAGAAAGAACTAAGCAAAATGAAGACAAGCAAGCTACCAGATACAGAGTTCAAAACACTGGTAAAAGGATACTCAATGATCTGAGTGAAAACCTCAAGTAGGAGATAGGAAAGAAAAATGGGAATAGAAAAAAAAAAAAGGAATGAGTGACAAAGTAAAAATAAAATAACTGAAATAAAGAATGTTAGAGGGAACCAACAGTAGATTAGATGAAGCAGAGGATAGAATCAGCAATTTGAAAGATAAGGTAGCAGAAAAACCCCAATCAGAACAGCAAAAATAAAATAAAAAAAAGAATCTAAAAAATTAAAGATAGTTCAAGGGGTCTCTGAGAAAATATAAAGTACAGCAACATTAGCATAATAGGGGTACCAGAAAGAGAAAAGAGCAAGGAATTAAAACCTATTTGAAGAAATAATGACAGAAAACTACCCTAACCTGATGAATTAAATAGACATACAAGCCCAGAAACACAAACAAGAGTCCAAAACAAGATGAACCCAAAGAGGCCAACAGCAAGACACATGATAATTAAAATTCCAAAGGTTAAAGACAAAGAATGAACCTTAAAAGCAGCAAGAAAAAAGCAGTTAGTTACCTACAAGGGAGCTTCCATAAGACTCTCAACAGAAAATTTGCAAGCCAGAAGGACTGGCATGAAATATTCAAAGTGATCAAAAGTCAGGACCTACAACCAGTATTACTCTACCCAGCAAAGCTATCATTTAGAATTGTAGGACAGGTAAAGGGCTTCCCAGACAAGAAAAAGCTTAAGGAGTTTGTCACCACCAAACCAGTATTACAAGGGATGTTAAAGGGACTTCTTTAACAAGAAAAACAAAAAATAAAAAAGATAAAAAATATGAGTAATAAAATGGCAATAACTACATATCTATCAACAATTATTTAAATGTAAATGGATTAAATAAACTCTCTGATGAAAAGACATACAGTGGATGAATAAGTAGGAAAATAAGACCCTTACATTTGTGCCTACAAGAGTCACCAGATCAAAAGACACACACAGACTTAAAAGGATGAAAAAAGATATTTCATGAAAATGAAAATGGAAATGGAAAAAAAAAAGTGGGTTAGCAATACTAATACTAGACCAAATAGACTTTAAAACAAAGGCTATGAAAAGAGACAAAGAAAGACCCAGGACCCAGGACCCAGTAATTCCACTTATGGGTATTTATCTAAAGAAACCCAAAAATGCTACTTCAAAGAGACTTGTACATCCATATGTTCTTGATTGCATCATTTACAATAGCCAACATGTAGAGGCAGCCTGGTGTCCATCAATGAATTAATGGATGAAGAAGAGCTGGTACATATATACAATGAAATATTACTCAGCCATAAAAAATGAATGAAATCTTGCCATCTGCAACAACATGCATGGATGTAGAGGGTATTGCGCTCAGTGGAGTAAGTCAGACAGAGAAATGCTGTATGATTTCACTTACGCATATGAAATCTAAAGAACAAAATAAACAAACAAACAAAACAGAAACAGACTCATAGACACAGGGATTATTCGATGGTTGCCAAATAGAAGGGAGTTTGGGAGTGGGTGAAAAAGGGGAAGGGATTAAAAAGTTCAAATCAGTAGTTACAAGATAGTCATGGAGATGTGAAATATAGCATAAGGAATATAGTCAATAATATTTCAATAACTATGTATGGCATCAGACGGGCACTAGATTTATCAGAGTGATCACTTTGGAAGTTAAATAAATGAATAACCACTATGTTGTACACCAGAAACTAACATAGGATTGTATGTCAACTGTAATTGAAAAAATAAAAAAAATTATTTAAAAAATAAGAGTTTGGCCTCATTCTGAAAGAGAATAAGCAACCATTGATGTGTTTTAAACAATAAAACAACAGGATCAGAATTATTTTAGAGAATGATAAAACTTTCAGAATTTACCCCTTATATATAATTTTTCTTTGAAAAATGAAGGAAAGAGTAGCATGTACCACCTCCTTTATTACCGTATTTTGCTGTTTATAATGTGCTCCCATGTATAATGTGCACCTGTGTTTAATGTGCACCCATGTTTTTGGCCGAAACTTTCAGGGGAAAAAAAACCTTACGTTTTAATTTTTTAATTCAAATTTTTGTTTACATTTAGGTACTTGTTTTTTGCATTGTAAAGGAATTTTAGAATTTATTTCTTTTAATATAATATGGTACAAGAAATTTTATGTAACAAATAATTACAAAACACAAAAACAGATACAAGAAATTTTATGTACTGGTAACAAATTTATGATATTTATGCATCATAGAAGGCCAATAACTCTTCATCGTTGCAAGTTTGTCATAAGTTCAATAAAACTGATTATTGTATTCCAAGGAATTATTTTGTATACGGATATCGTTATCGATTTCCAGAGGTTCACTTTTAACTCATAAGCTCAAATAAAAGAATTAAAAACATTTATATAAATACGGAATTAGTACTACCCATATATAATGTGCATCCTTATTTTTCCCTCACAATTTGGGCAAAAAAGTGCTCATTATACACAGCAAAATACGGTAGTACTTGAGTCATTTTTAACTCCTTTTAATAAAGAATAACAACTCATTTAGAATTATAAGGTCAATGACGTTGTTTAATAAGTATTTATCAATTACCACTGCACCCATATCACTAAGACACTGTATATAGCACATTACTAAGTACAAGTCATTCATTCATTTGTTCAGCAATATGCACTGTAGTTTTACTATGTTGCAGGCATTATCCTAGGTGTAAGAGACAGGAAAATGAGAGACAAGACAATGAGCAATCACAGTTCTACTCATCAATATGTTCACTCTTCATCAGGAGGACTAAAAAAAAAAAAAAGAATTGCTAATTACTAATTTTAGTGAGAAAGTAAGAAATTCCATAGGAGTAAAGATAAGGGAAAAATAGTCTATTTTTGAAAGCAGAAAGAGAGTCAGTTATAGAACCTTCAGTTAAGAGGTGCCATTTGCCCCAGGTTTTAAAAGACTGTTGGAGATTGACTAAGCAGAGAGGAGAGGATGAGTTTTCTAATTTGGGGCAATGGCAATTACTATGGTCTGGAGGAGACATAAGAGGCGTGGTCTGTTGAAGACTTAATGAGCAATTAAAGAGTGTAGGGTGTACTGGGAGGGGTGATGCAGATAAAAATAGAAAAGTAATTCACATTATCTCACTCATTTAGGAGCTTTAAGTTGTTACAACAATTTCTTGATATTTAGAGGAAAAGACTTAACAGGTTTTGCTTGGTAACGTTTCAAATCTAGAAATTAAGTTTAAAATTTGAGTGTTAAACTCTTTGGGTACAAATAGGAATGGCACAGGACAATAGCTATGATGCCAGATGACAGCTTCTGTTTCCCTATAGATTAGCAATAAATCCAGATGGCAGCACATGTAGATAAAAGTCATTCTCATTGTACACAAGGAGTGCCTATGTCAGCCTGCACCAATACGTCCTACATTGGCCTAAAATTTCTGTCTAATCTAGGGATTGCAAACTACTTCCTATGAGCCAAAATTGGCCCATTGCCTCATCTTGAAAATAAAATTTCACTGGAACACTGCCATTCTCATTTATTCACATATTGTCTGTGGACACTTTCACACTATAATGCTAGAGTTGAGTATTTGTGAAAGAGACCATATGGGCTGCAAACCTACAATATTTACTACCTGGGGCTTTACAGGAAAAATAAAAGCCAACCACTGATCTAACCTGTGAGTAAAAATTTTTCTTTATAAAGGTCCAATTAAAATGAAAATTAGTTAGCTTAGAGGGGTAATGCCTTAAGGCACAATCACTGGTTAACATGTTAGCACACAGTTTTGTGTGGCAAGTATGAACACAAGCACCAGAGCCATCCACTCCACATTCAAACCTCAGCTCTGCCACTTGCCAGCTGTGTAAGAATCTTGGGAAGTTCATAAACTTTCCAAAATTCTATGCAAAGCCACAGGGTTCGGTTGTGAGGACCTTTTATTACATAGCTCCAGGGCAACACTCATTCGATAGCCCATGTGATTGATGACCATGGGATTACACAGGGTACAACCTGTATGCCCTTATGTGTTTCACTCTTCTTTTAGGTAAGGCCAATTATCACATCTTTCTCATAGAAGAGAACAAATTAGGTAATATAATAAAACTATTAGTCCAGGGCATAGCACAGAGTATGCACTCAATAAATAATGTGACTGTGCAGATGGCTCATTGTCTCACCAAATCCCTTCCTCACTTTCTACCTTTATTAGTAGTTTTAGTAGGAGACAAACCATCTGGTTCAGGTCCATATTTCCTAGATTCCCTTGCCGATAAGTGTGCTACATGATAAAATTTGGGAAAAAGAATATAAATAGAAAGGATAAGTGCAAGTTCAACATTATATCTGATTTAAGATTACTCACTTTCTCTGAAGTATGGCTTTTTCTCCTTTCATGAACTATTTCAGAAGGTATAACAGATATAGATATAGCAGAAAACCAACATTGACTATGCAGCTGAAGACAACACCGGAGGCAGATAAAGAAACAAAAACATGATAGGAATCTAGGAGGTTCCTGAGTGTTCTGAGAGATAGAACTTCCAAGGCAGACTACACCCAAGAAGCATATGATGGAGAAATAGATACCTATTTATTAAAGCTATGATGTTTTAATAGCTTCGATGATTTATAAAATTGACATACAATAATCTGCACATATTAGAAATACACAATTTGATTTGTTTTTACTTATGTATATGCCTATAAAGCAGTCACCACAATCATAACAATGAATAAATCCATCATCCCCCAAAGTTTCCTTCTGTCCCCTGCCCTGCTGCCCTCCCCTTGGCCTCCCACCTATCACCAGGCAACCACTATACAGTAATCCTCCCCTATCCACGTTTTTGGTATTTGAAGTTTCAGTTACCCGTGGTCAACAGCAGTCTAAAAATATTAAATGGAAAATTCCAGAAATAAACAATTCATAGGTTTTAAATTGTGCACTGTTCTAAGTAGCATGATGAAATCTCACGCTGTCCAATTCTGTCCAGTCTGGACACGAGTCACCCCTTTGTCCAGCGCAGCTGTGCTGTATGTGCTACCTGACTGTTAGTCACTTAGTAGCTGTCTGGGTTATTAGGTTGGTTATCAGAGAGAGAAAAGACTACAGTCACATAACGTTTGTTACAGTAGATTGTTATAATTTTCTATCTTATTATTAGTTATGGTTATTAATATCTTACTGTGCAAAATGTGTAAATTAAGCTTTATCATGGATATCTATGTGTAGGGAAAAATATAGCATATACAATAAGTCCTCACTTAACATCGTCCATACTTTCTTGGAACTGCCACAAAAGGATGTATAACAAAACCAATTTTATAATAGAATAAATGATATAAAAAAGAGTTAATTTCCTATAGCATCTCATCAATGTTATAACAAAACAACATTGAACAAAATGACATTATTCGAAGACCTGATGTATAGGATTTAGTACCCTCCACTGGGAGTCTTGGAACATATCCCCTGTGGATAAGGGGGGATACTGTACTTTATAGCCTTTTAGCCTATAGTCCCTTAGCTTTTATCTACACTAATGGAGATATTATTAGTTATTACCATGAGTTCTATGTCAGTTCACGTTTAAATTTTTGACAAATATTTCAGTTGATCGGTATGTTCTAATGTGATGGGGGAAAAGAGAGGTGTTGGAACATGCAACACTGACATAGAGTGAAGCAGTGTGTTACAGTGAGTGGTTTAAGCTGTCAGACACAACTATTGCTTGATTGTAAAGTCATTGTGACTTATCACTTATGCCTCATTCATCCATGAAGCCCCAGCACCTACAACAGTGTCCTGCCTTTACTATTCAAGACATGCAGAATTGGCAAATGGATTGAGGGTATAGTAGCATAAAAAGAGAGGAACGAAAGGTCAGCAATTTAAGTTATTTTGTCACTACTGAGTTTGGCATGATTGTCAAAGCATTAGGAGATCATGATCAACAGCATATTTTTAGGCAATTTTGCTTCAAAGCAAGCAAAGAAATTAAAAAATAAGCTTATATATACACTAATTTTGGGGAAAACATATTTGATCATCTTTTAAAATATTTGGTGAAGGAGAACAAAAGTAAGAAAATATTCAATGTTATAAAAATCCTCAGGAAAGAAACATTTCTATTGATGTGATTCATTCATCTCCTCCCCCTGGGCAGGACCCTTAGTTTCCCACTTTTTCTTAATTATTTGGTTCCTGCAGAACTTTCATGGTGCCAGATGCATGATGGGAGTTGTAGTAACTGCAATCTAAATGAGATTATAATAACATTCAAATTAGCTAGAGGTCAGGTCCAGGTCATAAAGATCGCCCTAGCTAGATGAAACTGGTTCTTGTTTTTCTCCAGCTGCAGTTACTGGAATAGTCACTTGTTATTTGTGTAACCATTGAGGTACCTCAGTTGTACCATGGAGGGGGTTGTCTATTTTCTAGGCTATCTATCCTGCCTCAATCTGACATCATTTATAATTATTTACAATATTAACTATATTCCTGATGCTACCCTACATCCCTATGACTACTATGTAACAAAAAATATGTACTAATTAATGCCTTCCCCTTTTTCACCCATGCCCAATCCCCTCCCATCTGATGACCATCAAAATGTTCTCTGTATCTGTGAGATTGTTTCTGTTTTCTTTGTTTATTTTGTTCTTTAGATTCCACATATAAGTGAAACAACATTGTATCTGTCTTTCTCTGTCTGACATACTCCACTCAACATAATAACCTCCAGGTCCATCCATGCCACTGCAGATGGCAAGAACCCATTCCCTTTCATGGCCAAACAATATTCCACTGTATGTATGTAACACCTACTCTATATTCATTCATCCACTGATGGACACCTAGGCTGCCTCCACATCTTGGCAATTGTAAACAATTCTACAATGGACATATGGATGCAGATGTTCTCTCAAAGTGGCTTTTTGGGTTTCTTCTAATAAATACTCTGAATTGGAATTATGGGGTCCCTCTTTGTTTCTTGTTATAGACTCTGTGTAAGTCTAATTTGTCTAGTATAAGTATTGCTACTTCAGCTTTTTTTTTGTCTATTTGTTTCCATTTTCATGAAATATCTTGTACCCATCCCTTTACTTTCAGTCTGTGTGTCTTTCAATCTGAAGTGAGTCTCTTATAGGCAGCATATATAAAGGTCTTGTTTTCTTATCCATTCAGCTTTCTTATATTTTTATTGGAACATTTAATCTATTTAAATTGAAAGTAATTGTTGATATGTTGTTATTGCCATTTTGTTGTTCATATTTTTTTTTATCTTTTTGCTTTCTATCTGAAAGAAGTCTCTTTAATGGTTCTTGTAATACAGGTTTGGTGGTGATGAACTCCTTTAGCTTTCTCTTGTCTGGAAAGCTCTGTATCTGTCCTTTTATTCTACATGATAGTTTTGCTGGGTAGAGTAATCTTGGTTGGATGTCCTTGCTTTTTATCACTTTGAATATTTCATACCAGTCCCTTCTGGCCTGCAAAATTTCTGTTGAGAAATCAGCTGACACTCTTATGGGAGCTCTGTTGTAGGTAACCAACTGTTTTTCTCTTGCTGCTTTTAAGATTCATTTGCTTTTAACCTTTGGCATTTTAATTATGATATGTCTTGGTGTCAGCCTCTTTGTGTTCATCTGGTTTGGGACTCTTTGCACTTCCTGGGCTTGTATGTCTATTTTTTTCACCAGGTAAGGGTAGTTTTTCATGATTATTTCTTCAAATAGGTTTTCAATTCCTTGCTCTCTCTTTTCCTTGTAATACCCCTGAAATGGGAATGCTGGTACACTTGATATTGTCCCAGAGACCCCTCTATTCAATTTTTTTGGGGGGGGTTTTTTTTCCTGTTTGCTGTTCTGATTGGATATTTTCTGCTATCTAATCTTCTAAATCACTCTCGATTCTCTGCTTCACGTAATCTACTATTGATTTCCTTTAATGTATTCTTTATTTTAGTTATTGTGTTCTTCATTTTTTACTTTTTCTTAATGTTTTATATCTCCATTGTTATGTTTCCTGTTCAAGTTCTCCCTGAGATCACTGAGCATTCTTATTACCATGTGTTGAACTCTGCATCTGGTAGACTTCTTATCTCCATTTTGTTTACTACTTTTTCTAGAGTTTTCTTCTGTTATTTGGAACATGCTTGTTTGTCTTCTCCTTTTGGTTGCCTTCCTGTGTTTGTTTCTATGTATTAGGAATGGCTTCTATACCTCCTGGTCTTCATAGAGTGGCCTTATGTAGTAGGTGTCCTGTGGGAGCCAGTGGTACAGTCTCCCTGATCACCAGAGCTGGGTGCTCCAATTGTGTTGTGTTCCTTTTGTGGATTGTGTGTGCCCTCCTGTTGTAGTTGAGCTTTGGTTGCTGTTTGCATATCAATAGGAGGGATTGAACCTCAGGCTCAATGATGGTTGCTCTGTAGTTCAGTTGTAATTTTGATGTGGTTGTGATAGGAGGTAAGCATCTAAGCCTTCACACACAAAAATCAACTCAAAATGTATTAAAAACTTGAACATGAGACCTGAAACCCTAATACTCCTGGAAGGAAACATGATGATGGTAAGCTCCTTGACATAAGTCTTGGTAATGATTTTTTTTTATTTGACACCAAAAGCAAAGGCTAGAAAAGTAAAAATAAGCAAGTAAGACTATGTCAAACTAAAGGGCTTCTTTCAGCAAAGAAAAATGTCAACAAAATGAAAAGGCAACCTACCAAATATGAGGAAATATTTGCAAATCATATATTTCATAAGGGGTTAATATCTAAAATATGTAAAGGACTCAAACAATCAATAGCAAAAACCCCATCTAACTTATATGTGGAGTCTAAAATAAATAAATAAATAAACTCATAGATACAGAAAACAGTAGATTGTTGGTTGTGATGGGGGAAGGGTAATGAAATGGGTGGAGGGGTTCAAAAAGTACATTTCTAGGGATATAATGTACAGCATGGTGACTACTGTAATACAGAAATAATACTGTATTATACACAATCTGACATTTAAGTTCACGAACTTGTTTCAACGATGTTGCTAATCTTTTTGATATCAGAGGGATTATTCATTATGAATTTGTACTAACTGGACAAACAGTTAACCAAATTTACTATTTGGAAGTGCTGAAAAGGCTGCGTGAAAAAGTTAGACGACCTGAACTTTTCGCCAACAATTCATGGCTCTTGCATCACAACTATGCACCAGCTCACACAACACTGTCTGTGAGGGAGTTTTTAGCCAGCAAACAGGTAATTGTATTGGAACACCTTCCTTACTCACCTGATCTGGCCCCCAATGACTTCTTTCTTTACCCAAAGATAAAAGAAATATTGAAAGGAGGACATTTGGATGCCATTCAGGATATCAATTGTAATACGACAGCTGCTCTGATGGCCATTCCAGAAAAAGAGTTCCAAATTGCTTTGAAAGGTGGACTAGGTGCTGGCATTGGTGCATAGCTTCTCAAGGGGAGTACTTTGAAGGTGACCATAGTGATATTCAGCAATGAGGTATGTAGCACTTTTTCTAGGATGAGTTCGCGAACTTAATTGCCAAGCTTCATGTATTTAAAAGTTGCTAAGAGAGTAGATCTTAAAAGTTCTCATCACAAAGCAACCATTTTGCTGTGTGATAGATATAACTAGACTTAATGTGATGATAATTTTTCAATATATACATATAGGAAGTTATTTTATTTATTTTGAGTTGTACATCTGAAGTTGCTGTAATGTTATATACTAATTGCATTTCAATAGAAAATTAAAATACCAGAGCAAAATACAACTTTCAAAAGATTTAATTTACTTTCTAGCTTTGGCAAGTTGTTTAATCCATACCTTGGTTTTATATCTGCAAAATGGGTATAAAATACTGATATTGTAGGGATGTTACATTACATGATAAAACATATGCAAGAGACCCTAGATAGAAGATGAAATGTATAATCATTTGAAAAATATTGGTTCATTTTATTGGTGTGTGTTTTAATTTTACTGTATATCAATCATTAAAAAATTACAGAAGACTCTACTTGAAGTGGACTTAATCAGGTGAAGCTATGTCTGTATGCTGAGGGAAGATTCCAGATGATCAGAAGTCATTTAGATATCCAGAAAGATTATGAAATGTTGCTGTTTTAAGTCTTTGTGGAGACTTCTTAAATGCTAAGAAGAGCAAAATGTTAAACTCATGGCCTACATGACTGGTAGAGAATCGTAAAGTATTTACATTGGAAGGGAATTAGAGGTCATCTAGTCTGAATATATTCTTCACTGATTAAGAAACTTAGATGAGAGAAGGTTGTCTTTTACCCCAGGTCACAGAGCAAAGTGGTGGAAAGCACCCTAGCACCCAGGAGTTTTGATTGCCAAGCCAGAGCTCTTCGGGTTGCTCTTTTGATTGTGACTTACATATTCATTCATTTGTTCATTTATATTACAAATTTTATTGAGTAGCTAAGATGTACCAGACCTTATTCAAAATTTTGGATACTCACATAGTCAATAACCTGATAACGACAGAAATTTGTTTGTGATCTTATTATAGGCGAAATACTATTTTAAATGATTTACATATATTAACTCATTGATATCCATTTTTGCAGAGATGGTATTTTATATGCTTTCAGTATTTTGAAAAGAAGTAGTCAAAAGAAATATACATAATTTAAATATTGAAAAATTAATATCCAAATGATATGCTTGTTTGATTTTTTTAATCAGTTGAGGGGAGGTGGGTGGGGTGGGAATTGTGCAGATAAGTAGTGAACTCTACATTCATTTTTTTAAAATTCTTTGACATAAAACATTGTTACTTTATATATGTATAAAGAAGTGCTCCTATTTATAGCAATGCCTTTTGCTTAAAAAATAAAAAAAAATAAACCTGTCATTTAAGTATTTTTCTGTATGTTGTGCCCCTAGGTTAGAATTTAACTTAACCATTTGAAAACTTAATTATGTTTTTATTTTTTTTAATTTTCCATGAAATAATTCATTTACAGACATCTTCCTCCACCCTTGTCCATTCCAACCTTTACATACATCACAGAACAACCAAGCTGTTTACCTGAAATCTAAAATCTGAATCCTGACTAATGATAAAAATTTACACTTTGTTGGCATATCACACTTTAAAAGTACTTATATTATTTTATAACTTAATTTATAAATATATCATATAAATTTATAAGTTAGTGTCTTAATTGTAATGTTCTAATTTAAAAAATTAGTGCAAATTATAAAAAAAGGGGAGATTGTTTATTATCTCTACTTTACAGATGAAGAAACTGAAGCCATAGGAATTCAATAACTTTTCTAACATCATATGGCCAGTAAGCGATAAAACTAAGATCTTAGCTTAACCTATACCCTTAATACAAAGTACCTCTCAGAGAGGAGAAACATGCAACAAATGAGACCAGCAAATAATACAATAAATTCAAATATTGTCAGTGCTACAATGAAACTAGAGTAAACTTAAAAGATAATAATGAAGACAAAGGTTGGAATGTATTCAGATCCTAGCCAGGGAACTTCTCCTCATTTGAATAATGTTAAGACGAAAACAATTATAAGCCGGTTAAATACAGAGTGGAGGAATAATGTTCACACATGAGGACCAGCATGTGGGTAGGCCCAGGCATGTAAGAGCCTGGCATGTTCATGCAAAGAAAAGGAGGCCAGTGTGACTAGAGTGTGGAGAGCAAGGGCAAGAAGAAGACATATTGTTGGAGAGAAGGGCAGGGTCCAGGTGGTGCAGTGCCTTGGGCCACATTAAGAAATTCCATTTCAGAAGTGCAAAGGGAAATCACTGAAACATTTAAGCTGAGACCATGGTTTTGGTGCTTTTTACATTTTCTTTTTAGGCTTTTTCAAGCTAGTGTGCTATACATGTTGGATTGTGAAAAAGATCAACATTAAATTGACTGACTTTAAAATGACCAATAGAAAAGGAAGGTTTTCTGCGTGTTGTTTTTTTTGTTTGTTTGTTGTTGTTTTTTTCACTTGATTGCTTCTTGATTATTAGAGAGGGCATACAGGCCACATAGAAATAATAAGCACTAATACAGAGCTAAACATATCGCAAAACTTTGTCAGTATTCATGCCAATAAAAATGTTACCCTACCACCCACACCATCATCCACATACTTGAATAAGTAAGTGACAATGACGCTATTGAAAATGAAAAAAGGTCAGCCATAGGTCCATATTTTTAGAAATCCCCAGTCTAAATGAAATAAAGCATCTAGGGAGAATTTTTTCTCAGTCCATAGGTTTCCTATTTGTGTTTTACAAAAATGAATTATTTGTGCCTTTAAGAGAAATATGCTCTTGAAAAAAATGTTTTTTTAGCAATTCATCTGAACCAGAAAATGTATATCACGGTAAAACAAAAATAGATTTACCATTGACATATAGAACTGCTGAACTAGGAGAGGGGTGGAATAAAAGAGAAATATTTCCAGGAATTATTTTCATGCCTCCATTAGAACCAACATTAAGTTACTGTATTAGACGAGACCAGAGTTTGGGTCCAGGATCAAGGAGGATAAAAATGACAGTTTGGACTCAGTTCAAGGTTTTCTTCCAAAGAGGCTAATAAGTCATTGAAAGAACAGTAAGGAACCTGATGGAAGTGAAAGAATGTAGTCCCTGTTTCCCTCTTGCATCTTACAGACGCACAACCCAAGCTCAGTGATTTTGGCAGCCCTCGTAGAGTCGATATCCACCATGGCAAAGTCACATGGAATCATGGGATGTCTCCCCTATCTGCCCTTAAGTCACATAGCACCAGAAACAATTTTTTTTAAAAATGTAAGACCAGAATTTTATAGCTTTGCAAACCTTGTCTCCACATGATGAGTGTTCAGATCATGTGTCTTAAAATTTTTGCTCTGCTGTTAACTGGGGCAATCTCTCTTCATCTAAGCCTTCACTGCAAAACCTAGGAGTTCCACTTACGTCCATCTAGGGGATTCCATGGCCAGCCAGGCACAGCCCTCCACAGTAACACATATTAAGTTAAAACACTGATCACTTCCTCACACCTGACATTATATGTTCTATTGTTTATGAAAGTGAAATTTTGAACAAATCAGTAAAAGCATGAAGAATGGATTAGTACTCACTTAGTCCTATATCCTGAATTACATGCTTAAAAATAACAAATGATGGTTAACTCAACTCAATAAAATATAGGAAAAGAAATAGCATTAAGACAGGGACACTATTGTCTCTAGTATTAGCTAGAAATAATTCTAGCTGAAAAGTGTTCTGATAATCATCTTATAAATGATCTTTGACATGCAGTTATGTAAATTTCAGAAATGAAGCCATGTATGTAAACACTCTAGCTTATTGTAGAGACAAGAATAAATCTATGCTAACCCAACAAATCACTGCATTTAGTGATTACCTGATCCCACTGATGGAGCAAGGAATAGTTTTCTCTTTTTCTCTTTGAGAGCAAAAAGTGCTAGATATCTTTTTTTCTTGCCTCCCCCCCTCCCCCCCGCCCAGATGTTCTTTATCTCACAAAACATTATAGGAACAATTACATGAGCCTTGGGAGATTTACCCAAGATACATATTTTAAATCCCTTTTGTTGAACAACACATAATTAAATACTACAATAAGTGAGTTCACAGCATGTCATAGGTATAATTAAGGTCTTGATTCTTCTAATGATTTTAAGACAACAGGTTATCCATTTATAGATGACACCTATACTAGAGCATTGAATTGAATTAAACAGAAAGAATCTCTTTAGCTGTTGACCTTCTATCTGCATCCTGAAAGGGAGTAAAAATAATATTTCAGTAATACTTCAAAAATTGTTCACACATACACCAAATTATATGACATAACATTTTATAAACATAGAAACTGATACCCAAAATAGTTAACTAACTTACTCGACATCGTCCTGCTACAAGTTAAAGAACAAAACTCAAATCTAGGTGTTCTTTCCACAATCCCAAGTGTGCGTCCCCCACTATGCCTAAGATACACAGGAATGAATTGTGTCCTATGAGGGGAGCCTGAGCATAGCCTCCCAGTGTTTCCACTAGTGCAGTCGCCTAACATGATTTTCTCAAAGCAATGTTG
>NW_017731796.1:604309-605530 GCF_001890085.2 Hipposideros armiger
CTAGAACATTTCTTTTGAGAGTGAGAAATCTTAGCATAATTGTTTTGAAGAAAACAACATGCCCATAGATGCACAGCAGAAGGCAACTATTCTACTTTTCAAGATAAACTTTTGTGGGACCTGAATATTGCTTTTATTATTCCTCATTTAGAGCTATTATACTTTTCTCCTTCTGTCAAATGTGAAAAGGTATGGAAAATTTGCAAATGGGAAAATTATGAAAGCTGGTAGTTATTTTTTCCCTTAGTATTTCTTACTTATGTATTCAGAGTAATTCTTTTTCTTTCGATGGCATGACATTATCAGAAAGGGGGTGGCAACATTCTTATTTTTCTTTGTTAGAATACCATAGACTTTTAGATTTTGCACACTGTTAGACTGCATAGTGGAGGAATAATTTTTAAGAAACTGAGAGCAAATCCAAGAACTACCTCATTTTTACCTTCTTTATTTTTAACTTCAGGTACAGGGGGTTGACAAACTAACACACCACAGTTCATAGCACTGACATCATTTTCATGGGAAGGCCCTAATTTTAGTGTTTTTTAAATCTCTTCTATATGCTCTCTACTTACTCAACAATGTCTCCAGTTCCCCACAGGCAGTAACATGAGAAGAAAAATAAAACATTCTATCCCATAAGCTCCCAATAGTTGAAGAAGAAAATGAAGGAAAAGAGAAAAGAGGGAATTAAATCAGAAAAATAAAATAATTATCTGATTAATCATGCCTTCATTTATGAAAAATAGTTTTGATATATGGTTACAATAGGAGAATTACCACTTACAATTTACTACCACATGCAATCTACTATCATTTCACATTATTTATGTCAAAAATCTAGTAGCCAATTCATGATTTATCCCTTTCAGCTCTCACATATACTCCAATAGCAATACCCCAAAACATGTCCATATTTCTGTTCACTTTTTCTAGTATTGACTACCATTTTCTTGACCTAAAACATAATCTCCTCTCTTTACTATTGGTGCTATTTTTTTCTCATCTCTATGCTTCCACACTTGCAAATATATATCTGCCACATTAACCTTTTCCTTCCAACCTCAAGGCCTTTGCATTAACTCTTTCCTCTGCTTGGAGAAAGCTTCTGAATTTCACTTATTTTACTCCTTTACATCACTCAGTTTTCAGTTCAAACATCACCTCCTTGAAGATGATTTCTATGACCATCCTAAAAAAGCATTCCTACCCTAACTTAAG
>NW_017731796.1:608390-609390 GCF_001890085.2 Hipposideros armiger
AATGTTTTAATTTGACAGAAATTACTGTAGCAGAAGCAAATGTGTGACACTGAGCCTTGTCATGAAGGAGGATAAAGTAAAGACACTCACAAAAGAGGACTTCCAGAACTGCTTCAGGAAGTGGCAAGAATGATAGGATAAGTGTGTTCAAAGTGAGGGGGAGTATTTTGAGGGGGATTAATGGCACTGTGTCTTTTACTGTAATAATTTTTTAATTTAAACATTCACCACATCTTTTGATCATATCTCATGTTGAAATTTTGTAGAAGCACCCTAATAGAGTTTGAGTCATTGTTAATTTGGGGGTCTTAATGTTACAAGAGTTAGTCTACTCTAGTTTATACAGATCTTAACTAAAATCACTTTTACCCAAAGGGTAGGACATTTTGAAGCAGTACTATTAGAAGTAGTATAGCAAAGTCGTTGTATGACTTTGAGGAAGTCTCTAAATGTTAATCACCATATGTATCAAATAGGTATAATAAGTTTCTGTGAATAGTCAACAAAATAAGCTGTGTGATAGACTTGGTTCACTACTGGCTTATAGTAGTCACCCAAACATTGTGATTGCAATTTTTATCATTGACTTTGATATCAAACATACCACAATTCTTCCACTTACTATCTGTACAAACTTAGCAATGTTGTTTAACTTTTTAAAGCATCAATAAAATGGAATTAATACCTTAACTCATTGTTCCTGAGAGAAGTGAGTGAGATAACACATGCAAAACTAGTAACACGTACTGGATCACATTTAAGTAAAAAGAATGATATTCAAACACTTTCCCAGTAACAGCAACCACATTTAAAAAATAGGTTTTCAGTGCTTTTCGAGTAATATCTCGAAGGTAACTACTGTCCTTGCATACATATTAGAATGGTTCCAGGGTTTACCAGTGAGAAGGGAAAATGTCTGTAACTCGTAGCAGACATGCTAAGCTGAAGAAAAATAAATTTTCCAGCTACAGTACTTTCCTCTAATTTACCCAGAGACATG
>NW_017731796.1:610612-618208 GCF_001890085.2 Hipposideros armiger
GCCTTAATGGAGGTCTAGACAACACTTCTAGCTAAAAGCATGTGCATAGGATCTGAAATAGAACTATTAAAAATTCCCAGCTGTGCTGGACATGATAACATTATTGTTCAAAAACTAAATAATCTTGTGGGTATATGATCACAGAATTACAAAATCCTAGATTTGGGGAAAAAAACAAAATATTTAAGGCCTTTCAAAACTTCTTAATGAAGTAGTTTAATTTTCAATACTGATATTTATGCAGTCTCCATGATAATCTTTTTTTAATTAAAAAGAAAAAAAACTTCTTCTTAAGATACAACTCATTCCTCTCTGACACAGGTCAAATTAGTTTTGTTTTTTTTAAACAGTGTATTAATTAGAATATGCGTCCCAAAAACTGCATTATATATGCATTAGAGAGGAAGAGCAGTTTACTCTTCTACTTAATAGACCTTCAAATCTTCAAGTACTCAAAGACAATTTTTGTGTCTCTCTGCACTCTTCACCTCTCCTGCAACTCTCTCTCCACACTTACACATCTCAAGCATTTACCTTCATAATTCTTTTTAAATATTTTTATTAAAATACAGCCAACATACAATATTATATTAGTTTAAGATGTACATCATAGTTATTCAACAATACACCTAGCACTATAAAGAGTTATTACCACATTATTGATTTTAATCCCTGTGCTAAAGAAGTGATCACTGTAAGTCCAGCAACTATCTGACACTATTGCACCACGCTATTGCAGTATTATTGATCTTCCCCCCCTTTAAAAATTTTTCAATTAGAGTTGACATTTAATATTATTTTATATTAGTTTCAACTGTATAGCATAGTGGTTAGATATTTATATAATTTAGGAAGTGGTCCCCCTAAATAATACCATTTGGCACTAACATAGTTATTACCATATTATTGATTACATCCCCTATATTTTACATCCCCATGACTATTTTGTAACTACCAACTTGTATTTCGTAATCCGTTCACTTTTTTCAACCTGTCCCCAACCCCCCTCCCATCTATCACCCCGATAATTTTAGTACCCATCTGACACCATACAGTTATTACATTATTATTGACTATATTCCTTATGCTATACCCTATATCCCCAGACTACCGTGTAACAACTAATTTGTATTTCTTAATCCCTTCCCCTTTTTCACCCACCTCCAAACCCCCTCCCATCTGGGAACCATCCAAATGTTCTTTGTATCTATGAGTTTGTTTCTATCCTATCTGTTTTTTTTATTTTGTTTTTTTAGATTCCACTTATAAGTTAAATCATATGACATTTGTCTTTTGATGTCTGACTTATTACACTCAGCACAGTACCCTCCAGGTTCATTCATGTTGTCACAGATGGCAAGATTTTGTTCTTTTTTTATGGCTGAGTAGTATTCCATTGTATATATATATACCACCTCCTCCATATCCATTCATCCATTCATCCATTCAGGGACACCCAGGTTGCCTTCATATCTTGGCTTATATAAATAATACTGCAATGAATATGTGGATAAGCATGTCCTCTCAAAGTAACATTTTGGATTTGTTTGAATAAATACCCAGAAGTGGGATTACTAGGTCCTTCTTTGTCTCTTGTTACAGTCTTTTTTTTAAAGTCTGTTTTGTCTGATATAAGTATTGCTACATCAGCTTTTTTGTTTGTTCATTTGTTTCTATTTTTATGAAATATCTTTTTCCATCCCTTTACTTTCAGTCTGTGTGTGTTCAATCTGAAGTGCGTCTCTTGTAGACAGCATATATAAGGGTCTTGTTTTCTTATCCATTAAGCTCCCCCACCCTATCTTTTAATTAGAGCATTTAATCCATTTACATTGATAGTAATCTTTGATAGGTATGTAGTTATTGCCATTTTATTATCCATATTTTTATTTTTTGCATCTTAAGGAAGTCCCTCTAAGATTACTTGTAATACTGGTTTGGTGGTGATGAACTCCTATAGGTTTTTCTTGTTTGATTTTAAATGATAGCCTTGCTGGGTAGAGTAGTCTCAGTTGTATTGGGTTGTCAGAAAAGTCATGACACATGTTTGCGACACATGGCACTAGTTCATTTTTGGAAGTACTAGAGTCATTCGCATCTATGTTATTGCTATGTCATTTGACAGCTTACAGTTCTAGNATATATATATATATATATATATATATATATATATAATAAAGAATGTATATATTTTTGAGATCAAATGCATAATTTTTCTGAAACAACTTCTAAATCAGAATCCAACTCCTCTGAGTATATTTTTGGTTGAGAATTATTGAACCCTGTGTGTTTCCACATGATATTATTTTCTGGACCATCAAAAATGTTGGTGATATACTGTTTATTAAAAGAATGCTCCACTATTGTCTTTGAAATTTTCTCCTTATCTACCAACACTATCCTGTAAGGTTTGATGCTTGGGCTTTCTTAATCTTGCCAGAGCTTTCAAGTTATGTCAACCATGTTATGACAACCACTTGGCCAAGAGTGTTTGAGAGAAGCAAATGATTTACCCTGATTTTAAAGTTGTTTAAAATGAGAAAAAGAAGTGCATCTGAGAATTGATAATATATGGTCTAATACTTGCCAAAAATGTCAAGTAGTTGGGTATTTTCGTATCTGGGATAACAGTTTTATATACAAAAGCTTATTTTGACATGTACAGTAGTACATGTCTTATCCATGGGAATACATTCCAAGACTCCCAGGGAATGCGTGAAGCCATGAATAGTGCCAAATCCTATATATGATTTTTGTTTTCCCCTATACCTGCATACCTATGATGAAGCTTAATTTATAAATTAGGCACAATAAGAAATTAACAACAATAACTAATAATAAAATAGAACAATCATAACAATATACTGTTGTAAAAGTATATTATTAAGTAAAATAATATATTACTTTATTAAGTAACGTAAGGGCATTATTAAGTAACGTAAGGGTTACTGGAACACGAGCATTGTGATGCCACAATGATAACTAAGATGACTAGCAGATGGGTAGTGTATACATCATGGATACATTAGACAAAATGATGATTCGCATCCTGGGTGGGATGGAGTGGGGTGGCGCAAGTTTTCATCATGCCACTCAGAACATCATGCCATTTAAAACTTATGAATCGTTTATTTCTGAAATTTTCCATTTAATATTCTTGGATCATAGTTGCACACAAGTAACTGTAACTGAAAGTAAAACTGCAGATATGGGAGGACTACTGTATTCTACAATATCTTCTGCTCTACCATTTCAATGTTTTCACTCCCCTCACCTCTCTGGTAGTCTTCTTAAATATCCAGTTTAGTTTATCAGTGTCCCTCTCCATATATGGACCATAGAATTCAATTTAAACAAGTTAAACAGGATTTTTTTATACAACGTTCTCAGAACCTGTAATATATTGATGTATATTATGATTGTTTAAGTGTGGCAAATTATTGTAGCATTTTCAAAAATTATTTGATCACCGAACTTTTAAAATAGAATATATTATAAGATTTGTGCTTTGAGGAACACCCTTTGGAAAAAGACTTTTTACAGTTAGCTAATATTCTTTGTAGGATTTCTTTGTAGTGCCTTGTCTTTGTTATGTGGCACTATAAATTTCTGGAAATCAGGGGTTGAATGTGATTTTAATTTTAATACAGATGACTCCATACTTATCTAATATTATCAAAGAAGAAGACGGTCATTATGTACATTTTAAGGTAATGGAATTTTATTTATGCACAAAATTATTTGCCTTCCATCATGCAGTGTGTTTACACAATTCCATAACATCTGTTTGTGCTGTAAACTGACGGAAGCCAATATAGCCAAGAAGAAAATTCTAAGTTTTCTGGGGTAACTATTGGTCATCTCTGGCAGTTAAGATTAGTGAAGGCTAACTATTCTCTCCCCCACAACTTTTCTACTAGTTGTTATCTTACAATATAGGCACATATGTTCCAAACATATAAATATTATTAGGAAACAAGCGATAAACAAGTAGCTGGTTCTCATAGCCACCCTGGCACCTGGGGACGGTCCAGTTCTGCTCCCACACTCCCACCAGCACCTGACAGACTTACTCTGAGGGGAACACAATGCTACCCCGGCAGTCGGAGTAGCTGGCCTTGTCACTGCGTCAGGAGACAAGACACTCAGTGAAGGGGGAGGATGAAAGTCAAATGGGAGAATGCTAGTCAACAATGAGCTCTGCACCAAAGACATCCAAATGCTGACCTTGCTGAATTCTTCTATCTCATTCATTCAAGAAGAAGTGGCCGGATCAATTTCCTATCCATAACATATATAGGACATGAAAATAATGAAAAATTATTTCTAGCATTGTTTATATAAATTAACAACCTTCTTGTGTATGTTTGGATAGAGCACTCAACTTCTGCAGTGTTAATTTCTGACAGAGGATTTTTTTATAAATGCTAACCAACTATTGCTTGAGCTTAAATTGGTATTAACTTATATACCCATACATATATGTCTCATTAATAGTCAATTGTTTTTAAAGTAATTTGCCATATAGACAATGTAAAACTACTTATTAGACTATAGCCAATGGAATTTTTAAAAACGTATGCTAATTTAGCACCATTATTTTATGTTTAAATTAATGAAATATTCTATAAATATCCATGAGCTCCCTAAAGATATATTAGGATATTTAAAAACAGTAAATTACTACAGACTGCCATGTTGAATTTTAGGTTCTTCTTTTTAAACATTTTTTTTAAAATCCTCCCTTACTCTCAATTCTTTTATTATTCTCAATGTTCCACGCTCCAGTTTGCTACTTAGTAGAGAAACCAGATATTTGAGCTGTTTAAAATTATACACAAAGTAAGACCAAGCCAGCTGTGAATTAAGACCTAAAAGTTTCCCACCACGTGAAGCACACAGATATTCTAGAATAGTCTTTGGAACACCTAGTTTGGCTTTGTGGAGATTAATCCTCAGTTTTATTACAGTTGCTTCAAGTTGCTGAACAAGTTATTTTTGAAACAACATTAAAAAAGGTTATACCAGATTGTACCGGCCTTAGTATTTTCATATTTTCTGCCATTATGTTTAGCTTCAAAAGTGAATTCAATAACTTTTCTGAGCTTGTTAAAATTAATATTGTGCTAGAAAAACAATTACATCAATTTTCATGCATTAGTGGAAAGTGTACTTGTAGTCATAGCACTATTCATGATGTTGGTCAGATTAAGATAACTAATTTACATATTTTTTATTCTCAGCATCAGATCATCCTTATATATTCCTTAGAACAATATTAAGAATGCTGCTGTGCCTTAATGGAGGTCTAGACAACACTTCTAGCTAAAAGCATGTGCATAGGATCTGAAATAGAACTATTAAAAATTCCCAGCTGTGCTGGACATGATAACATTATTGTTCAAAAACTAAATAATCTTGTGGGCATATGATCACAGAATTACAAAATCCTAGATTTGGGGAAAAAAACAAAATATTTAAGGCCTTTCAAAACTTCTTAATGAAGTAGTTTAATTTTCAATACTGATATTTATGCAGTCTCCATGATAATCTTTTTTAATNAAGACTTCTCATCTCACTCAGAGTTAAAGCCAAAGTCTGTACTATGCCCCGCAAGGCCCTACAAATAATCTGGCCAAAGGCCACTTCCTTTCAACTGTCTCATTTATTCCTTCTGCTCCAGCCACAATGGTCTCCTCACCGTTTCTGGAACATGTTGGCATACTCCCCCCACAGGGCATTTGCAACTGCTGTGTCCTCTGTGGAATATGCTTCCCTGAGATACATGCATGACTTGCTCTCTCACTTCCTTAGGCTTTTTATTTATAACGTCACTTTGTCAGAGAAACCATTTCTGGTCAACAATCTGTCTAAAATCTTAGCACTCCCCTCATCCCGTTTACTACTGGCACTCCATAATCATACTTCCTGTTTAAGCTTCCACCCTTAGCTTTTGTTCTATCCTACCAGATATTTTATCGGTATTACCCATATTTGAATGCTAGTTCTTTGAGTGTTTTGTTTATTTCTGTATCCCTAGCATTTAGAACAGTGCCAGACACACAGCAGGCATTCAATAAATACTAGTTGAATGACTTAAGAATAAATGTTTAATTCCCAAGGTCCTGCAATCCATTTAATTTACTTCTAATATCTTTTCCAGTTCTCTCCATGATATTTTCCAACCTCTTTTCCCATAAGTAAACATATATGAGATACCTTTATGTGACCAAAAATAAAGTGCACTGTTTTCTCCCCTAATACTGTGTGGACTGTTAAGTTCTTCCACTATTAAAATGGTAACCTTCACTTTTATAGTGCCTTCCATGTGAGGAACACTAATGCAATTATCCTCTAACATAAGGCTGTTTTCCCACTTTACAAATTAGGAAGGTATTCTTTGAGTGAGTAGCTTGGGGTCACATTTAGTGATCATCCTTTTATCCTCCTCAGTCTGTCCCCAATGCTGAGATTTTTTCCCCCCATAAATNTGGCTGTGGGGAAACTCTGTTGTGTAGGAAAACATATTCCTCTAGTGAGAGAGAGATGAGAATGACAAAGACCTTCAACTGACAATGTAACCATTTGTGAACATAGCAAAGTGCAAAGAAGAAACAAAACAATCATACAGTGAGCTGGCTAATAACCCTTCAAAATATCCACTTTTATGAGAATAAGTTGAGCCATGGAAGGTAGCTGGAGCAGCATAATTAGAAACTATCTATTCTTTAGAAACAGAAGACCCAGTGATCAAGAACCTAGAGAGCAGGGTAAGGATCAGATAAGATGTCTAGAGACAGTAAGTTGGAGAAAGTTTATCTGTAAGGACACTGTACTTCTCATTTTCTTATGGTTCTATATATTGAAATTCTTTATACACAGAAAGTTATTCTTGTACCTTAAGAATCTGGGTTGATAACTCACCATAGTTATTTCTGCCATGATATGTATGCTTCATAGGTATTTTCCACATGTTTGAGATGCCAGCATACGAATGGTGTAATATAAATAATTGTAATACAAGACTCATAGTACAATTTAGCAATTCCAGTAGTAGCACTGAATTCTAAAAGAGCTTGGGTGGCACAGTGAAAAAACAGAAGTTTCCATCTAACAGACCTATATGTAATTCTAATTTGACAGTTATTAATTTTGGATAAAAGAGCTTCAGTTTCTTCATCTATTTTACCTAATAGAACTGAAATTATAATATGAGACAATGAATGTAAAACACAGGGAACAGTATTTTGAATATAGAAGGCACAAGATAAATATTAGGGGCTCTTTTCACATTCCTTACTTTCCAATGTGTACACTACCCTCTCCCCTTATCCTTTCCACTTTTTCTAAATGTAATTAGAGTTTACTGAACTAGGAACCCACTTTATGGTTTTTAGTGATGCTCCTGCAGAGCTGTACATCTCATGGGCGCTCAGTTGAGCAACTCTGTAATAGTGGAGGTCCGTGACCCTAAACATGAGGGTAAAAGCTTGTTCTGACATATAAGCAACTGCAATTGCCCATGAAGCACTGAAATGGATTTCCACAAACCCAACATAGGGTTTTGTAGCTACTGCTTGTATATCAGGATGTGTG
>NW_017731796.1:621498-622686 GCF_001890085.2 Hipposideros armiger
TAACCTCCCAAGATTTACATCATATACACCCAACTTTATTCCTTTTTGTAACACTTTTATCTTAAAACTCATCCTATATTTGCACTTCCCCTAAAGCTTTCCTGATGGAGGCAAGATTTTATTTATGTAGTTTTTCTTATGTCATTTGTCGTCAAAAATCTCTCTCTTTCTCTCACTGTATATATTCCCCTTTCTGGGGTCTCTCAACAGTTAAACAAACCTCAAATTCCAACTCCACTATTAAAAATGTAGTATATAAGCCAATGTTAATAATTACAGCCAACATCAGTGGAAAATTTGGATAACTCTTTGTTTCAAAATGGGATTATTGGCTCATTAACCTGGCAAAATTCTTTGCATAGTGAAAAGGCACTAACAAATGTGCCAAGCATCTCCCCTTAAATTTTTGTTGGGTAGACGTAGCCATAGGAATGATGCAATAAAAATAATGCAAATTTTAGAGAACACTGACATCTGCATTTATATTATGATAACTCTGTGCTGCTTTTAATCATAAAGATTAAAGATAAGCTGTGTGACAGTGATGGAAAAATCTGCCAGAAACAGTGAAAAAGATCATGATAATTTAATATTTTACAAATTAATCATATTCTTCTTGCTGAGATTGATTTAAGTCAGGCATTGCTCATGAAGAGAGAGTAGCACCTTGACACAACAAAACTCTAATCTTCAATAAGTATTTTAATGCTCATGATTCTCAAAATAAATGCCTTTCTTCCTTCATGATTCACCAACAATCTGGTGCAGTAATATTCTGTAAAGCCTTACTTTCTTTAGAGCAAACTTGAGCTTCACGATGTTCCCTCTGCATTTTTATTAGAAGAGAAAGGAGGCTGAAAGACTGGATTATGAAGGCACTTATATTAATTCATTACCTTCACTAGAGATGAAGATGGATTTTATAGTCATATTGCATTTGAAGCATAACTCCTTTAATATATGGTAGGATTTTCATTTTTAATAACTCCCTGTAAAAAGGAAAAAAAGTTAAAGTTGCTGATTTATAAAAGCAGAAATAGATGCAATAAATAAAAAAAAGAATACATATATTTTTGAGATCATAGTTTTTCTACTATTGAATATCACATCTACTGAACTATATACAGCACAACTAGTAGTGGGTGATGAAGAAAAATGAGAAAATGAAAAACCTAGAAGCAACTTCAG
>NW_017731796.1:630621-645445 GCF_001890085.2 Hipposideros armiger
TGTCTGGTAGACTGCTTGTCTCCATTTTGCTTGGCTCTTTTTCTGGAGCTTTGTTCTGTTCTTTTATTTGGGACATTTTTTTGTCTCCCCATTTTGGCTGCCTCCCTGTGTCTATTTGCGCATCAGTAGATGGGACTGACCCTCAGGCTCATTGGTTGTGAGAACTGGCCTTAACTACAGTGGAGGAGCTGTGGTGCAGGGCTCACCATACAGAGCAGGATCTGCCTCAGCAGGGCTCTGGTGCTGCCCAATCCGCCCCTTGGGTGTGTCGTTCTTGGGGTGGCTGGGTGATGCTTCAGCTCATTTTGAAGCTGGTCACTGGAGGTGCCAGCGCCAGGACCACCTTTGAGGGGATCCACTGCAGATGAAGTTCAGCTGCAGCCTGTGCCCCACCCGGGGCCACCTGAAAGGAGTCACAAAGAAATCTGCAGATGGCTGCTGCCTGTGCCTTGCTTGGAAGTGGCTCGAGCCGCCAAGCTGCAAACGAAGGCTGGCAGAGGTATAGGACAAGCTCAAGCCAGGTGTTGCTAGTCTGGTGTCCACAAACCTTAGAGGGACCTTAGGAAAGTCTGCAGCATGAGCTAAGGCAGGCGTTTCATATGAAAAAGCCACTGGAAGGGATTTGGGTATGTCTGAAAGTCTGGAGGGGCAAGGTCTCCAATCACCAGAGTGTAGAGAACGAACAGTGTCAGCCAGCTGGATGGAGACTCAGATATGGTGCTGGGAAGAGGGAGGGCTCAAAGAAACAATGACCTCTGCCAGCTCCTCTAGCCAGGAGAAAGCTGCCCCTCCAGCCCCAGTCCCAAGCCAGACAACTCAGTTTCCCACCATATGTGCCTGCCACCTTACCAGCTGCTGCCCCAGTCCTGGAGATCAGAGCCAGTGATTTCGTTGGTGGGTAAGTCTGTGTGAGATTTCTTTAAGAAGAGCAGCTGGGACTCCAGCCACCCTCCATCTCACTCAGTCACTATCTTCGCTGACTTTCACAACCAGAAATTATGGGGACTTTTCTCCCCGGCCCTGGAACCCTGGGTTGGGGTGGAGCTGGGACCTCTCACTCTTGGTAAGGGGGATGACCACAGCTGAGATATCCCTCCCAATTTTTGATGGTCACACGCAGGTGTGAGACCAGACCATTCTATTCATGTCCTTAGTTGTAGGGCTTTGGTTCAGAAAGATTTTAGGCAATTCTCAATGATGATTGTTTTGTAGTTTAGTTGTAATTTTGATGTGGTTGTGAGAGAAGGCAAGCACAGAGTTTACCTTCTGTGCCATCTTGACCAGATTTAGGCCTTAACTTCATAATTCTTAAGACATGATTTCCACACAGATACTTCACTGTTCTTATGGCTTCATTGGTATATTAGTTTTTTCTATATTTATATATGGTGCCCAGATGCATTGTAGAGCTAAGCCATTTAAGGAATTATAAATTGAACAGATTTTTTTTTTTTGCCTTCATTACCTTGAAATGACCTACTTCTTTCCTATGGTTTCTGACATCCCTTATTTGTCACATTTTTATTGTTTTTCATTTTGTCCAGTCCATTCTTGAGATTGCATCTCATTGATTGTTCTACATAAAGTCAATAAGCTTGCTTAATCTTTCAAAGATTCTTGAAAGGTGTAGAGTTTCACTCCAGCCAACTCTAAATCAGAAATGTCCAACAAACAGCTTGAACCAGAGGTGGCTTTTCATAGCTTTGAGAGTGGCTTATGTTCAAACATAATGAATATAATCATGAAATGTATACCATGAGCTTTCAAAAATGCCACATTGTATTACACTTTAGGGTCACTTGAGGGTCCTTTAATTAGTCAATCAGTATATAACACTGAAAAATACTCTTAAGATTATGTTGATGAGACAAGTGAATATTGTCAACCCTTTATCAAAACAGTCTCCCTTTTGAAGTTTAACATTTTCTAATCAGGGGCTTTTCCAGTCTTTACTATGGAAACAAATTCCTTGTGGCCTCAAAAGAAAAAAATCTAAGAGAAGAATCACGGTCAGTATCTAATGATGTGATTCTTTTTTCTACTGCAAGTTAGCTTATTTAAAGTAACCTATATTATTCATTTTGCACAATATTTTAAATATTTATTTTTCTTTCACAGTGCAATTTTATTTTCTTTAGTAGACTAAAATAAGGAGGAAAGTCTGAAAAAATAACCAAGATTTTAGAACAGAAAAGATGACCTCAATTTCAAACTTTTAAAAGTAACAACTTGATGGAGGAGAATATACATCAGATGGATTACATTAGTTGGGGGAAAAGAAAGAATCTGCTTGCTAATAAGGGTTAAATACTCACTCATGTTGTAAATATTGTCTTATTAAAAGCTTCAACATTGGCTTGACCAAAAAGAAGAATAAATGTGTAATATGGAATACCAAGTGATATAAGAAAACATTTTCTTGAATGAAATAAAGCTCTCACTCAAGGAAAGGAACATTTAAAGACCTGAATACCATTTTTTATTGCTCAAGAAATAGCAAGGTAAGAGAACTTGAAGTATGACAATTTACTGGATATAAGCCAATCTTACACAGATAAAAGTGCAGAATTTTAAAGGAGACTGGCAGACATCCCAGATCAATTAAGGAAGAAATCCTGCAACATACTCATCTTTGAAACCTTAAATTTAGATAATGCTGTTCAAGGATGGAAACATGGAAATAAAAATATAACCAAGTTGAAGAAAAATTATAGATACAGGGATTCTTTTATGCGATAGGCATTACTTAATGCCTCATTCTATTGAGCTAAATCACTGGTTAATTCAATGAAGTAAAGGAAAACTAATGCTTGACAGACCAGACTATCTGACAGATTGGACCTGTTAGTTGTCAAAAGTGAAACTGATTGTCTCACCTATAACAATTTAAAAAGTTCAAATCTGGAAATTACTATTCAAAATGTGTCAGCGCGATAGCTGAATAAATTTTATTTGACATTATTATGTAGGACTCTAGATAAAATGTGGTAATTGTATATATATATATATATATATATATATATAATGTATAGAATATATAATACAGTGAAATGTAATTACACACACCTGAGTTTATATTTGTATTACCATGTAGTGTGATTTTCTTCAAATTAGGATGTGGAAAATAGAAATTAGGCATGCATTTGAATTCTACCAAATAGAAAGAAACATCACTCCAGTTGTCTTATGTTTCTATGCTTTACACTTAGTATATGCAATTGAAATTACAGTTTTAAAGATAAATACTTAACAAGAAGGAACTCAATGTCACGGTCTTTTGAGGAGAAAGGCAATACTCAGGGCCTAGGCCCCTTCACCAATAACTGGAAAGAAGAGTACATTAATGGTGCTTTGAAACAAGTTACATAAATCATAAGTGTCAATCCTCCAAACAGCCCCAATTTCAGAGTAATTTCCTCACTCCTCAAACACAGAGAATGTAACACTTTTATGAAAAGATGCTTAAAAAGTCTTTCTACAACTTAGTTTACTATTAATAAAAACGGGAATAAAAGAATAAATATGATACATGTGGTAAACAAGTCAGTTAAAAATATGAAAGAGTTTAATAAAAGGATATCTTTGTTAAAAGAATTTATTCGGTGACTTAAAAAATGTTGTGCTTCTTGATGAGTCAACATAATTTAATTATATATTTTGCACATATTTGATATAAAATATTCTGTAACCAGGCCAGTATTCTAGATCTTTCAGATCATTTGGAACAATTTACCACAGTTTGTTATATTATGAATATTTAATTTTATTCTTTGGAATCAAATATTAAAACATTATCTTTTATAAAATTTTGAAAGTAAATTGAATTTAATCTAGTTTTTCTGAGCCAAATCGTAGGTCAAAATCATTTTGCTAAACGTCTTAAAGCATCAGAGTCAATGTCTTGTCTAAATTTGTCTTAATTTTAATCTACTGTGTTTCATCTATATAGTTATTTTTACCACTAAAATACGTTTTCCATGTCTTTATTTTTATACATTTGAACCATTGATGTTTTTAAAAGAAAATAAAATTTTGAAAGTATAAGTACTAATGTTAAATAATCAACCAATATGAGCTAACATTTTGTTATATATTAGTTATTAGAATTTCAAAATATCAGCTCATTAAAATTTGTAGAAAACTTTCAGTCTTGTATCTAATCAGACTTGCTAACAGCTATTTACCATGTATTGAGTGTGATAATGCTGCACATATAGTATATTATAAAAATGTATGAGTGAAAGCAAGATTTTAAAAAACAAAACAAAATATTCAGATTTTAAAAATAAGTCTTGATAATAATCTAGTATAATGCTCCCGTTTTACAGGAAGGGACCTAAGTGCCATAAAAATTCAATATTGACCAGACTCAATGGTCTAGTGACAGAGCAGAAATTAGGATGCCATGTCACCTTGTTTTGGTTTTTCTGAAATCTACCAAAGAGAGGATGAATAACAGAGGGATGTCGTTTTTTAATGGAATAGGCCTTCCAGTGTGACTGCTACAGTCAAGAGAAAGGTCCTGCAATGAGTTATAGGTTGGTAGAAGTTTACTTAAAAAAAAAAAGAAAACCAAAACAAAACAGAAAAGGCTCTGGTATGAACCATTTGCAGAAATGAGAAGGCTTCAAGGAGATCATACTATGTTTCATATCTTTTCCAGCATAACTTTTATGAGTTAAGCAAAGAAGCTAAGCAT
This sequence comes from Hipposideros armiger, assembly GCF_001890085.2. NCBI lineage: Eukaryota > Metazoa > Chordata > Mammalia > Chiroptera > Hipposideridae > Hipposideros > Hipposideros armiger. Next base: position 635,321 of record NW_017731796.1, read on the forward strand.
ATTTGAAAGTGTAATGGAAAACATCATTTTTAATGTCCTAGTAGTGTAAGGAAAAGAGTATATGATAAAAATAGCGTCACATCCTGATCTAACCTTTTATCAAATTATTACAGCTGGAATGTTTGTTTGGCATAAATGCCATTTTATTTTATTTTATTTTTTTAAAGATTTCCATTGGGGAATTGGGGGATGGGAACAGTGCTGGGGAATTGGGGACAGGAGAACAGACAAGTTGCTGTCGTTTTGTTCTTCAGTCTAGTTGTGGAGGACGTTGCTTCACTGGCCCAAGTTGGCACCATCACTGCGCTCCTCCCGGGTGAGGCAGATCAGTCGCCGGCTTCTGGATGGCCGCTCACTACGGCTGCTGGCCGCTCACGCTGGCTGCTGGCCGCTCACGCTGGCTGCCGGCCGCTCACGGTAGCCCACCGCAATCCACTGCCACAGGGACTGCAGCCCACGCCGTCGCCGGCGACTCATGGCAGCCCAGCACCAGGTTGAGCTGTTGCCCAGCATCTTAGCTGTGGAGGGCAGTGTCACTGGCCCTCACATGTGGGATCCGAACCGGGGCCCTCTGGCATCCCAAGCGAGTTCTTAACCATCGCGCCACTCGGCCGGCCCATAAATGCCATTTTAAATCAACCTATTATAAGTTGCTCTCATACTTTAAATTTTTTTTTCTCAACAATAGTGTTACCTCTTATAGTTATATAAATGTCATCAAACAATGACAAAATATAGAAGAGTTGATTTGAATTATTCTGAATAGTAATAAATATTTATAAAGCTAATTGCATTTTGTTGGTTCGTGTTCTTCTAACTGATCTATAGAACATTTAATATGGAGTGGTACATTCAATGTTTTGGTTAATTTGAGATATATGTGAAAAATAAATTGATACAATCTTATATTTTACCTTTATACCAGACCTTTCCCATTCTCTCATTATATTTTTATTAACCACTTATTCTGTATACAATGTACCTTAGTTGATGTAATCAATCTAATTTGTAATTATTAATTATTATGTGTACCATATGTAACCAAGAGTGTACTGTAAGGTAAATTTGGGGCCTTTACAATGTGTTGTATAGGTTCATAAATTGTAACAAATATACCCTCTGGCGGGGAATATTGGTAGTGGGAGAAGCTATGCATTTGTGGGGGCAGAAGCTATATGGGAAATCTCTGTACCTTCCACCCAATTTTGCTATGAACCCAAAGCTCCTCTAAAATACAAAGTGTTGATTAAAAAGAATAATATTGTTGGTCCTAAAACTGATTTCACAACACATCAACCTGCAGTTTGTAAAACACTGTTTTAGACAAAATGCCAAGAGATGAACCACATTAATCTTCAAGTATGTGGAAAGAACACATGTATCCTAGTCAGCATTGGATAGTGTAATTGTCAAGTCTATGTTTTCCTGAACTTTCTACCCTTCTCAGCCACTTACAGCTCTCTCTATATGGATATCGCTCACTTCTCATACCCCAGGCTTTCAGAAGCTAGAAGGCCTGAAAGAGAATGGAAACTGTCTCTTCTAGATCTCATAGGTGAGTCAGCTGAGAAATTATGTAAATTTGGACTTGGATTCAGCTACAAAGCAATACATTAAAATTATTTTGTATAATTCTCACCACAACCATACAAACTAAGAATTACTACTCTCCTATTTAAAGAAACTAAGGCTAAAGAGGTCAAATGACTTGTTCAAGGTGACAAAGCTAATGAGCAGCAGAGTCTAGATCCACTCCTGTTCCAAATATAGTTCCCCTACCAGGGGAGTTAGATGCATGTTGTAGAAGGTCCTGGAATCCAGAGGAGTTCCTCTGACACTCAGAGCTCCCAGATACTCAGAGTAGGGAGGCCCAAAGGCCAGGACGTTCAGGGCCTCTGCCTGTGGACCGTGAGCACAAGGAACACAAAGAATGCAATGTTCTTTCTGGACTTTACCTTGCCAGCCTGTACCCCCCTCAGCCCCACCCTGCTCTCTAGCCCCTTCCACTGTGCATGGGTAGGGGTGGGGCATATAAAAACAAGCTTGACAATCTATTGTACATTTCACCACATGGGCCCATGACAACTAGAGCCCTCTGAGCTAGGAAGGACTGGATGATTTTCCCCCTGAGAAATTAACCTTGACTCAGCTAAGGTCATATCGATGGGAGGTCAAAGGAAAGCTCCGAATCCAGCTCCTCTGCAACTGCATTTCCCCCTTTTTTCACAGAATGAAATCTTGATAAAGTAGAATCTGTTCTTGGTTATTGTAAACTAAACACTTTCAACCCCAGCCCCCTCCCCAAACCCTATCACCAAGACATGAGCTACGTCTTGTGGGTTACCTCTGGAGAGGTACTGGAATTCTACCTTTTCCCACTTCCTCCTGGCCACCTTGTTCTCTGCTCTAACATTTAGGGTTTAAACCCAGGGTGGGAAGGAGAGCCCTGGCCCACTGTCAAACTGGGCATGCTCAGTTGCGGAGCGGGTTTGGGCCAGGCCTGGGAAGCTGCTGCAGCTGCTGAGAGAGCCCAAGTGCGCACAGCTCAGGGGCCGCAGCCGCTGGGCGGAGGACGCGGCTGCTCGGCTCGGCGGCCCTGGGACGCCGCGCCGCCCGCCCCCTGCAGCCTGTGTTGCAGCTGCTGGCCACCGGAGGGGGCGAACAAACGTCAACCTGTTGTTTGTACCGTCACCATTTATCAACTCTCAGCACCACAAGGAAGTGCGGCACCCACAAGCGCTCCGAAAGTTCAGCATGCAGGAAGTTTGGGGAGAGCTCGGCAATTAGCACAACGGCCCGGGCAATTGCTGGGTGAGCGCAGGCGGCAACAGCGCGGCGCGGCGTCCGTCCCGGGAGCTTCTCCCGGATTTTTCTTGGAGCCACGCAGTGCCTAGGTCGCTGATCCCAATGCACCGGCTCATCCTCGTCTACACTCTAGTCTGCGCAAACTTTTGCAGCTATCGGGACACTTCTGCAGCTTCGCAGAGCGCATCCATCAAAGCTTTGCGCAACGCCAACCTCAGGCGAGATGGTAAGAGAATCTTTTTTTTTATTATTTAAAAAAATCACTTTTTTTTATTGCCGTCATGTGTTTTCTCTCTCTCTCTCTCTCTCTCTCTCTCATCTTTCATGTGAACCCTGGTGAATGCATTGTGGTGGAGGGGCTTTGGGGGTTCGTGCCTGTCCTGTCTTGAGAGAGCCCCATTTCCCGGAGTGGGACCGAGGGCTGTGGGTCACCCACCTACTGATGGGGATAGAACGGGTCAGGTGACTTATCTCCCTACACCCTAGGGAGGTCATTTTGGAGTCCAGTAGTCACTGATACCAGTTCTACAGAGTTGCCGAAAGTTGCAGACTGCGCCGCCCATCGGTCAAGCTCTTAACCTTTTAGACTTAAAACTCGGATAGATGGGGCATTTATGATAGATGAAGGGACGCAAGAGTGACTTTCTCTGGGTGATTTATTTTTATGTTTTCAGCGGGGGAAGAGAATGATCCGTTTCAGTCTTGCAGTCATATCTGGATCAGAATAACTTTTTAATATAGTATTTATTTGGAGGAGATAGCAGTGGTCAGCATTCTGCCCTTTCTGCCCCCAGAGTAACTTTCCCATTGGGGTAGCTCAAAAACTCAGAGTCTGGGGGAGTAGGGGTTTTGGGGTTTCCTCCGTTTCACATGGGTGCTGGGCTTCTGCTGTTAGTTTCCTTGCACAGAAGGCTTTTTAACTATTTGCAAAAAGCAAAGCTCTTTGAACAGCTATCCTAAGCAAGGTCCCAAGCAGGCTTGTTTATTTTCCTTTACTCTGGAGGACACCTGGGTCATTGGAGCCCAGAGACTTTAATTGAGTTTATTTACTTTCTGGGCCTCCACCAAGATCTGAAGTTGATTTATTCCTCAATTCTCAACTATCGCTGATGTTGCCAGTACTTTGCAACTGTTTCTGCCACCTACCTGAACTGACCCATAGGTTTTTGTTTTTTCTTTATCAATATCTTTCTCTTCCTCTGCTTGCTTAAAGTTCTAACACATCCCCTAAGGAGCTATTCCTAATGGCTTTACTATTTGAGCTGGTAACATTTGACTGTTTTCTGGTAAAGTCATATTAACCATCTTATTCCCTTATTAGTTTATCTCTTGGTATATCTTTAATTTGAGCTTCACTGAAAGGCTTTTGAACTTTGAAACAAACAAACAAACAAACAAACAAACAAACAGCTTTATTGTATTTTCTGATGACAAGTAGGCTATGGATTTCAATGTGCTGAAGTCATCTGAAGTGGTGTAGGTGTGTGGAGGGAACAGGAAAGCCAAAGAGTCAAACTCCTGGCAGAAGATCCCCCCCTCCTGCGCCACCCCCTCCCCGCCCTGTATCTCAAGAGTTACTTTATCACAGTGTTTTATCTAAAATATGTTAGCAGTGACTTTTTGATGACTCTCCAACTTAAAGCACATTTTCTTATTATACTTAAAAAAAAAAGGGTTAGGTTCAAGACCAAACTTCATAGTTCTGTTTTACTCAATATTTCCATTGGGAACAGTCTTCTCCTAGTTGAGTTTTTGGATTTGTTAATGTTTGCACTTTATATGCCCTTTCAGCTGCATAGAGTAAAATGCCATTTATAATTTGCATGACTTCATAGCCATAATTTTGTAATCCTTAGCCTCTCAGTATCAGTTACAAGAATTCAAGGACAGAATATGAAAAGTATGTAACCATTGCCAATTTACCCAAGACTCCTACTAAAACCAAGTCATGCAGCTTATACTATTTTTTTTTGAAAAGAGTAATCTCATTTTATCTTTCATTGCTAAAACTCTGTACATCAGTCTAATCTATATGAGAAATGATTTGTTTTATCAAAATTTTGAAAACTACCTTGGATTTATTTCTTCATATTTTAGCTAAAGCTGTTTTGCAGTTACTCTCACAGTAGACACACACACACACACACACACACACACACACTTTGATTAGTTCAGATTGTTCAATACTTTTCTCAGTGTCAATCTCATTCTATAAACAAGACTAGGAAAGGAGAAAAGTTACTGAGATTGAAAGAAAATTGTTATATACAGAGTAAAAAACAATTAACACTCATAATGTGTTGTTTGGGGAATTTTCAAAATGCAGCTTATTCTTAAGTGTGAGAGAGGATGCATTCTCAAAGAGAGGCAATATTGCCCCAAAGGGGAGAAACTGGATCTTAGGAGGTGAAAAAAATCTTAGATGTTACAATGGTTACATCTCCAAAGAGCCAGTACATATAAACAGATAAACAGTATGTCTGTAGTGTTCATATTTCATAGGGAGGGGACATGATTAGGAAAAAAAAGTCTTAAGTGGGGATTGGCAATAATGAAAAAAGGTTGAGAAACATTGCCATAGAGGGTAAGTGAGTAAAAATAAAGAGTCTTTGAAGAAGTCTAGACATTGTCTGGAAAACCTTATTGGCAGCAGTTGAGCTGACAAGAGAAAATAATAACTTATTAAATTAAAGCCTTGTTCTGATTCCAGACATTTTCACCTTGCGCTCTCAAAGTTCCCCAGTGGCTCATTAAAGAAGACAATATTCTTGCTTTTTTGACTGTCAGATTAAAATAAGTATAAGCTTGGGAAGGGCATGGACATGGAATGTAATAAGGGGAAAGATAGAAGATAAAAGTTTCCAAATGTTAATTTAGGGCTTTAAGAGGTCTGGCCCTCAGATTACAAATGGTAAGGAATCACAACAAAAAACTAGACGTGACCCTTGAATAGGGGGCTTAGAAATCATTACCTGGTGATGGAACTATTTTTACACTTGAGTGCCATCAATTTCTCTCTGCTGACCTTGTTAGCTGCTATCGAATACTGGGGTTAAGAAAGGAACAAAGAGGACAGGCATCCTGTCCTGGGCATGAGGTGTGTTGGATTCTGCCCAGCCTGATGCAAAAACAAACAAAGAAACAAACAAAAACTCGTTTTTGGTCTACCTGTACTTAATAGCTCCAGATAACTGGAGTAGCTAAGAAATAATACAGAAATAAAGTGTTAGAGCTGACACTTAATAGTCTTCTATCCAGTGCAGCAGGTTGGTCTACGGCTGTCTCCTGGCCCTCCAGAACTCTTCATTACATTATACATTTCACCCTTGAACGACATAGGGTTTAAGGTCATCAATCCCCTGTTAGCCAGAAATCTGCACATGACTTTTGACTCCCCAAAACTTAATTATTAATAGCCTACTGTTGACTGGAAACCTTACCAATAACATAAACAATTAATATATATTTTGTATGTTATATGTGTTATATACTGTATTCTTACAATGCAGTAAACTAAAGAAAAGAAAATGTTATTAAAAATCATAAGGCAGAGAAAATACATTTACAGCATTTATTGAACAAAAATCCGCATATAAGTGGACCCATGCAGTTCAAATGCGTGTTATTCAAGGGTCAACTGTATTCTTGTTCTAAAAGGGATATTTGCACCTGCAGAGTGGCTAAAGGTGACCCAATGGAGGAATGGTTGAATTTGTTCTCTGTATCTAAGAGGAAACTAGGTTCTACAGCTAAGAATAATTAAAATTAGTTTGCAGTACTTAATTGAATATTTATACTTCCTTAGATTATATTTATTATTCTTTCTCAAACTGATTTACTTTTGATATTCCTTCCTGATCCACCTCTCGGCACAGAGAAAAATCTTCATTTGATAATAGCACCCACATTTTCTTACTTGCTTATGCACATGATGCTTTTGTAACAATAACTGGCCACAATTGGTATGCAGTCAACAGTAGGCTCAGAGTATGGATCAAAAGATGTAACGTAACAAATAACTGATAGTATTACTTACTTATTTTTAAATCAAACCAGATAGAACTTCCTGTTTAAGGAGTTACGAATGCAGAATCACTCTTCATTTTCTTGACCTATTGTTGCTTTCAGAAAGTACACGTTTGTGATAAGTGATTTTGAATTTAGTTCTGTTTCGATGTTTTATATACCAGTACTTGAATCATCTATTACTTTATCATTATTTAGTGATAGGCCTCCAATTTTAGTAATTGTGGTTTTAGGTTTTTAAGTCGTCAAGCTTGTTTCTTAAATAACGTGGGTTTCCATTGTCCTCATTGATGACAGCACATTGACTTTGGTGGAAAGATCAGAGTTTAAAGGAAAGGAGACCAAACAGAGAACAATACAAATTAAAGTGTCTGAAAGCTAAGAATCAGATTAGTGTCTAAATCTTACATTCTGTGTTTACATTTCTGTTCAACTCTAAAGGTATTAAAGCCTCATAATCTTATAGAGCACAGTGGTGATTACATATCTTGAAGGAAACATTGCTTTGACTTGCTACTATAGGTTGTTATTTAACAGAGGTTCTTTTCAAGAGGCTGGTTTTAGCCAGGTGCGCATACACTATGTAACAGAAGATGCCATTGGATTGTGAGTTATAGTAGTGACCATGTAGTGTTCATTGAATGATAGTAATTTCTGTCTTACAGCAAATGAAAGCAAAACTTTATTGTTTCAGAACAGTAGGGTGAAACAATGGAGCAATGTCCCCAAGAGTTTCTGAGTTACTGATCTCTAATGACAAGCCATAAGCATGTTGTCACATGGGACTCTTGAGCATATATAGTCTCGGAGAATGCCATCATTCTAAGAGTCTGGAAGGGTATACATATTTACATAACTGTCATAGAGAGTTAAGTCATAATGCAAATCATCTTCCTTCTGGAACTTACTCTTGAACTTTCTTGGCTGAAATGATCTAATTGATTAGCAAAAAAAGGCACTTCCTGAACATTTTAATAAAATTCTTCCTTGTATTAAATTAGAAACAACTTTTACACAAACCAGGTGTAAGATGTTTCTAACTCTCCCATGCCATGTCATTTCAGTAATGCACTGGCCTTCACAAAGGATCAAGGTGGCTTTAGGGTGGCAGTGAGCTCCTGTTTGTACTTCCTGATCTCTTTGAATGTTGTTTCTTTTTTTGATCTAGACTGTCTTCTAAGATGAAAGGACAAGTGGTTCTTTACCCTGAGCTCTGCTGCTGACCCCTGCTGTAACTATGATTCATTCATTTAACATTTATTGCATCTCTAATATCTGCCAGTTTCTGTGCTAGATGCTTGGTTATGAAGCACATTATAAGTGAAACATACATTTATATGTCTGTTTCAAGAAGGGTCGTGCCTTCTTAGAGCCTATCGTCCAGCAGACAATATAGAAAAACAAGTACTTGGTTCCAGTGTATTGTAGTTGTCTTTCAGATGCATTCTGGAGAGTCCCAAGATTCTCTAGAAGTACCTTAGAAGTCAGCACAGGCCCACCAGGAAAACTGAACGTGTGTAGTTTCAGTTCTCCACCCCTTCTTCCACAGAACAATGGCACATATCTCCACATTTCTGTTTCACATATTTGAATTTATCATAAGCTTTTTATTTGAAAAAAAAAAGATAAGTTCCTCAGTTTAAAAACCATGAAAGCACTGTGATAGGTACTTTAATAGAGGAAATGCACAGGGAGATGGGAATTCACAAAAGTACTTAGTATAGATTTTAGGGATTTGGGCAGGCTTTCTGGAGGAAGTGATGTCCAAACTGGGCAATAAAGGGTGAGTAGGAGATAATAAGTTGGTGCAGTGAGGAAGGAGGGGGAAGTTTCCTAGTGCAGAGAACAGCGCTTGCCAAGATTTGGAGATGAAACTGTATAGTAAAGGAAGGGACCACTAGTGAAAGGCCTGGGAAGTAAAGTTAGGGAGTTTGGCAGTCATGCAGAGGGCAGCGGGGAGCCATTGAAATGTTTAATTTAGAAAAAGATATGGCCTGGTCTGTGTTTGAATACTGAATGCTAGTGTTTCTGAGAAGTTGGTCAGGCCAATGCTGTGATCAAGGCCAGTCTTTCTACACCTCCAAAGCCTGTGGGACATGGACACAGAATTAGCTCATATTTAATATGATAGTGGAAGACATGTCTGACTTTTCTAGTCCAAAATCTTTAACTATTAGGTGCCCAGTGCCTCAGGACATCATTGAAATCCCCTCACCTTGAATACCTCTCTGCAGCTCAGCACACTAGATATCAGAAATTAACTGTCTGAAGTCTCATTAGGATAATATAAATCATGAAAGTAACCTGTTTAGTATCGGACGACATTTTATTTCAAACTTCTACATTTCAGAATTCATGCAATTTAAAAAGGAACATTTTCACATTAACTCTTATGAGGACAGTTTTGACAAAAAGCAACAGGGTTAACATATAATAGCAAAAAGGAAAGAATCCAAAACAAATGCTGCAGCAGAAATGTTCTGCTTCCCCATAAAGTATTTCAGGGCCAAATGTAAGTCAAATAAAGGAATAAGCCCACGAGACACTAAAGTGCACAAGTACGTAGACAGGAAGAAATATTTTTTTCCGAGGAATTTTTTTTTTTCAAAACAGGGATAAAGCAAACCTTGTTTCTTTATAAGCATTGATGATACATATAATAATGTATCTTTTTTCTGCTCTTCACCTTGCTATGCAGTCATCTATGTATTAGCTTTAATACTGATAGAGTAACACTGTTTTCTTGTGATTTGTGCCCTGTGCAGGTTAGTGGTTTTTGTATAATTGGGAAACAGGCATATGAGCTGTCTTTCATTATGAGGAGTGATTTTTTTCTACAAAAAAGCACTTTTTGTAGAGTGGCCATGAACACATAGTTTTGGATGCAGTGCTTTGCCTGTATAAAAGTGAGCTAAACATGATATGAAATCTTGTCTATTAGGATTCTTGATTTTTGAAATTTGAAATCCAGCATGCCTTCTTTGGACTAAAGTGTCACGTCCAGCGTGGCAAGGGCAAATGGGTCTCGGGAGGGGCGATGCAGATTGAATAGAGTCAAAGAGACAAAAGTTAGATTTGAGCAGAGACCAAGGGACTCAGCCAGAGAAGACTGAGACTGAGCCCCTAATAGGGTCAGCACATGGTTTTTATTGAGAAATTTCAAAGAAGTAAAACTGCTGTCAATCAATTAGCAACCGTGTGTGATTTGTGTGCCTTAGGGCCTCTTTCCCATTAACATATCCCATTGTCTTCCAGCAAATCCTATGCCTTCACACATCCGGCCACATAGCCCCA
>NW_017731796.1:650145-654795 GCF_001890085.2 Hipposideros armiger
TTCAAATTCATAATGAATAATCCCTCTGATAGCAAAAACGTTTAGCAACATCGTTGCAACAAGTTTGCGAACTTGATTGCCTGACCTTGCAAATGCACAGTGAACATGAAGTGATCAACTATGTATTATCATGTTTTTAAAGTAAGTCATGTTTATGATTATAGGTGTGTATGATAATACCTGATATTTCTTGAGTACTTATAACATGGCAAATGTTTCATAGCCATTATAAATAGTGGCTTAGTGTGAAGAGTTGGTTATGTTTCCAAAAGACTTTGTCGAGAGTACCAAGATCACGCCTATTTTCAGACTGCTGCTTTAAGCATAAGCATGACATTTTGGGGTTAATTTTGGACTAATATTAATGAAATGTGGAGAATTTTCACCTGTCTTTCCTCCCCCTCTCAACATAAGCTCTACACACACTCTGACTAGAATGGATCTTTTTGGTATACCTGTCCTTTCCAGTATTAGTATTTGAGTACTTTTTGTAAAGTTTCCGCTACTAAATAAAAGTTCAAAAGAAAGAAGTAAAAATAAATTAAGGGTCTGGAAACAAATCTTAAGGTTCTACCTGGATGATTTATTATAGAAAGCTAAGGAAAGATTAATGCAGCTCCATTCTGTTTAAAGATTTATTTATATAGAGAGAACATGTTCACACTATATGTTATTTTACTGAGGATTAAACAAGAGAGATACTATTGAATGGGAAAAAAAGTATACATTTTCTATAAAAACAAAAAGTCCACTGATGAAGTTGCTAAACATGGAATTACAGGATTTTTACACAGTTGTTAATTTTAAAGAAAGATAATGGAGCGAGTGCTATTTGGAATTTAGTTTAAGTACAGTGAGTGTATGGGGAGATTATTTAAATACTCCTGGAAGAGCCACTGTGGCTTTATATTGTTTTGATTTGGTTCTTTAATTTACTAAAGTTCAGTGTACTTTTCACCAAATTCATCTGCAATAAACACTACTCATTCTTTCAACAAATATTTATTGAGTATACTGACTATACACAAAGCTGTGTATGAAGCACTGAGGCAGAAACAGTTAAGCCTAAGGCACAGTCTCTACCCTGTTAAAGCTTATACTTTGGCTGAAGGGATTATATATATATATATATATATATATATATATATATATATATATATATATATATATATATGTATATATATGTATGTATGTATATGAATGAACATAGNCAACACTAAAGGAGCTCAGTGACAATTGCTAAGTGTGACCAGTGAGCCTGGGATGAATGTTCTGTGTTTGAAACAAGTCATTCAGACCCAAATGTGAGAAGGTGCTGACAAATTTTACATGTCACTAAAATATTTAATAGGCAATATAGCCACGGCCTACTTTTGTAGAATTTAGCTATTCTGCAAACTCATTAGTTGTAAAATGCAACTAAATGAACTAATAAATATGTAACGGATTCACTTAAAAGCCAAAATCAGTGCCACAAAGTGTGTGAATGAGTTCATCAAGTCCATGTGGTAGACATTAGAAGGCCCTTTGCCTTCCCTTCCCACGCAGCTTCACGCTGCTTGCTTATGTGGTTTCCATATCCACAGCAGAATAGGAGCATGCTGTTAGATTAGAGAACAGGACTGGTTCCAGTTGTCACACCATTAGCATTGAGAAGTGACAGCTAGTAGTTTTTCTGCCTCCTCTTATATTTTCAGGTTTTAAAAAGCATTCATAAGACAAGCAAGCACAGCTAGCTTAGGCTTCTTATTGAATACGGTGAAAATAGTTCCAATCTGCAATGAACTGAATGTTCGTGTCCCCGCTTCCAAATTCATACATTAAAATTCATAACCCCAATGTGATGATATTAGGAAGTGGAGCCTTTGGGAATTGATTAGGTCATGAGGGCAGAGTCCTCATGAATGGGATTAATGCCCTTGTAAAAGAGATACCAAAGGATACTGCGAATAGAATGAATCTACCAGCACTTTGATCTTGGACTGTAGAACTGTAAGAAATACATTTCTGTTGGTTATAAGCAATTCAATCTATGGTATTGTGTTATAGCAACCCAAGTGCACTAAGACAAAACCTATCTCCCTGTGTCACCAGGGAATTATTACAACTCGGTGAAGTTGCTAATTTTTTAAATGATGTTTTTGAGTCATAAAGGAAGTTTAGATTATATGTTTGATAGGTTTACCAGGATCATAAATGGAAGTGGTATTAACTTAAGTTTATAAGGATTTCAACCAGAAAATTTACACTTTGACAACCTTGTGAAAAAGAATGATTATAGCCTGGATGAAAATAAACTGTTTATCATTCTTTTAGTGGCAACTAATAGATTTGTCTTAGTCAAGAGGGAGGTGAGCAGGGATTTCTATCAGTATTTTGGATTAGACACTATTGGGTTTAGAATTCCTTAATAACTTGAATGAAGACATGGAAACACATCTACCATATTTGCATATTTCAGCTGGAAAGAATAGTAAAGAAGTTGGATTAGATGCCAAGGTTGGCTGACTTTTTCTGTAAAGGGCCAAACAGAAAATATTTTTGGCTTTTCAGGCCATGGTGCTCTGTTGTAAGTATTAAACTCTGCCATTGTAGCATGAAAACAGCCATAGAAATTCCATAAATGAATGGGTGTGGCTGTGTTCTAATAAAACATTATTTGCAAAAATAAGTAGTGCACCTGCAGACTGTAGTTTGCTGATTGCTGAATTAGAATATCCACATTCTCTTAAATTGAAATGATGGGCTGATCTTATCAAAATGAAATTCAACATGGATACATGCAAACTCTAGCTCTTTGGCTAGAAAATAAAAGCAACTACATAATCATTAAATGGAATAAGTTGTATTAACATCAGCTTATGCAATGATAGATTAGGTAGACGGATGATAGATACATGATAGATAGATAGATAGATAGATGATAGATAGATAGATAGATAGATAGATAGTCTGTGTCTATATCTATCTTTATCTGCTAACTGGTTTAATTGAATACAGTTTATTACTGTCAACAAATGACAGTTGATAAAATAACAATAACATCAACCTAGTATTGTATTGTAAACCTAGTATTATTATCAATAACTGTGTCAAGATCACAGAGTCAGCAATGCTCTTATAAGTCAGTCGTGTGTGGGGGTGTCGTGCTCTTGATCTCTCTCCTGCGCATGATTCCACCTCTTTCTGACTCCCTCAACCCGATGACCTAAACCCACAGAGTTTACTCCTCTCCTGTACTTAAACTTTCCTTTCTGATTGGCTTCATCCTCTCACCCAACACATATGTTCAAGTTTCTTTGTATCCTTTCACAACATATACAAGATGTTTTACTGTTTCTCTTTATCAGCACTGCAGACTTCTTCAGCCTCACTATGGCTCACCATCTCCGCTTCCTCTCTCCTTTACCATTGGCAACTTAAAGTCATCCTCACTGTTCCACTGAACTGTTCTGGGTGAGGTCACTATGATTTGTATTGTCCTCTGTGATTGGCAGGTTTTCCTTGAAATATTCTCTGTCCTTGTCTTGGCACTGCCCCTCCTTTGCCTTAACTACTCCTAAATGACATGCTTGAAATGGTGATAGAAATAAAGCCAGCATCAAGTGAGTACTATTTTTAGGTTCTTTGGAGAAGATAGATTAAAGAAGGCCTTAAAAAGTATATTTTATGTTTTGTTCTTTCTGTAACCACTATGAATCGTGAAAGAAGCAGGAAAGATCTTAGAATATAAGGGGGATCTTGTGAATATAAAAAGAAAGAGCTTTCCAAGATAAATAATGTCATAACCTATCAAGTTCTGCAACATTTTTGGAATAGATGTATATATAAATACATACAAATGTAAACTTATAATATTTAAAATAATAGGATATGTATAACTGTAGAAATATAACATTGAACACACACATGGATTTCTTTTTTCTTATGTCGAGTACTCTTTTATTTAATTTTTCTCTTCTTGGCTGGGTCCTTATCTTCTTGTCTGCCCTATAAACACTAGTGTGTTATTTAAGGCTGACCTTAGCCTTATCTTCTCTCTTTCTCATTGACAGTATCTGGAGGATCTTAGTTTTTTCCAAAGAGTCAATTGCTATTTATGTGCCAATGTCCTGTAAATCTGCATGTACTGCCTCTGCCTCTTCATTGAGCTCTCCACCTGTCTTTCCACTACTTGAGTAAACTGTTATTTAAAGTAAACTCTTCAGTTTAGTAGAACTCTGGGTAAAATAGTTATTTTGTTTTTAAATATTAGGGTATTCATCCAATGTTGAATTGCTGAAAACTATTAATCTTTTTGTTGTTGTTCTTCCAGACACATCATAATTGTTTTTGAATAAACTGCTGAGTGTTGGTTCTGACCAGGTTTCACATTTTAGACGCAGGAATTGCACCACTCTGTGTAGCCTTTCTTGACTCACAATGCTCCCCATTTAGAACTGACTACTCTTATTTTCCCCACATTTCCATTATAAAGCCTATAATGGTATTTATTTATCTACCTGACATCTGGTGATGTGAGCATACTTGCTGTATTTATACAGGTGAGCATCCTCATTGTGCATTTCATTGCCTGGCATAAAGGAGAGGCTTGATAAGGCCTGAAGAACCAGTAAATCAACCAATCACTGTCTTCTTTTTATGACTGAT
>NW_017731796.1:656160-657050 GCF_001890085.2 Hipposideros armiger
TTTTAATATCTCATATCTACCACTTACTCTGTGCCCTGAATTGATGATTAATAGAAATTATTACAGAAATATCAATCATTCCTACTTTTGCTAAATGACATATTTCTACCAAGCTTTTGGCTGGGTTTTATTGGCATGGCCTTTTAATTTGCTTAGAATTTGTGCACGCCATAGCATTCTGTTAAATAAAATAGCTTGCTTGTAAGGGTGTCCTGTTTCTCCTTAACTGACTTTAGAAATATCTCATTGCACTATGTTCCTGAGAGAGGCTTATATGTAATGATGCCCTGTAAAAGTTCCATTGCTATAAAATTTATTTCTTCTTTTAGTAGAGGGCTCAACCTGAGTTACCCATTTTGATGTCTCATCCCGGGAAGGACCTCAGCACAGTGTACCTAGTTTTCAAAACAGACACCCAAGATTGGAAAGGCTTGTTCTAAGGAAGGAACTGCTTCATAAGCTCAGAATCTCTTCAACAGCTCTGTATGTGTCAGGAAACAGCATGACTCCATTGCAGTTGAAAACTTTTATCCATAAGGCACTTCTCATTTTCAATGAAGAAGTGGTTTTAAAAACAATTAACTTTTAGTATGCCCTGTGCATCATTCTCTCTACCTGAAATTATATCATTCATTTTTATTTGTGTATGTTGTGTCTTCTCCCAAGAATCTAAGCTCTGTTAGGATAGGGATATGTCTCTTTTATTCCCTGTTGTATCCCTGGCTCCTGGAATAGTACCTGGTATATAGTAGGTGCTCAGTAAGTGTTTGCTGAATGACTGAATGTACATCAGCTGAGTGCCACTCAGGTGAAGCTCAGCGTTGTAAAGAGAGTATCTGTGGGTAGCAGTGGTGACTGGCTTTGAAGCAATGAAGGGCTTAAGCTTCAGG
>NW_017731796.1:661264-666535 GCF_001890085.2 Hipposideros armiger
ATCTTATAAATATGTTCATACAAGATATAAATATATGTGGGATCATTAATGTGGTAGTGTTAGTTAATATGGTAAATGCTGTTAAAATGTGATGCTGGAACAATTTTAACTAAGGAGAGTCACCAAACCCCGAGAGTCAGGAATCCTTTTATGGAACTGAAAATGGCATTTGAACTAGACTATAAAGATGTTTTATTAGTTTCCTAGGGCTGCTGTATCAAATTACCACAACTTTGATGGCTTAAAACAACAGAAATTTATTCGGTCATAGTTGTGGAGGTCAGAAGTCCAAAAATCAGGGTGTCTTCAGGGCCACACAACCTACAGAAGCTCTAGGGGAGCATCTGTGCCGCACCTTCTATTGGCTGTTGGCTTTCCTTGGCTTTGGCTGCATCACTCCCATCTCTGTCTCCATGGTCACATTGCCGTCCCCTTCTCTGTGTGTCAGCTATCCTTTGGCTCTCTTATATAAATACACTTGAAATTGTACATGTATGTTGGACTCACGTGGATAGTCCAGGATAAGCTTTCTTCTCAAACATCCCAAACTTTATCACTTGTTTTGCTACATAAGGTAACATTCACAAATTTCAGTGTAGATGTATCTTTTTTTTTGGAGGGGGGGTGTTGCGGGGGGGACACCATTCAACCCAGTACAAATGAGAACCTTTTTAAAAGCTGAATTTCGGGAGAGCATTACAGGTTGAGAAACTAGACTAAGCAGAGACACAGAGGTATCTCTTCTCTAGGAAACACGGAGGAACATCAGGGGGCAGCAGTGTGCTGAGGAGAGGAGAGAGAGAAGCAAGCAAGGGTCAGGTGGGGCCAGGCCATGGAGGCCCTTTGCTTCTCGGCAGCCATTTTAAAATGAATTGGAGAATGAGTGGGAACCACATAGGAAGCTATTAACATAGCCCAAGAGAGACATCACCAAAGCCTACATACAGCTTAGCCCTGAGAATAGAAAGAAAGGAGAGATTTCAGCAGTAAAATTAAACGGAGTCTGAAATTGATTGGGTTCAGATTCCATTGAAGAGAATTTCAACTGCCTGGATAACTGGGAAAGGGTTAGGACATTAACAACAATAGGGAAATTGGAAGGTAGAAATGATGATTGGGTTTGGATGTTCAGTTGCCAGTGTGAGGTGCAGAGGGTGGTGCAGTTAGATGTGGAGTCTCCTGAGTTTAGCATTAGAGTTATCTACATTGAGGGGTGAGGCTTTAAAGGGAAGAAAGGGAAGGGGTTGAAGAGAATGTCTCCAAAGTTACAATCTTAGAGCACTCCTTCCTTTAGGGGTTTGGGGAAAGAAAAAGAGAACTAAGTTCCCTTGTAGGTGTCCTTATGTTTTGAAAAGCACACTTTTTGACACAGGATAATTTAATTTACAGGGTTTTTCATGCACTAACTGTAAGTGAGCTCAATCTCTTTCATGCTGTCTATATTGGAATACCAGTATGTGAATCTTGCGATGACTCTGCGTTTTGTGCTAAAATAATTTACTCTAATTATGACCTTATTAAAGAAACATGGTTATATTTGCTCTTTGTTTTATGGTAATGACTGATAAACAAAATGCTAATTGGCATTACACTTTTGTGCTATATTTGTTCTGATACTCAAATGGTTGAATTAGGATTTAATTTGCACACCAGTCTGGGTAGTTGTCAATCCTGATATTTCTTTTGCTTTTTTGGGTTTGTTTTGTTCAGAGAAAGTTATTCATTAAGACATGGCGAAATGCCAAAGCTTTGTCACTGTGTGTATTGTTAACAGTGGTTTTTAGAGAACAGTTTTCTTTACTAACAGAGGAAATATGCAACTGATTCCCATTATGTCAATGTACATGACGTTTGTGTTGTTTCAGGTGAAAAATCACTGGGTTATCCTTTGCCCAATTAAAATAACTTCTATGTATAGCTTTTGTGTTAATCTTTAATGTTGGTGGTTGGATTGTTGTCCCAGAGCCTATTTCTAGGTCACTTCAGATCCATATAAACCTGTTCTTTTGCCACTTATCAGATAGAAATTTCTCCAGTGTCACCTGGTGTTCACCTTTTTGCATTTATTGTCTGTCATTTTTACTCACTTTACTTTTAAACTAGTTCCATTAGAAGTTATATCCCCTCCCCCACTGCCATATATTATGCTCTGAGGATGTGGTATTATGCACGTCGGATTCCTGCATTAGTAATTAGCTATCCTATGCTTTATTACCAACTTTCTCACTAACTATGCAATCCCTGGGTCATATGTCAACTGGAAAGAGTATGATTAAGTGTGTGGTATTGTTAGAGCAGATATGAAAGAATCAAAGGGGACTGTGTTGATTTAAAAGTACTTTGAAAAATTCAAAGTACCATAAAATGCATAGTATAACAGTACTATATGTTGAATAGTATAGATATTTAGTTATTTCTTTGGAAGTGACACATTCAGATCACAAAGAAGGAAACGTACATGGACTAAAGTTGTGCATATCAGAACGTATTGTGCATGTGAATCACCTGGGGATCAAGTTAAAATGTAAATTCTGCAGATTCAGGTCTTTGGTGGGCCTGAGAGTCTGCATCTCACAAGCTTCTATGTGATGTCCATGCTGGTCATTTGCTGACTGCATGCTTAATGGCGAGGAATTAAAGAACTTATGCTTTATTAATTCAGGTTTCTCCTTAATCAAATAATAGAAGAATTTAAAAGTACATGTGTGTAAGTTTATTTCACTTTTGGCCCCAGATACATTCTTGATAATACACATAGGACAGAGAAGAAACAAACAAACTTATTTAATCCAGTTGGAGAATCAAAGCATTTTAAAAACTGGAAAACAAAATCAATCTAACCAGAGATTTTGCTGTTTCAGAGAGCTATCTAGTTATACCTTTTGTAATGCAAATTTCTGTCTACAATAACTGCTTTATAGAGGTAGATTTCCTCGTTGGGTTTTCTTAAAAGTGTTTTGTTTTTTAATGAAAAAGGGTTATATATAGATCAGAATCTGTTGTCTACTTTTTCTCTATTCAATAAATATGGTAGCTTGAGGAGTAACATACATATTTCATTTTTTTCTTTAACACATAGAATTATTACAGTACATTAACTGTTGTAAATTATGAATTTATATCATTTGTTCTTAATAAGGAAATGTTGGCATAATATTTATCTCTGTAACATAGGCCAGGGTGTGGGAGGCCTACAGTCTAGTAAGCCTTCGGTAAAGGTGAGTGGCATTGTCTGCTTTCAGGAGCTCTGTTTCTTCCAGGAGACAGGCTTGTGCGTAAGCAATGGCAGAGCCAGGGAAACGCCCTGCCGAGGGGATGCTCTGCACCCTGAAGGAGGGTGGCCCTGGGGCTGGCAGGTGAAGGTCAGTCAGCAAAGTCAGCAGAAGGAAGCTGGAGCTGGCTGTTAATTGGGCTAGTTGGGAGGGGCAGGAATAGCCAACGGAATTCCAGATCTTCTGTAAGTCAAAGGCACAAAAAGGTGATTTACATTGCTAACAGAGTAATTTTAGATACAATGGAAGATCACAATCAATCATTACAGAATTTGTTAGTGGAAGCCAGCCAGCCCCATCCATCAGTGATCCAGTCAACCTGCCAAGATGGTCTGTGGCAACAAGGTAAGATTTATCAAATCGGCTGTAACTTACAAAGTAGGGAATACTAAACAGGCTCAGTACTTTTTGGAGAACTGTAGCTTTTCCTGATAGCAATGGTAAAATTTACCAAATATGCTTTACTTTTTTTTCATTCTAGAAACAACGTTGTAAACTTTTTTGTCTATAGATATATTTATGATTTGGGGTTTTTCAAAATGTTCCAGTTCCCATGAAGTTGTTTTGCAGTGCGAGTCATCACACTTTGTTACATTGTTGTTTAATCACCACTTTTTCTGACAGAATGGCGAGGATTGAACCTCTCTTACTCTCTGTTGTATCGTAAGGAGCATTTTATTTATTCAGGATTCAAGTCTGTATTGGTCCAATTTTTAAAGACCCTTTTCTGTTACCAAAATTTTAAACAACAGACAAACTAAAAATGCACTTAATAGACAATAATGTTAATACTTTGTGCAGGCCATTAACAATAGTGTTAATAATACTATAATGTTAACACTATAATGAGCCTCGTGTTCAGTAAACTAGAGCTTGCGAAATGCTGGTTTAGTGAAAGAAAGAATGGAAAGAAGGAACACTGGACTGTTGTCAGAGGACAACCACTGCCAAGCTGTTTGACTTCTAGCAAATTCTCTAGTACAATACTTTTCCCATGTGCAAAAGGAGGAGACTGGACGAAATACGTTCTCAGGCCCTTCTAGTTCTAAGATTTTATGATGTATGTAAGTAAAATATGACTATAAAATCTTTTAGGAAGTTGACCCAAATGTTTAAGTGTTTCTTAAAAGTACTTAGTCTGGCAGGCAGGATAATTCTTTATATTTTATCTGCAATAAAGCATAAAACTNTGTGCTAAACACAGATATTGGTTTTAATATAAATCTTATAATCTAATGAATGATTTTTCTAAAAAAGCCCCACCAAACAATTCCTGATCTGGAACTATTCTTTATACCAAAGAAGAAGTCACAGCCTCCTATAAGAAAGATTGCATGTAAAAATACAGCGGACCATTTAAAAACAGCATCTTTAGTAGAGAAAGCAATTCATTTTCCTTACAGAATATTAATGGTAATAAAACTCTATTCTTGAAATAAGCACTATAGGAAAAACCTCCATAGCTCCCTAAAATTGAAGGTATCATCGTTCAGGGAACTGTGGGAGCAGCATGATCCCAGTACCAGGGAGGAAGCCCGAGGCACACTGCTTTCAGAGAACAGCTCTTCTTTGAAGCATCCCTGGCCTCACTTAGGACACCCT
This sequence comes from Hipposideros armiger, assembly GCF_001890085.2. Lineage (NCBI taxonomy): Eukaryota > Metazoa > Chordata > Mammalia > Chiroptera > Hipposideridae > Hipposideros > Hipposideros armiger. The sequence goes on from NW_017731796.1 coordinate 666,139, forward strand.
GAGAGCAGGTTCTGACACTGTAATGGAGGTGCAGTGTACCAAGGCCAATGTTATTGCTCTTTGATGCATCAGAATGTTGAAACCCACAGAAGGCACTGGCCATGCTGGGGTGACGTATGAACAGTCTGCATTTTCTAGAGGAATTTAAAGGAATGGCCATAACTTTCTGGAACCCTTCCCTTTGCTCTAGTCACAAAGAAGTTCTAGGGCCTTAGATTTTTCTAAAGTATGATCAGTGACACCTCAAACTCATTTAATTACATCAAGGACTTGGTCATTGATAATGATAATAAGAGAACTTGCAGAAGTTTTGAATACTCACTGATTTATTTGACAAATATTTACTGAGCAACTGTTACTAGTAAGGCACTGTGCTAGGTAGATAAGATGGAGATTT
>NW_017731796.1:671775-694835 GCF_001890085.2 Hipposideros armiger
TATATATATATGGCTTAAAAATCAAACACAAGTCTCTCTGGGTTTATAGTAATGAACCAAAGTCCTTCCAATCCCTTCTTATGCACAAGTACCAATTTCAAGATCACTCTGGGTTTTTTTTTTCCTTTAATTGGCAGTTTTATTACTTCTCATGTACTGTTTCTAGATTTGTCAATCTTAGACATCGCTTGTGGTCTTTTTATGCTGAAAGGTGATGATTTTGTGGGGGTTTGTGAGGAAGGGAAGGTAAACATGCTTCACTCTGTTATGCTTAACTAGAAGTCTGAAAATGTCATTTTAGAGATGTTTTGTTTTTGTTTCGGTAGAACCGTCATAAGATAGTAGCTAGATCATTAAGTCATAAATACCCTTGGTTCTCTTGACTGTCCATTCTCCAAGGACAACATCGTGGAGAAAATTTTAGGTCTTGTTTATGACAGAACTGAGTGGCACCCCATATCCTCCTTTTTCAGAGTCCAAAGCTCAGGCTCAGAGTTGCCTCTGCATTCCCCTCGTTTGTGAATACCCCTTGTTCCCTCCCTATCTGATTGCACCTTCTTCCTGGAGGTCACTTCTTCTTCTTCTCACTCAAATCCAATGTTGCCTTCTCTGAGAATCTTTTCCTAGCTTTCCTGAGAGTCAATGGCTCTACTTCTGTATTCCTGTAGTCTCTTGGTACATGTATTTTATATATTTTCTCATTAGCACTCCACCCGTTTTCTAGACTTCTCTTTCGAATGCAGACCTTTACCTTAAGTGCCTTTGTAGACACCTCATAGCCGTCTTTCAGGTTTATCTCAAATTTATCAAACACAGAACTAAACTCATTCCAGCCTTTTCAAAAGTGGCTTTCCCTTCTGTAACCTGTATTTTAGGGAATGGCACTCCTATTAACTGAGATTCCCCACCTCTCTTCCTACTGTCACCTAATCCACAGTCTTTCACCCTACAGGGAGCAGGTGGAAATCTGATCAGGTCCCTCTCTTTCTTAATTTTTTTTTTCAATACCACAATGTAGCCTTCTGAGTAAGGATGATGTTCTGACTTCTGCAAACTCCTCAAGCCTCATCTTGTCCATACTTTGCACAAGCATCCACCCTGGGTTACTGGCATACTAAACCACTTGAAATTTCTGGAAAATGGCATGTTCTTTCTCACCTGTGGGATTTCCTGTATGCTGCACCATTTTGGAATACCCTTTTTCTCCCGCCTCTCACACAAAACTCCCATCACTACCTGCAAAATTCTTCATCTTTCACCAGCTCATCTGCGAGGCTTTCTGAATTCCCTTAAAACCGAAATGGGTGCCCCTGCATTGGCTGCCCCAGTTCTTTGGACTTACTTTCTCCACCACACCTAACACTGTGTGATGTAATAGACACTGCAAAGTGTAGCCACCATTTATTTAGAACTTAGTTTGTTGCAGGAATTGTACAAGGTGTTTTATAGACATTGTATCATCTAAATGTGGTTGTCTATATACTATATACTATATAGTATAAGACAAAATGATCAGGCTATCTGCTTTACCCATAACTCTTTTCTGAGAGACTAGCCACAGCCCCTGCTGAGAATGCAGTGGATCCCCTGCCCAGCCCCCTGGCCTCAGGACATTGGACAAGGACAAACACTTGACTCAGCCTGTATCAACCAGATTCCCTCTTATAGAAAGCTTGAGTTTGGGCTCGGAGACTCTTTTGAGATAGGAGGTCATTGAAAGCCAAACTGAGAGGAATAACTGATTTTTATTTTATGCATTCTGAAGTAAATAAAGGCAGCCATAAAAGAGAAAGGTGACCAGAAATATACAACGTCTGACAATTAAATTCACAAACTTATCCTAGAAAAAGTACTGCATACTTCATTGCTGAATATCATTGCAGTCACCTTGGAAGTACTCCCCTTGGGAAGCTATGCACTGAGGCCAGCCCCTAGTCAACCCTTCAAAGTAATTTTGGAACTCTTTTTCTGGAATGGCCATCAGAACTGTCATCGTATTACCCCTGATGTCCTGAATGTCATCAAAATGTCTTACTTTCAACATTTTCTTTATCTTCAGGTAAAGAAAGAAGTCATTGGGGGCCAGATCGGGTGAGTAGGGAGGGTGTTCCAATACAGTTATTTGTTTACTGGCTAAAAACTCCCTCGCAGACAGTGCCATGTGAGCTGGTGCGTTGTGGTGATGCAAGAGCCATGAATTGTTGGCAAAAAGTTCAGGTCATTTTTGTCTAACTTTTTAATGCAGCCTTTTCAGCACTTCCAAATAATAAATTTGATTGACTGTTTATCCAGTTGGTACAAATTCATAATGAATAATCCCTCTGATATCAAAAAAGTTTAGCAACATCGTTGTAATAAGTTCATGAACTTAATTATCAGATAGAGCATGGGAGCTAGGGAGGCAGAGAGCAGACCTGTGATTCTGACTCTGAGTTATGAGTTTCAGCCCCTCATGAGACCTGAGTAAACATACTGCCTTGGGCTCCAGGGGATCTGTGCCTACACCTAAATTTTACCTAAGCTAAATGAATGTGATCTGCTGCTTTAAACCAAATTATTTCTAATTAAGATATTGATCTTAACCAAAATACTGACTGTGAACTTCTTAAGGACATGGAGTGTAAGTTCTTAGAACTTGGCATATGGCCTGATACATTGGAGGTGCTTAATAGATGGATGGATGAACGGATGGATGGATGGATGGATGGATGGATGGATGGATGGATGGATGGATGGATGGATGAACGGATGAACGGATGAATGGGTGAATCAATCCTTTGGACTAGGTACTTTCAGGGGGCCAAAACCATAGTGTGACTACTCATAGTCAGTGTTCCTGGACTTGTACCACTTGAATTAACTGGGCTTGTTATGAGGCTTATTATTCTAGTTTAGAATTCCAATTTGTATATGTGATACATTTTCTAAGCTCAACATAATCATTTATTTTAATAGTATACTTAGGATGTTGTAACTATGATTAATGGAATGTATTTCCTTAGAGACACTTAGCATCTGAAAAAAAAAGTAACGGTAGTGTTTAATGTGTGTAATCCATTATTGATTTTGCAGCAGTTGACTGGTGTGTAGTACTCCAAAGATGGTATTGCATGTGTGTGAGTCTGTGTAACTCTTAAACACCCATTCGTATACACACAGCTGGGTTTATACTTGCAAAGGTTAGTGAAAACAGAACTCTTAAAAAATGTAATTGCTATTTTCATGCTTCCTGTATATTTCATTAGTAAGTGATAAGAATGATTAATGTTACAGAAATGCATGTGGTTGTCAGAGATTCATTAGGTGAAGCAAGGAGTAAACCTGGATATGATCTGTAAAGCTGCCCATCCTGTCAGGGGGTCATGTAAGTAGTTAAGAATTATTCATTCTGGTATCTTCAGTTTTACCAGGTCATGTCCCTGGTGACTGATATGCACAGACCCTCGATGCAGGATACACCAGGGTCAGGATTCTGCCACATAATAGGTTATTTAGCCTCTTAGAGCCCTAGTCGTCTTCTTCTTGTTCGGGTTTGTTTTTTAATCTATAGAATGAAATTTCTAACACTGATCTTGCATTCATGCATTATATGATCATCTATACAGTCTAGTGCATTTTATGACATAGCAGCACCTCAATAAATACTAGTGATTATTATTGCTGTTTAACTCAAGGAAAGATAATTAGTTGCTATGAATTGAAAATTGGATGCGCACAGTAAAACATGTGAGTAAGGTCCTGAATGAGAATTGCATTTGCAGAGAATTAGTGCGTTGCTCACAGATAACACCATCCCACTTAAATATGCTGGAGTATCTCCATCACCTATACTAGATGCCTACAAGTTTGTAAATGTGTTCAGGAATCTTTGCTGTATTCTCATCAGCATAGAGGCTGAAAGTATAATGATACCTTAAAAACTTGCCTTACCATTATGACTTTTAAAAAATTGCCAAGAAGAACTTCAGCTACAGAAGTGCCTTCAGCTCTTAAAAACTGCCATAGCTTATAAAATCTTGATAAAATCTTGATTGAATTATTTATAGTTACTATTTCATTACTCATGATTTATAAAGATTCAATATATTAATCAAAACCAGAAAAATGATCTTTGTTGAGTGTCATGTGATTGGATGCTGGCAACCATTTAGTCTTCCATTTATATAACAAATAATTGGCTGTTTATCATAGTGCCACACACTTTTATAGGTCCTGGGTATACAATAATGGCCAAGAAGGACAAAGTCCCTACTTTCATGGAACCCGCTTTCTCAGGGGGACAAGGCAAGGACACTAATAAATAAAAAAGATGGTCTCCAAAAGTTAGAAGTACCTCGGCAAAAGTAACACAGGGAGTTGTGAAAGTAAGTAGGGTAGGTAGGTGTCAATATTGTGTGGGTTGTAAAAGAATAAACTCTTGGGAAGTGCCATGTGAAATGAAACCCAAATTATATCAAGGAGTAGGTTTTGTGGAAATTGGGAAAAGGAGCATCCCAGGCCATGGGAACAATAAACGCAAACACCTACAGTCATGAGCTGAAAGAAATCCAGCACACTGAAGCTCATGGTACAGTGAGCCCCATGGTACAATGGGTACAGTGTCTACCCAAAGATATCAGGCCCTAATCCCTAGAACATGTGAATGTTACCTTATATGGTAAAGATTGTGCAGATGTGATTATGTTAAGGATTTTGAGATGAAGAGATTAGTTTGCTTTTTCTGAGTGAGCTGTAAATACTATCACAAGTGTTCTTCTGAGAGAGGCATGTGGAGATCAGACACAGACAGAAGAGGAGAAGACCCATGGAAGATGAGAAAGCAGTGTGAATATAGAGGCAGAGATTGAAGTGATACAACCACGTGCAAAAGATTGCTGGCAGCCACCAGAACCTGAAACAGGAAAGGAATGAATTCTCCCCGAAGGCTTCTGGGTGGAGCATGGCCCAGCCAACACCTTGATTTTGGCCTTCTGGCTTCCAAAACAGCTAGAAACTTCTGTTGTTTGAAGCTAGAAAGTTTGAGGTTATGTGTTACAGCAGCATTAGGAAACTAATACATATGGTGAGTGAGAACCAGAGTGATAACAGACAAGCAGACCTTTCAGGGTTCTGTGGGCCAAATTGAATTTTTTAGCAAAGGAAGTGGAAAGGTTCTGTGTTGCATACTTATAAGCAAATCAGTTTGGCTGTGGAGGGAAACAGATGATGGTGGGGAGGAGATATGGGCAGGTTCAGACTGTACATCTCTGTAGGGGGGAAAGAAAGCAAGAAGTTCTTATAGTAATATCTTATTCATCTGGATATATACATATCAAGACTATATCATTGTGCAGAATTTTTTTTAAAAGATGCATGTTTTTTACTGAATTTTATCAGCACTCTATTTAGTATACGAGTACCACAATGAGGGAAGTTCAGAGAGAGCATCAAAGAAAATAATAAATTGACCTAAGTATAAGTTATTTGAATTAAATCATCCAATTGTATAAAAGGATGAGAGTTTTTCCTGATACTACTTGAATTTCTGATACTTTCTTGTCCTTTGGCATGCTCACCACGTCAGGTGGTATTTAAATCTCTACATTTCTTGAACCTGAATGGAATTAGAGTGTTTCTAATGGAGCTTCTGTGGTATGTCATCCAAAACTTTAGCCTGGTGCCACTTGTCAGTTTTATCTCTGCTTTACCAAGCTTCTGCAAATGAGAATTTCAGCCTGGAGGTTATCTCATCAGAGAGTAGATCACCTAGCTGCCTTTTTTTTCTTTTCTTTTTACAACTCATTGCTGTCTAGGATGCTTGAAGGAAAACACTAGAACAGTGTCACTGTCTTAGGTGATTAGGTGGCATTTCTTCTCATTGTCGGCAGCAAACCTTTAGGGTCTAGTTGGTAGATCAGCAATGCCAGTTGTTGTAAGTTGACAAAGAAATTGCATTTATGGCTGTCACCCCACCCTACATTATTCTGGATGATAAAGCATCAGCTTTAAAAGAGAACCCATCTCATTCTTTGAATAAATGTTTTTTGAGTACTGTGTTCTAGGCTGTAGGAATATATACGGAAGTTTCCTGCTCTCATAAATCTTATATTTTCAAGATGGAGAGAGTGTGGGAGAGATGGTAAATAATCAGTTAGCTTATTATGCTGATTCTGAGATGACACATTTTGTTTCACATTTTAGCAAATTTAAGACAGATGCAGCTCACAACTGAAGGTGTCTTTCCTGCCATTGACCAGACAGCCATCTGACATAGCTCTCATTTCTTGCTTATGTCCAAACAGCTAACAAATGGGCATTTTGTTGCCAATTGAGTTGCTGTTGAGTGTGCATAAGTTGAGTTTATTTGCCATTTAAAACGTCTGTGAGAAGATTGCACTATAATTTGACATTAAAACAGAAAGTTATTATTGCTGCTGGAAGGCCAGAAACAGAGCACGTAAATTTGATATTAATAAACCTAATATTCATTTTTGAAAGCATGGCTATATATTTGTATTTTATTGCAAAACAATAAACAACATATCTCATTTATATCTTACTATGTATGTATGTAAAAGAGTGATATGTGATAATAATCAATGGCTAAGTAAGACTAACAGAGCCTCTTTTAAAAAGCATACAACCAGAAATCAAAATGGTAAGAACTTATTGTGTCTTAGTTAAACTGACAGCATTTTGCTTTGTTAAGAATACATAACAAAATAATAATGTATCTTATAGTTAATCACCTCTTTGATTCATTAAAATACAATTAATAAACCAAAAATTATCAGGTGGTTATAAGGTCTATGAAAATAATGAAACAGGGTGAGGTTAGATTGAAGGCTGGATTGAAGGGAGGAGGAAGTACTTTAGAGAGATGGCTTGAGAACATTTCTCTGAGGATGTTTGAACCCAAGCTTGGATGGGCAAAAATTAGCCATGCTCCAAGAGGAGCCTTCCAGGGAGAGGGAGAGCAAGGTCAAAGGCCCAGAGGGTGAATGCATTTGGCTTATTCAGCCAGCGAAGAAGGCTAGCTAGTATCACTGAGTATAGGGAAGGCTGCTGTAAGGATGTTTTTATCTTTCTTCGTGTGTTTCAACAGCCAGAGACATTAACTTATGCAACTCAGATATTGCCCTTCTTCTAGTAGCTGAGATCACCTCCCTGGGCCTTTGCAGAAAAGTGGACTAATCTCAACTCACCTCCAGTCAGTTTGCTGCTTCTTGGTGCCACTTCCAGAACTGCTGTGGCCATTGTCTCCCCTCTGTGGTCCCTTGTCAACAGCTGTAAGGTTCCTATTCCTACTGTTCCCTGGTAATGCCTGTGCCTCACTTCACAGTCTTGGCTCACAAGGATGTATGGTTGCATTAGACTTCATTAGAAGTTTTGGTAGAGAAAGGGGGGATTAAAAAGAAACTTAAATGTAGAGGATCGTCTTTCTGCCTCGTATTTCCATCGTAAGCCTCCATCCACCTGAATTTCTTAAGACTGTGGTCTCTGCTTACAGTTTTCAGCCTCACCTGTCTCTCTCCTCTCATTCATTCTCTGTCTTCCATACTGCTGCCCCCAAAAGCCCCCCTTTAATTTCTTCTGCTGGATCATTTAGCTATTTCTTCCTTTTGTTATCTCTTTTAAATTCTTACTTTCACATTTCACCTTCTACCTCCAAGAAACTGAGCAAGGTATTTAACTTAAAGTTTCTTTTTTATGAGAAACTCTGGTGCCAACTTTTCAGGTGGTAAATTCTGTACCCTCCTGCTTGAAGGAAGCATTGGATGTTGGTGCACAGTGTTCCCTGCAGTCGTGATAGCAAGGTTTTCTTCTGCTCTCTTTCTTCCTTCTCCTCTGTATTATAAAGAAAAGAGGAAAAAACAAAACAAAACAAAAAACACGTTCCTAGGGACATGACTGGGAAGGCAATTATTTTTTTTCATATGTCTGCTCATGATTCAAGGTGTTCACAGGAGGAAATATTGCAGGTTAAGGGGACAGTTGACAAGATATGCTGTAAAATCTTCCTGCCATGTTATTTTCAGAAGATGGAAGGTACTTACTTGTGTCAGGGCTTCCTCATCATTAAAACACTCTCCAGGGTGCCTGAATAGCTGCCACCCAATGCTACCTGTAAAGATTTAAAGAAAAACAAAATTTTTTTCTTGGAGTTGCTAAAAGGAGAAAGGAAAAACAACAAGAGAAAAAGAAGCTGACAATGACAGAGTGAGACCTTAGTTCTTGGGAAATACAGAGCTTGAATTGGAGGCAGCTTTCTGCATGTTCCCTGCCAGGTTCTTTGGCATTTGCTGTGTCTCTTACATTTTTAAAATTTGTGCAGCTTTCTAGTTTATTTCAAACATTTCAAGATACACCTGCAGGACATTCACCATGCTGACTATACAACTGGAGGTCACAGCATTTATTTGGAAACTCTGCTAAATCGCTGGAAGTTTGAACTTTGCATTTCTGAGTCATCATAGGATAACTTAATTTCTGAATGCAGTATTGTAATTAAGAATTATGAGCAACAATAATAGCAGCAACATCAAAAATAATAATCATCACCGTTCATTGAGCATTTTTTAATATGGTGGGACAATGCCAAGAACTCCATGTGCATTATCTTGTTTAATCCTCACTGTAAATCTTCCAGGTATGTATGATGTTTGCCCTCGTTGTAGAGTTCAATAAATTAAATGTCCCAAAAGAGAAGCTAGAATTCCAAAACACATTTTTCTCATTCCAAAACAATTCCGTACTGCCTCTTCTGAATCAGTACTTTTTAATAGTAAGCTTCTCTAGGCTTGGAAAAGAAAGGAGAAATACACTCAGAATCATGCATGGAGTCAGCCATTTGTGCCAGCCTTTTAATGTACTCAGAGAGCCTCAACGAGGGGTAGGGGATCGTGACGCATCTACCCTAGAGGGGTTTGAAAACACGAGTGGTGTTCTGGTTGCTGTGATGAACAGAAGGCACCACTGGCAGTGAGTGGACATGGGCCAAGGAGAAGGGAATCTGCTCCCTGAGTGGAGCCTTGTTTGGGCACACATTTTTTTTTTTTTTAGCTGAACCATCCTGCCACCTGTTGGCAGCTCAGCGGCTGCTCAGCTCAGGCCAGGAATCGAACTGCTGTTGCTCAGAGCTCACACTCTTGAGCGAGCTCTTAACCAACTGAGCCACTCGGCTGGCCCTGGGCACACGTTTTAAACTGAACTATGCAGCACTCGTTGATATTTCTATGTGGACCACTATTTAATCTGTTTTCTTTTCCCTTTATTTAGGATTTCATAGCTTTTATTGAGGTGTAATCAATCTATACCATATTTTATCAGTGCGCACAGGTAACGTCCCCATATCCCTTTATACTCTCTGTCTCTGCTCCGGTGTGCCAAGGTAGATTTAACACTAAACAAATTGTGGTGGACAGAAGCTGGGGGTGGGGGTATTGGGAGGTTAGATTGTTGCACACACAGCTTATGACAATTCCCTGAGTATAGTTCCTGGTCATTACTGATTGATCCATGGGAATTCCTGTGACTCAAGCTGGGCTACTAACTTTTTCTTTGGAATCTGTAACAGGAATGGAGAGAGGCACAGAGACTAAACGTATTGGAATACTAATACTAAATAACTAAGTGGCAGTGCTGTTGACTAGGAGAAGGTCTGTGAATTTTTGTGCTGAAGTTCTCAGAGCTTCTCTGAATTCTTAGTATCGGTTGGTTGTATACAGACATATAAATACATATTTGTATACATAAAATCTATATATATATACACCACACACACACACACACACACATTTTTTTTTTAATTGAAGCCATAGTCATTTTCATTGCTTGCAAAACCAACAAACAAACCCTTGGCTACTATACTATGTACCAAGACTGGAAGATGACATTTCAAGCTATTATGTGCAGTTACCTTTGCCTAGTTTGGAATTTAATAAACGTTTAATGTTAAATACTTTTTAGAACCAGATTAGAATCTAGGCTTCTGCACAACACACATTTGACCGCTTTGAAAAATGAGTCTGTTTTTGTCACTTTGTTCCCCTTTTGTCTGTGGTAGTGGTTTCTGACTTGTTGCATGCTATCATCATCTGGAAACTCAAAAATCTCAAAGTCCAGATCAAACCCACACTAATTAAATCAGAAAGGCTGAGGGTGCGAGCTAGGCATCTGTATTTTTTAAAGACACCCAGGCAATTCCAGTGTGCACCAAATCTTGGGAATGACTCACCTAAAAGACAATCCGCTTTCCTGTCTGGCCCTCAGCCCCCACTCCAGCCTCAGCTCTTGTCACGTCCTACCTCACACTTAAGTTCCTATATAACGTTTTTTCTATCTCCTTCGGTTTTGATTTTTTGTTTTTGTTTTCGGAAGAACTCTGTTGTGGAATCACAGTATCTAAAATAGGATAAAAGTGAGCTGGTGTGGTGGTGGGCATGGGGTTTGTGCTATTAGAGGGCTTTGAGCCCCTGAAGGTCATTAAGAGCTCCCCTCCTCCACCAAAAACCTCCAAAGAGTGGAGTTTAAACCTGCTGTGCTGTAGCACTTTCACTTTCAGCCAAGGCTTCCTGTGCAGTTGGCGGGGCTCATGTAATTTGTTACTCCAAGGGTACTGTAATTTGCAGAGGATTTTTTTTCTATATTAGAGTTCTTTTATAGATATTTCTATTAACTTTTCTTTACTTGCAGCATAGTGTGCATTGCTGTATAGGAGGAAGAGGGATAGCGTTGTACCTGGTGCCTGTAAATGTGTGATTCTCACAGACTCTGTTAGCAGAGAATTGTGCCAGTGATGGGCAGGAGAGTGTCAAATGTATAGCACTTGCCATATTATATTGATAGGCTCTGTATATGTGTCCCTTTCTTACGAGACCTTAATCTCCTCAAGAAGTGGAATTGCATTTTAATTATTTCTTTTGCATCTAACATAATGCCTGGCACATAGTATAGACTCAACAAAGGTTGGTTTTTATTTCCCTTAAAAATCAACTGAATAAGAATTGAACTTGTTTGAGTTTAAAGAGACTCAAGGAATACTACTTGCCTTCCCCACCTGTTTTTTGAAACCACTGTGAAATAAGCAAAAGGACAAGGCAGATGGTACTGGTAAAGCTGGTGTTGGAGGATATCTTTTAAGTGTGAGGTTTCTTAGTGCTTACAGACTCCCTTGGATCCCAGCACCTGTGAACTGGGAAAGCCTTCCCAGTTACAATGAACTCTATGCAGGAGAGTGAGGAAGATGACGCATGCTCAGCTCTTCATATAAAACTCACTAAGTGTCGATCAAGTTACTCTTCTTTGAGGATGAGTAAGGGAGCAGTGAGAAACTAGGGATGTCATCTCCTGGAGCTCTCTCCCTATTGAAGGAACCATCTGGAGTGGTGGAAAAGGATTCCTCCCGGAACCCCCACCACCCCAGTCACCATACTCGATCACTCTGTGGTGCTGTCCCCTCAGCCTTTGAGCTTTGGCCTCGTGGTATGAATATGCTTGGGATTGTGAATGCCTGCTCTCTAATGGTGTCACTATTATTCTCGGTCCTGAAACGGACACCCTCCACTTTAAATGCAGAGTGACGATCACTATTGGTTATGGTATGCACAATTTTACCCACTGCCTCACATCAGCATCAGAAGAACTCATGTCATACATTTGCTAACAAAATTATGGGGAGTTTGATATTTTTGCTAATAAAATTATGAGAATTTGTGTGCTCTTACGAAGACTCTGGTAAATACACAGCAATGTAATAACATGTCACTTGATTTTTAAAATGTTTCTAATAGTGAGATATTCTTGAGAGTCTATAAACAAGAAACATTTTGGGGAACTATCATATGGTTTTATTTGGACATAGGTCTGAATACATATAACACATGATTACTATCTTATAGTAAATATGTCCCTGATAATTTTCATATGAACAACTTAAAAAACCTGAAATTAAGATCTCTCTCAAGAACTTAAAGTAGAACTCCTCTCAGAGTAATGTAATAGTAATAATAAAAATGAAAAGTGTGTATGAGTGTTTTCTTGTTATGTGCAGCCCTTTATATGTATTATTTTATTCGATCCAGGAAACAACCCTATGAGGTATATATTTTCCTCTGTTACCATGTAAAGAAATCTAGAGAGGTTAATTAATTTGTTCAAGGTCAAATAGCTGGTAAACAGGAAGTTCAGATGCCAAAGCACATGCTTCTTGACTTCTAAGCCACGCTGTTAAGGAGGCACAATTTCTGACCATCCCTGAGGCTCGTAACCAGCCTATGACTTTAATACCTATTCTTCTTCCCCATGACTTGAAAAGTTCTGGCTATTCCTGACACTTAGCAGGCCTACCCACAGGTGAAGCTGGCATTCTTTGGTCTGGCATTCTTTAGTCAATACTAAGTAAGAGCTTGGTAATGAAAGGGGGCATTATCAGAGCACTTCTCTGTTGTAGCAACTTTAATATTTAAAGGTAATTATAAGTCTAAAAATTAGTGTTTCTGACTCATCTGGTTTAAAAGAAATGCTAGCTCAATGATTACTTTTTGATTTTCTACTTGAAGATGTATGAAAAGTTATTGTTCTTACTTGTCTGGACTCTTTAAGATCCTTATTTTAAATTCTTAAGCAGTTTATGTGAATAGGAAAGCCTGCATGTAGATTGCAGCTTTTCTGGAGAGGGAAACCTTTATTTTTGTAGTGCCTTTAGGAAAGGGTATGGTTTGGACCAGAGCCAATACTAAGAAAGAGTCATTACATCATTAAAACAATTACATTTGCCTATCAAAACTTCGCTTCACTAGTAAAAAGCACCTAAGCTTTTTCTAATCACTTTGATAAATAAAATAAAATAAAATTTAGGAATCTATTCTGAATAAATGAGAACAAATGAACATGAACACCGCTGATTTAATGAATATGCACATTTATAATAATTTTATGTAATGAAGATTTGGGCCTTAAAGATTATCTGCTACTCTTCTAGTTATGGACATCTCCTCTGTGACTACTCTAACGGCTGCTAATACTGGACTTCTCCTGGAGGGGACTCACCACCATATGAAACAGCTTTTCACAGCTGTTGACTCAAAAGCCTGAAAGCCCTTTCATGACTTAAAGTCCAATCTACCTCTTAGAAAAATGCCTACAAATTGCTCTGACATAATAGCTGATTATGCAAAATGACCCTTTCCCCTCTGCTGAAAACTCTTAAAATATATTGATATATATTTTGTTCGTGGAACTTTATACGTGTTATATTTCTGCTGAAGGAGACTGGCACAGAGGTTCTCTGTTGCTGAGATGGGAAGGGAGGATGAAGGTAAGGACATTAGTTGGCTTGAGCCTGCAAACAGAACACCGAGGAAAACACAGCGTTTGGAGCCTGGTGTGGTCCATTTGAAAGCACTATTAGCATAATATAGAAAAACATTTGATAAATTTAAGGTCACTGTTCTCCAGGATTCTTTCTAAGCCCTCTTGTCTTTCTGCTCTGCACACTTTCTTTTGGGGTAATCTTATTGATGCTAATCCCTGCAATTGCCATCTTTTTACTATTGATTCCTAGGTGCTCCTCCTCAGCCAAACTCATATCTAATTGCTTATTGGACATCTCTACTTGTATATTTCGCCAATATCAAGTAAATTTCAGCATGTCATATAAATTCAACATGACAAAATAACCATCAGTTTTTTCTTGCCAAATATGCTCTTTCTTCTGTGTTTGTAAATTATTAAGTAGTTCTACCATTCAGCCAACCACCTGAGCTGGATATATGAGAGGCCTGCTTGATTCTTCTCTCGCCAGATCTTATCTATCAATAAACTCTATTTTGTCCTCTAAATAGCTTCCAAAGCTTTTTCTCTCCATCCCCACTGCAACCATTGTAGTCTAAATTTCTATCACCTCTAGCCTGCATCACTATGGGCTCTGCCTGATCAGCTCCATATCCTGTTCTCTTTTACATCCATGCAGGCTTCAGAGGATTCCATTTTGTTCCTTGAATATTCCCTGCTTATTTCTAACTTAGATCTTCTGTGCACATGTACTTCTGCAGAAGCCCTCTGCCTTGTCTTGGCTATTCTTAAGGACCTTTAACCCTGTCCCACAGCTGCAGTGCAGTGTCTGCATTCTTAGATATAAACTGTCAACTCCATGAATTAAGCCATTGTTTCTCCAGCAGGGTATTATGATATAGACGAGGCAGTCAGTGACTTTTTGATCAGTCTTTGAACCAGCCTCGGTGGATTGGTTTGTTCTTCCCCAAGCAAAGAAGACAGAAAACCAAGAAGTCTAATACAGTCAATAGCTACAGAATGGCTGTACTAGTGGTCACTGCCAATTAGAAGCACATGTTTTATTACTTTTCTTGAACATCTAGACTGAGCACCCAATGTCTACAGTAGATACTAAAACAGAAAAGGAAAGGAAAAGGTAGTATTAGAGAAATACCAAATCCCAGGAGAAATATCACACAAAGGAATACAGGTATGTATAAAACAAAGGGCATTTGAAAAACCTTTGAAAGTCTGCATTAAAATCGCAAGCTTTGCTAACAAGTTATTTATTTTTTCCTTTGAATTCATGCATTCAAAATAAGGATAAATAAATGCCACTTTAAACATATTTAATTAGTTGAATTCAAAGCTTCAGGATATTATTGACTCATCGTTTAGTAGATTTAAAAATTGATAGAACATTTATTAATAATAGATGCTTGTACTCATTATTTAACATTCATTAAGCAACCATAGGTTTTGTCTCCATAGACAAATAAAGCAGTGGTTTGAGGAGATTAACTAGATAGTTCAAGAACTTTTTACTTAATATTATTTGTCTTGTTGATGATAGCCATTTTAACTGGTGTGAGGTGATATCTCATTGTGCTTTTTATTTGCATTTCTCTGATGATTAGTGATGTTGAGCATCTTTTCATATGTCTGTTGGCCATCTGTATATCCTCTTTGAAGAAATGTCTGTTCAGGTCTTCTGCCATTTTTTAACTAGATTCTTTGTTTTTTTTTGTTGTTGTTGAGTTGTATGAGTTCCTTATATATTTTTTATATTAGCCCCTTATCGGAGGTGTTTGCAAAATTCTCCACCTGTTCAGTTGATTCCCTTTTTATTTTGTTGATGGTTTCTTTTGCTTTTTAGTTTCATATAGTCCCATTCATTTATTTTAGCTTTTACTTCCTTTGTCTTTGAGGTCAAATTCATAAAATCCTCTTTGAACCCAAGGTCCATAAGTTTAGTACCGGTACCTATGTTTTTTTCTATGCAGTTTATTGTTTCAGGCCTTATGTTTAGGTCTTTGATACATTTTGAGCTAATTTTGTTATACGGTGATAGATAGCAGTCTAGTTTCATTCTTTCACATGTGGTTTTTCAATTCTCCCAGCACCATTTATTGAAGAGGCCATCTTTTATCCATTGTATGTTTTTGGCTCCTTTGTGAAAAATTATGTATCCATATTTATGTAGGTTTACTTCTGGGTTTTCAATTCTTTTCCATTGGTCTGTGTGTCTGTTTTTCTGCCAATACCATATGATAGATGCCTGGATAAAGAAGATGTGATATATATATATATATATATATATATATATATATATATACACACACACACACAATAGAATACTATTCTGCCATAAGAAAAGATGAAATAGTGCCATTTGCAACAACATGGATGGAACTTGAGACTATTATGCTAAGTGAAATAAGTCAGACAGAAAAAGTCGAGAACTAAAGTTGAGAACTATATGATTTCACTGATATGTGGGATATAAAACTGGAAACAACAAAGGAACAATTCAAATAAACAAAAACTCACAGATACAGATAATAGTTTAGTGGTTACCAGAGGGTAAGCGGGCAGGGAGAGGGATGGTAGAAGAGGGTAAAAGGGATCAAATATATGGTGATGGAAGGAGAGCTGACTCTGGGTGGTGAACACACAATGGGATATATAGATGATGTATTACAGAATTGTACACCTATAACATATATAACTTTACTAACCATTGTCATCCCAATAAACTTTAATTAAAAAGATTAATAAAATAAAATAATAAAAACATAAAAGAAAATAAAAGAACTTTTTACTTGAATTGTCTAGATAATATCCCCAGTGCCCTGTTTGCTTTTCATATGCAGGCAAAGGGATAGAATGTAAAGTTTTTTTCTTTTTAAAGGCCATTTTATAGGAATAAAACAAAACAAAACAAAATAAAAACCACCTCATTGTTGAAAAATAGCACATGGGCTAATAATCAGGACCTGAGCATTACTTCCTAGGTACCAAGTAAGCACTGTTATGGTCAGAAGTTTTAAAATGTCGTGCTGCTAGTATTTTATTTATTTTATGTTTGTATTTGGTTTTCGGGGGACCAAAAGTGAATTATTTTCCAAACAAGGTACCATATTTAATAAACATGCACTATCATGAAAGTTCCCAGGAAAACATTCTTTTAATAGAGCAGAGAAATAACTAAACTCCCCAAACTCCCCAATGGTTTAAGTTGTTGGGATTAACATTAGTAGAGAAAAAAATATAAACACAGCTGTGTAGAGTGTGTAGGAGATCTGGGGTCAACAACTGTTGTCAGTATGTGCCCCGGCTGGGACTAATAGTAATCTTTTTCTTCCTGTATTAGTTCTTTCTCCATCTAACCTTTTGTTCTGTGTTTCTCTTTCATACACAAAATCATCAGGGTTGAGGTACAATTCTAAGTGGTACAAATTCTAAGATTGGTAGTATAAAAACTGAAGTTAAGGGCAAGTTTATTTTTCCTTTCAAAAGCCCTTTGATTAACTGGAAAAAAGAACCAATTGTATTTATTGAAGGTTGTCTTTTAAGTGTCACATAGGACTGGGATAAAGATACTTGGATGTCCCTGGGTTTGCTACTGTTATCAGATGTCACATTTTATAGACATCGCTGTCTTTAATTTAAAATGAGGATAGTATTTACCTTAAAAAGATTGTTTGAGGACTAAATAATATCTGTGAAGAGTATAGATCAATCCTTGGTATGTAATCAGTGCTCAAAGAGAAAGAGAGAGAGAGAGAGAAATTATTATGGTTCTCACTTTGCTCCTCTATAAAATAAGGGGGCCTTGTCAGTGACACTTCAGGTATGATTTCGGAACCAGTAAATGACCAATGAACCAAGTCATCTAATGATAAGTACAGAAATTGAGAATGTTTGTTACAAACTTTACATAATCTGACAGAAAAAATTTATGTCTGTTGAATTTAATAATAAATTAGAGCTTATGTTTATATATTTGACTTTTTTATTATTTCATTTCTTAGTAATTCATTTGCACTATCTTTCTCAAAATTATTGGTCAATGGAAGATTGAAAATTAAAAAAGAAAAAGTTGGTCCTTGGCCACAGGTAGTTTGGGTGGCTGGACCAGATGATCTTTGAGATATTTTTTCTAGCTCTAAATTTCTGTAATTCTGGATGAACTATACACTTTTATTCAGAATACTGTGACATGTACTCAGAACAGATACAGATGTTTTTAAAACATTTGATTTAGTGGAAATGGCTTCTCTAAATTAAAATTCCAAATAAGTATCCCTTAATATTTATTCACATTGTCACCTGCATTGAAAAGGATGTTAAGGTGCCTGAGGAAAAGAGGAATGTCTCTGCATTGTTGAAAATCAAATCAAACTTTGAACTTTTTCTTTAAAATCTAATCTGTTTAGATTCAAATATCTATATATAGATATATATATATCTATATATATCTATATATAGATATAGATATAGATATATAGATATATATTTTTTTTAATGAAAAGCAGTGAGAGATTACAAAACAATGGTGATATGTGCTGTGACTTTGTGTTATCAATTACTTCTTCAGATTAAAAAGAAAATCATCCACCTCTCAATAACACTACTTCCTATAATTTAAATGTCCTGCTCTGGGTGGTTTAATTAGTTTAGAATTAAGGTTGCTAATCAGCTGTCTTTGAGATAGCTTTGGAGTATTTGAGGGGCCCAATGTAATCATAAGAGTCCTTATAAGTGGAAGAAGAGTCAGAAGAGTAAGCACCAGAAAGATGGCAGCATGAGAAGAATTTGGCCTGAAATTGCTGGCTTTAAAATTACAGGAAGAGGGCCAAGAGCCCAGGAAAGTAGGAGACGTTTACAAGCTGGAAAAAGTTCCCCTCTGGTCCCCAGAAGAATGCAGCTCTGTTTGACACCTTGATTTTAGCTAAGTGAGGCCCATTTTGGACTTCTAGCCTCTAGAACTACAAGATAATAAATGTACCACAAAGTTCATGGTAATATACTGTAGCAGTCAGACACTGTTGTTTTCTCCTTCCTGGCCTGCAGCACAGCCACACCAGCCCAGACAGAAGGAGATCTACCCGTACCCCACCCCAGGCTCAGGAATAATGCTCTCTTCCCAAAGTGTTTATTAATTGATTTGTCACTGAACAAACAGCATCAGAAATGTGTGAATCTCTCCCTTTCTCCCACCCCTCTACCATCAACGTAGGCGTTAAAAATTATTTTTAAAATGACCTATCAGATTTTCTTATATAAAATCATCAAGAGATATAGGAACCATAAATTGGCCTGAGGTCAAGGAATAATCTAGGTTTTGTACTGGTGCAAGCTTATACAGTTTGGGGGTTCTGTTTAAAAGAAAAAACAAAGATTTAGATATGAAAGTGAATCTATATGTAGAATGAGAGAATTAAGAACAACAAGTTACAAACAAAAATGCAAATAAGTACTTCTGATACCAAAAAAAATTAGAAAAATAATATTTTTTTATTAATTAAATGGCTGATGTCTTTATGCTTTTTAGAATATTTTTGACTACATACTCTTGGATTATTTCTCAAATAACCATGATTTTGTCATCTCAGTTTCTATTAAAAAAATAGAAATGATATGCATTCTTTCTTCTAGTATGGCTAATCAAAATTCTTTTCATTTATTGATAATTTGGAAAAGTTCCTCCTAGCATCACAACTTGTTATTAGCCATGTCATGTAATTTTTTAAGATTGCTGCAAACCTCCATCAAGTGTCTTTCATATATGAACTGAAAAATTTAAAGATTTCACCATAGCCCAGCTGCTGACTCCATACATTTCAAATCTTGATTCTCCACTATTCTGTTTTTCTAGTAACTGGCACCAAAGAACCTTTTCATGTCTCTACAGAACCTTTCTTTGGCTTTGCAACTCTGTCCTGACAGTAGGTGCTTGCTGAGTTAGCATGCTGGGTGGTAGGATATTTCTGGAAGCCATTTCTTCACCAAGATGTTGGCAATGACTTGACTATACAAGGATATTGAACCTAAACGAAATGTTTTCCCAACCCAGATCTCTTTTGCAGGACTCGCAATGCTTCTACATGCTCCATCACCACCTGACATGAGGGAGAGCCTGATGGAGTGTAAGAAAGAATGGAAAGAGATAACAGGCTTAACTGATTACATTCAAAATATCTTACTTTTGCAAATGCTCCTAAAAACATATGATTTGGTAAACACATTGCTAAGGGCTCTCCCAGGACCTTGGAGGGAGCCATTGCAGGGGAGGAACCCTTAAGCTTTGTCAACTTCTCAGCCAAAACAACTCTGATAGGACATGATTCCACACACTGGCAGGATTC
Source organism: Hipposideros armiger (assembly GCF_001890085.2). Classification (NCBI taxonomy): domain Eukaryota; kingdom Metazoa; phylum Chordata; class Mammalia; order Chiroptera; family Hipposideridae; genus Hipposideros; species Hipposideros armiger. The sequence continues at coordinate 691,401 of NW_017731796.1, forward strand.
TGTAACTCTTTTATTTTTGAAAATTTCAAAACCATAATTCTGAAATTCCAAATAATTTTATATAACTGAAAAACATGTGTCATGCCCCATGGTCAAAACATTTATTTGCATGGGCTACTCTCCTAAGACCTTGCAAGCCCCAGCTTTACACTAGGATAAAGTTTCAGACCTGTTTCTGTTTGGAGAAGCTTTCTTATGTGCTTTCTCTGGATTAAACTAAGATAGACAATAGACATCCTGAATGCAGGTGTCTCCCTTTGCTTTTTTTTTTTTTTCATTCATTTCATTTTAGCTATGGCTTAATTTAAAATAGGTTGTTTTACACATTCCTACCCATTTGTCATTTAGTTAAATTTAATCATCAGATTTTTTTTCAAATGAAAAGGAAAAGTAGAGAACAATGTTACCTGGAATAGAAAAAAATGATGTAGCAAGATTTCTAATGAAAGCAAAAGGAATGTATCAGAGCCTTCATTAAGCTATGGGTACTGACTCACTCATCTGGAGGGTACCTTACAGAACATCAGGAATAGTTCCTGAATTTCACTGCTAAAGAAGATGAGGCCCAGAGAAAGAAAATGTTCCATCATTTCTAAATAGGTATTTTCCCTTTGGATTAATACAGCTTTTTTCAGTATTTGTAAATTTATCTGCTGATAGTGTGTATAAGCAATTAACTAATTTACTTGGATTTTTAATCGATGCAGAGAGAGTTTTCCAAATTTTGTGAAAAACTTGGAAAAGTTCTTCCTTGGTAGAAAGATTGGATATGGGGAATGGAGAAACTGCAGGAACATTTGGCAATCTTGGAGTACAAAATTTTGGAATCCTCTAAATGAGATCAAGATGTGGAGTTATCACTTATAAATCACTTTTCTAGACTATGTGGTGTAGTTTCAATGCAAACAGGTTGTTGTTTTTCTCCATGTCAGGTGTGCACCTGTCCTTCTTTAATTTGCTTAGGTCAAAGTAAGGTGTATTCTGAAATAAACTTTGTGAGAAACCTGTTTTGAATATGTATTTGATGCCACTTTGAATTGAGAACTTATTCTATCTTGGTAAACTTCTGAGGGATCAGGGAGCAGCTTCAGTTCAGAATTCTCTTCCGTCTCAATCTCAGATTACACAGGGAGTCATTGAAAGACCTCCACAGCACTTCCCTCACGTATAATATTCATTTCACTCGTAGTAGCTGACTACTGGCTCCTTCCTGAATGGGCTTTGCTCTTTCTTTTCTCTCTTCTTTTCAACACCTGTTGTTTTTGTGTGTAATCCTGTTAAAGAAAAACAGTGGTCAAGGAGAGTCTTTGACATACCCTTCGTCATTCCCAAACCCTTTTCAATTCCATGGGTAATGCTACCTGCTTTTCCAAGTCATTCTTGATTTTCCCAGTTGGAATCAATCAATCAATAGATGCCCATTCCTCCCTCTCTCTTCCTTTTTTAGTGTACTTGCAAAGTGTCATCCTTATTACATTCTGCCATGTTCTATAAACAGTTTTTAAAATTTGGCCTGTAAAAAATATGATAGAAGGGATGGTTTCCTGTAGGTGCTTTGGCTTGGATATGACTGCATCCCCAGTGTCCATGACAGTGTCAAGCAAAAAAAAAAAAAAAAGAAAAAAAAAAAGGTGCTCAATCAATGCTTTCTCTTTTTTTAATGATACAAAAATGAATGAATAATACTTTTTGATTTCTGGGGAACTCACATAACATATGGTATAGGCAATTTCCCCTCATGAAATTAATTTTTAAGTTGTTCCTTCTAAACAATGACAATGCCAGCCAAACATTCCCACTGAATAGAGGCCTCTTTCACTTATAGGTTCTCTTCTTCATTTTAAAACTCATATCATGGGGTCTCATTTTACTAACGCTGCTTTACATTTTTTTCATTAATTGCATTATCTAGGAAATATAATAAATATTTTTGCAGTTATAATTTTATGAAATGACAGACATCATGCAGATGACAAAAACTGAAAGTACATTGGTCTTTTCTTATATTCTTATTTGCAACTGACATGTAATTAGGATATGACCAATAAAATCCTTAGTCTGAAGACCTGAAATTTATGGAAGTGTATTTCTTTTTTTATATATTAAAGTTTTAATGTACAATTAGGAGGTTTATGATACAAATTCCCCTGCTACTTTTCCATTAGTTTTTTAATTTATATTATACTTACTTTTTTAAAAAGATTTTTATTAAAATATAGCTATCATACACTATTATCTTAGTTTCAGGCATACACCATAGTTATTCAAAATTTATACACCTAAACAAGTGATCACCATGATAAGTCCAGCAACCATCTGACACCATACTATGTTATCACAATATTATTGACTATATTTCCCATGGAGCACATTACATCCCCATGACTTATTTGTTTTATACCTGAAAATTTGGACTTCTCATTCCCCTTCACCTTCCCCCCCCCCTTTTTAAATTTTCAATTATAGTTGACATTCAGTATTATTTTACATTAATTTCAGGTGAACAGCATATGGTTAGACATTTGTATAATTTCAGAAATGATCCCCCTGACTAGTCTAGTGCCCACCTGGCACTATACATAGTTATTACCATATTATTGACTATATTCTTTGTGCTTTACTTTACATCCCCATGACTATTTTGTAACTGCCAGTTTGTACTTCTTAATCCCTTCACCTTTTTCACCTTGCCCTGCAACCCTCTCCCATCTATTACCTCGATAAATCCAGTACCCATCTGACACTATACATTGTTATTACAATATTATTGACTATATTTCTTCTGTTATACCCTAGATCCCCATCATTACTGTGTAACCACCAATTTGTACTTCTTAATCCATTCCCCTTTTTCACTCACTCCCAACCCCCCCTACCACCTAGCAACCATTAATATGCTGTCTGGATCTATGAGCTTATTTCTGTTATGTTTGTTTATTTTGTTCAGATTCCTTATATATAAGTGAAATCACATCTGTCTTTCTCTGTCTTACACTCAACTCAGCACAGTACCCTCTAGGTCCGTCCATGCCACCGCAGATGGCAAGAACCCATTCCCTTCCATGGCCGAGCAATATTCCATTATATATGTGTACCACCAACTCTTTATCCATTCATGCATTAATGGACACCCAGGCTGCCTCCGCATGTTGGCCATTGTAAACAATGTTGTAATGAACATATAGATGCATACGTCCCCTCGATGTAGCATTTGGATTTCTTCAGATAAATACCCTGAAGTGGAATTACTGGGTCCTTCTTTGTCTCTTGTTATAACCTTTGTTTTAAAGTCTATTTTATCTAGTGTAAGTATTGCTACCCCAACTTTTTTTATTTTTTTCATTTCCTTTTTCATAAAATATCTGTTTCCATTCCTTACTTTTAGTCTGTGCATGTCTGTGCATATCTTTCAATCTGAAGTGATTCTCTGGTAGG
>NW_017731796.1:697269-698584 GCF_001890085.2 Hipposideros armiger
TTTGTGGCTGGAGTCCCTTGTTCCCCTGGGGGCAACCTCAATGGCTGAGCTATCCGTCTAGCTTCTTAACTGCCACACAGAGGTTTGGGGCTAGCCAGTTTCATGTATCCGCCCCTCCGACCAGTCTCAATGTGCCTTCTTCATTATATCCTTAGTTATAAAACTTCTATTCAGCTAGACTTCAGATGATTTTCCAGATTGATTGTTCTGTAATTTAGTTGCAATTTTACTGTGTTCATGGAAAGAAGCAGGCACAGCACTTATCTACTCCACCACCTTGGATCCCCGGAAGTATATTTCTGTAGCAAGTTATGCAGGTTACAAGTTACTTCTTGAAGTAAGATTAGATACAGTAATAATAGATATTTAAGTGTCTGAGCTATTTTACCAGGATTTAGAACCATGCTTAATTTTATAATTCCCTCTTAATGATGGATCTTATATTTTAAGATCTATATTGATGGATATATTTTAAGAAGTGACCTATTATTTACTCTGCTTCTTTATAACTCCTAAAATGAATAATTAATCTAAACTGTAGAATGGGAATATGTCTAAAAGTTGCCCTTTCTTTATCATCATTAGCATTTTTCATTTTGTCCCAGGTTGAGTTTCTTTCAGTGGAATATTGCCTAATTTTTCCAGAAACTAGAATGGTGGAGAATGAGATTTAATTTTTCATAGAAAAATAATAAATAACCAGGTCTTAGTAGGATGGATTTTTTACTAATGCTATTCATGTGTAGAATTTTGTTTTCTCCTGAATGGGAATTTTAAGAATTAGGGAAAAGTAGGAAATAAGCATTGAGTCTATTAGGGATCATGCTGTTTGTGTGGTAATAGCCATTGTTAGTTTTATATTAATAAATAGCTAGAATTCTTGTACTTTTAAATAATAACCACCATGGGAAAAATTTCTCCCTGTGGGGTTTCACTCAATAAACAGAAGCAATCTATTTCTTGAGTTAAAACTGTTTTCACTAGGATAAAAAAGCATTTTTGATGATGCACGTAATTGTTAAGGATTTTTTTTTTCACTTTTCTACTTTCTTCCATTTTGGTTGCTGTAAAACTATTTTATCCTGAAATCCTAGTTATTCTTGAACTCTTTCCAAAAACTCTCATACTCTTCTTACCATTGAAAAGGGAGACAAAATTACAAATAGACCAAACAATTAACCTCATAGACGCTGCCATCACCAAGCCTTGATCAGTGTTCTATAACATCACTGCAGTGAATTTTATTTTTTCACCTTTATTGAGTATAATTCACATATATCATTGTGTAAGTTTAAAGTGTACAGTGTTTTCATTT
>NW_017731796.1:704070-708084 GCF_001890085.2 Hipposideros armiger
TGACTTGTTAGTTAGCCCATGTAAATTGAGAAAACTAGTTGCTAACAAAACATATATAATAAACAGTGGATCATAGTGAGAACTAAAATTTATGGGCATAACTTTAGCTCTCCCTTCTCCTTGCTGTAGCTGCATATGGGGGAGCCTAGGCTTCAAATCAGGGACTTGGGTTCAAATACCAGCCCGGCTATTAACTGTCTGTGTGATCTCAGGCAAGCTGCCGTGTGGGTGATCTCAATCTCTGTTTCCTCATCCTATAAAATGATAATCATTGAGCGCCCCCCTTGTGAGGTTGCTACATGGTTTATATGAGTAATGCATGTAAAGTGCTTAACACTTTGAACTGCATTTAAATGGTAACTGTTATTTTCATTACATTTTATCTTTTATGATGCTGTATATATGGTGAGCAACAAGAAGGAAGTTCTTATTCGTGAAAAATAAGAGTTTTCCTGTGTAGTGTTCCTGTAGATAGATGTAAATTTGCATGTGGAGTCAGTGTGTGAGGTAAGAAGCAGCTGTTTTACAAGGTACTTTTGAATATCACCACCTGTTTCCAGTGATGCATAGCACTTAGAGACTTACAGCACCTCTTTGGAGAAGTGCCTATGTAGATGTGTGGTAAATCATTAATGAGATATTTTCACAATATTGAATAGATTTTTAATATACACACATACACACAATTTTCTATTTTTAATTGGATATTTTGCTCATTGAGAAAGGGAAAAAAATCTATTCAGGTGAAAGATTTAGATACAAATGTGTCCTTAGAAATAGGACTTTAACAGACCTACAGGGCAGACTGAAAAAAGAAACACAGGTTATATTTATAAAGAAAAAGGGTAACATTTACGTAGTCATTACAGTTTGCCATTACTCATCTAAGTACTTAACATGTGTTAGATAATTTAATCTTCATAAAACAACTTTTTGAGGTGGACACTATTATTAATATTGCTATTTTACAAGTGAGGAAACTAAGGCACAGAAAAGATAAGTGGCTTGTTTGTGGTCACATGACCAATATATGGGGAACAGGATTTTGAAGCCCGATAGTGTGGCTCCAGAAACTTGGCTTTTAGTCAGCATGCTAGTTCAAAGAAAAGGTCATTTCACATATTTCCAAATAATATCACCCTTAAACCCAAGCAAGAGAGACCTCTGCCTTAGGCCCTGTGTTTTACTGGGCCCAGCCAATCACACACATGCACACACATTGAAAAACATGTGGAAGAGGACATGAGCATCTCGTCTGTGCTGGGAAAGTATGGCCTGCAGTCCACTCAAGCCCAGGAACCACTTTGGGGCATCTCTAGCCCTGAGTCCTCAGCAGGGCAACTGCTTTTGAATGTCCTCCAGAGGCGTGGGCTGCCAACGGCAGAGGGACATTGCTCCTGTGGATTCAAGTGGTGGAAATGCTTTAGTAAGAGAGATTAATTAACCCATCAAACCCTTCTTTTCAGGTGGCATGTGTGCAGTAGATTTTTGCATTGAAAAAAAGCATATTCTCAATTAGTTGTGAGCATCCATTTTTTGCTTCCTTTCACATCCCAGTTTGAGGTTCAAGACAGATTAGCAATCTTTTGTAGTGTTCAGAGCATGCTAATTAGCATTTTTCAAAATAAAGCAATGTTACCTACCCTTTTTCGAAAAATTTGGGGTCTAAAAATTGGGTGCGTCTTATACAGTGGCCGTATGAGTGAAAAAAAAAAAAAGCAAGCACGAAAAAAGCAGGAAATGCAAGTAAAAAAACCTACAACCATTGTATAAGACGCACCCAGTTTTTAGATCCCAAATTTTTTGAAAAATGGTGCATCTTATAGATGGGGAAATATGGTAAGCTTAGATATAATGAGCATGAGGCGTGTCACCTACATTGGCGAGTAGAGACATGAAATTCCAATTTCCAAATAGTTTTATTTTATGATTACAATGATTTAATACAATTTAAGACTTCAAAATATTAATAAAGCAATTTAAGCTTTTTATATATTCAAAGTAGGAAGATAAAATTTGTTTCATTGAAAAATTTATATTTTTAAATATTTAGACATACTGTGTGTCGGCTGTACTCTTACTGTGGGCAAAGGATGAGCCCACAGCAAGAGTATAATATCTAAATATTTGACAGAGTTTGAACTTGAGTGACTACATAATTTTCTTATCTTTTCTCTTTTCTTTTTGTTAATCTGTTTCTTTATGATAGAACTTGGAAGGGAAAGAACATTCAGGAGGAAAATTTGAGGCCTATAAAATCCATATTTTACCTTCTCCACTCCAGATGGTGCCTATAGTTACAATTTTTGTTTGAGAATTTATTAGTGCTTTTCAAGATTTTGTAAATTAAGGAGCAACATCTCTTTCAGAAACTCTGTTAAGGACGCAGATCCTTCCTACTGTCAAGACTTCCTGGGTTCAAATTCTGGTTCTACTGAAGATTAGCTGTGTGTTGTTCAAATTAGTTGAGCCCCGTTTATCACCATTCATTCTGTGAAATAGACACAATAATGCATCCAGCTCCTAGTGTTATTCTGAGAAGTAGCTCTGAGATAACCCTCCGTGGAAGTTAGATATATTGTTTTATGTATTTAATTTTCAGTGTTTTCAGCTTATTTTATTAAGAAGACCATTTAAAAAATTACTCAATAATTTATATGAGGAATTTCACCTACTNCACTCCAATAAGTCTAGTCTTTCCAATAAGTCTAGTTATTACAATATTACTGACAAGGTTATTCCCTATGCTGTACTTTACATCCCCATGCCTATTTTTATAACTGTCAATTTGTACTTTTTAATCCCTTCCCCATTTTGTCTCATCCCCCCAATCCCTCGCCCATCTGGCAACCATCAAAATTCTAGACCTTTCTTATAAAAGGCTCACCTGATTTAGTCCTTTTGGGGACAATCAAATGTCAACTGATTAGAGACCTTAAATACATCTTGAAAATTATTTTGCCTTTCTCATATTTTGTAACCTAATTGTGGGAATGATAGCTCCTCAATTGTCGTTGGTCCTGCCCACACTCAGTGGAGGGGATTATACAAGTATGAAGGCATGGGTCATTGGGGTTCACCATAGAATCCTGGCTACTACAACTTATAACAAGGAGGACTTGCTTCAACTCTACTGCCATACCTTAAGCTTGTGAAAGGCCTAGAATTAACAGTGTTTGCTTTGCCCACTACATACAGCAAAATGCCTTGCACAGAAGAGGCAATCAATATTAGCTGGGTGACTGAATGAGTATGGAATTTTTATCTTTTGTTTGTCAATTCCAGTATCTCACTCACCATCCATACTGGCATATAATCAATATTAATATAAATTATGCCTATTTCTAGAAATAGAAACGGGGCTCTGCTATCACTGTTTGGAAGTTATACTAATGCAGCTGTAGTGATTTGGTCCATGAAAAAAATAAAAACGGGCATATGCTATAAATCTGGCTGTGTTTCTTAGTGGTATGCTAACATTCTTCAGAGCTGAAAAATGTAAGCATATGCTTTCAATTAGTGCGTTCCTGAAGAACTTTGCAAACAAATAGTGCCAAAGTGTTGAAAATTGAAATTACCTCATCTTGTTTACGACTGGACTACGTGGAAGTTTGAGATTACACAGCTTACTTAGGCACATTGTCGGAATGCTTTTAAGTCATCTATCAAGGATTTATTCTACTCCTCAGTACAGAAATGTGTGCTGCTAATATATGTATGATTTAAAAATCCCCATAGCACTAGTTTAATTTTTTAAATGAAGATGTAACAATACTTCCAAAATCACTTTTTTAGAAACATCACACCCCTCCCCCCTTTTCTTTTCCTTTTACAATCATTGTATCAGGAATTTCTAACAACCATGCATACCTTTCTGGACATCTTTGTAGTACTGTCTCCAATGTAAGCTCATTTCCTGATTCACAGTATACAAACATCTACTTTATATATAACAAACTGAGAAGTTGACTTTTTCTTTGAAGAATTATGAATTCTCCATCAAAATCCAAGAAG
>NW_017731796.1:711689-712507 GCF_001890085.2 Hipposideros armiger
TCTTCTTTCATTTCTTCAGGAAGGTCAAGGTTCCTTGACATCTCAGAAAGCCTCAAACCCAACAAAGAGGTATGAAAATTGAGCAGGAGTAGCCACCATGTCTAACTTTGGCTTTTCTCTCACCAAACAAAAGCCTAGCCCAGAGCCAGGCATGTAGTAGACATCAGGTGGATACTTTTGTATTTGTTACTAGTTCAAACAAAGTATGTGGTTGAATTAGCCTATTTTCAGTCCAAGTAGAAGTTGGTGACTCATCTCAACAATGATAAAAGTGTTATCATGCAAAGTACTAGTTGTGGTGGCATTTTAAGGGGGAAATTCTTTTTTTCTAACGATTGTGAGTGATATTTATGCAGGAAGAAGGTGTCTGGGACTTTTAGAGAGCATGGTTGGAGTTTTCCTTCTAAAGTGAGTGATCCACTATTTTAAGTGTCTGAAATTTGTTCTAGAATTGCTAGAGGCCCACTCAGGAATGCATTGCACGTGGAGGAGGCAGTATAGTTAATGTTTAAAGTAAGAACAGACCTGGTACAGGTCAAAGCCCCATTGCTTACCAGTTGGACAGATTACTTAGTTATCCCTAAGCCTCCGTTTCTTCATTTGTAAAGTAAGGGTAACAACATTACTTTCTCAGAGTAAGTGTGAACATTCTTAGAAAAATGTGTGTCAAGCACTTAGCACAATTGTAGAACATATTACTACTCTACAAATATATTATAATTATTAATGCTGTGGTTACTGAAGTGTCAAAATCATTTCTCTATAACATTAGCATCTGTGAACTGTTTAGGGGCTGGATCCTAACCATTTACTGACCA
>NW_017731796.1:716875-719634 GCF_001890085.2 Hipposideros armiger
AGCAGTTCAGGATAGTGTAGGGGTTAAGGGAGTGGACTCTGAGGAGTTCTGCTTGGTGTGATCATGGGCACTTTATTCTTCTGTAAAATGTGAATAACAAAACTACCTCTCTCACAAGGTGATTGTGAAGATATAATGAGTTATACCCCCAAATACTCCTGCCATTGTCTGGTAAGCAGCAGACAGACCTAGTTAAAACATGAAGGAACTACAGAACCTATTTGGAGGCCACATAATACAGTTGAAAACTCCATTGCCTTTGAGTCATACTTTCAGAGATTCAAAATTTGGTGCTGACATTTACTCTCTGTGTGACCTTAGGAATATCACCTTGCTTTCTGGGCCTTGGCATGCTTAATCTTACTGGCTTGGAAACCCTACTTTTCCTCTAAACTTTAGTTTCTTCATCTTTACACTACAAATATTCATCTTTCCTTCATAGGGCCAATGTGACAATTACATGGGATCATGTGTAGAAACTATATGGAAGGGCATCACATATAAGGCTTGTTTAACAATTGCTGGGGACGCTTACATAATGTCAGCGTCTCTTTTTTTGCCAGCCAAATTTGTTTCCATCCTGAGCAGATATAACTAGAGTTATTTCTGACAGCTTGCTCAGTCCTCTCGGTCTGTTGTATATACAGGATCCTGAATGGTAGATCATTTTTGCAATGAGATGTAGACTTTGAAACAAATCAAAATCAAGATTATGAAGCCATTATTTATATAATGGTAATTATTATTATTATTATTATTTATATAAACAGGGTAGGTTCTGCTCTAAGTACATAAAACGCAAGTCCTAAGGAGTAGGTCACGCTTCTCATGGAAGGGCATAATCAGGGAACCTTTTCCATAAGTTGTGAAAACTGATTCATTAAAGACAGTTCGTCAGTCTTTCTTCTGTAAATACACAGTGCCATATCTCAGAACACTGGCTTGAGTGCATAAAACTTGAATCAGTTTTAGAATGTGCACCACAAAGGCTGTTTGCTCATTCACACTGGGCAAGGTGTTTCCAGGGACTAGCTCTATCTGGGTCATACAGAAGTCGAGAAGGGCTGAAATATAGAAATGTATTGAATGGAGGAAGCTTCTCTTCCTTAGATGCAAATTAAGGACCTTATGGTATCTATCCCTTCAAATAAAACACAGTGTTTCATAGTAGATTCTGCAGTATTAAACATTTATTTTTTAAGGCAGGAAAAATAAATGATCAACATAATTTTAATTTTTAAATATATCCAACTGAAAAACAAATTATAAAAACTACTTCTACAGTATGCTCATACACATATAAGCAAGCATGGTTTGGGCCCAAAACTGTCAAACTCTATTTTAATTTACAGTGCTTCTTTTTTTCACACCTAAGGCGTCAGCTGTATGTCTGTAAATCATGTTGTGTTAGAGCTTAGGGGCCCTGGGGAATGCTTTAGGATTTCAGTGTTAGACCTGGTAGTTTGCCTAAGGGGCTTCTGAGAGACTAGTTGCAAGCCAAATTGCTACATCTGTTTTAAAGCCATAATAGAAACGGCATCATAGGCACAGTGATGGCTCTGCTTCCAAGTGGACTGCGCCTGGGAAAGACCCAGGGGATACATAATGTGGCACATTCCAGGCCAACGTGAGGGAAAGTCCTTTCTTAGCTGCTGAGTCTGCCGGGGACATGGGACACAGGACACAAACAGAAACACAGAGTCATTTATCCCATTTCCCTTTCTCCATTGCAAGCAGATGTTTCTTGAAATATGATATTTTTAAAAATAGCACTGTTTTTCTTCTTTTTAATGAATGCAGATTTTTCCACAGTGCCTTGTTCTGCAGTACCTTGGGTTTTAGTATTGACCGAGCACTAAAACTGATCTCACAAATGCTGCATTAAAAATGCTATTCAGACTTGGAAGCCACAAACCCAAATGTTCAAAATGGAAAATTGATTTCTGTAAGAAATCATAGCTTTTTATTATTGTTGGGGTCATAATATGCTTCTGAGGAGAAAAGAGAGGATATAGAGTTAAGATTTCTTCTTTTGTTTCTACTTTCCACTGCTGTCTTTCGAGGAAGAGATGACACTGCAATCAATCTTCTAGAAATTATGTTATAGGTTTGATTAATAAGGACATTAATATTTTTTTCATTGTTGATGTTAACTAATTTGGAGACAGGGAGTTGTATGTTCTACTCTCTAGTGTCAGGATCTGAGCAGGTGAACTGACTTTTAAATCTCTGTATCTAGAGTGAGTGGGAAACTCCAATAGAATCTGTAAAATGTGTGCTTCCTTTTCTGTATTGTGACAGGTGTATTATGTTATTGATAAATTGTGTAAGTTTTGTTGTGATAAACAGATTATGTTTCACATGTATCAGGGAGGCTTTTATTTAAAGCATTCTTGGGTAAATTCTTTCTTAAAGTTAACATGCCACATCGTGTTATAGAAAATGAATACAATTTCAAGTCTAGGTGCCCTCATTGGCTGGTAAACCATAGACATGCTTCTTAACTTTGCCAAAGCCCATTCCTCGATCTACAAAGGGAAGATGAAAATTTCCCATGAGGTTTGGTGAATATCAGTTCATGTAATTCTTGCAATAGCACTTGGTAAACTCTAAATTCTGAGCTGAAATGACCAAAGTTCTGTGTGATATTATTTAATTCTTACAGTTGACTTTTTATTTTGTGTGAACTTGGAATTTCCAACATTAAACCCACATAGAAAGGGCATAATACTCTGCACTTAGAAAACCATGACCGATGC
>NW_017731796.1:721409-723969 GCF_001890085.2 Hipposideros armiger
TGAATAGTTTTTCAGGAGAAGATAAGGAAGTGGTGAGCAAACAGTAATCTGTGGGCAAATGGATTCTGTATGATAATAGTAAGATAATTTAGAAACAGATTTTGGTTTTTAGTATGATGTGTCAGATACATTGAAAAGATGAAAGAAAAAAAGATGACTAAGATCTGAGATACAAGAGAGGAACTGCTTCTCTCTCTCTCTCCCTCTCTCTCCCTCCCTCCCTCTTTCTTCCCTCTCTCCCTCCCTCTCTCTCCCTCCCTCTTTCCTCTCTTAATCAACTGTATGATTGGCACTGCACAAGCTAAACGCCACTAATTCTAACTCTGTTTATAATGCATTCTTGAAGGATTTAGACACTACTTCTCTCGTGACTTGGAATCTGTTATAAGACTGTTACTTGGCACACAGGGGACACTTTAATTATCTGTTGCTGATACTCAGGCATCTCTGTTTACATCTGGGTCCAAACATATGCCTCACTTTTCACTTCAATAAAATATTTTCTTTATATAGTATCCTCTAAGGGAAATGAGCAAGATGAGTATCTGAAAAAAGTGACTGTTATTAAGGTGTTTGGGTGATATGTTTACCTAAAATTAATATCCTTTGGTGCAAACTCTGCTATGTTTATCTCTAACTAAGGTGCAGCACCATGGAGTGGAAAATGGAATCACTGAACATTTGTGCATTCCTTGTTATAAAACTTGTTATAAAACTGTGTTTAACATCTATACTTAGTTCTAATCGATGTTTAGATGATAGTGAAATAGAGAAGTGTAGTCCCTTAAATATAAGATCTCACTGATTTTAAGATGCACTATCAATTTAATAGCAGCTTTGGAAGAAGAAAAAAAAGGATAAAAGAAAGTAAAGAAAGCACATGGCCCATTAAATGCACACACTTTTCTCCTTTGCCAAATTTACCTTTAAACTTGCTGCTCTTCCAAGCTTTAGCCATACCAGTGCAAATGCAAAATCTATGCGTGAGTCCTGTTTTCTCTCTTTCCCGCATCTGCCTTATCTGCTTCGTCACCAAGACCTGTAGACTCTACTTACCAAAGATATGCTACATCAGTATTATTTTCACTGCCACCCCTCTTGTCCAAACTACCACAGTGCCTTGCTTGGAAAGCATCAGTAGCCTCCTAGTCAACCCCTCCACTGCCACTTAGACCCCCCCACCACATTCTTTGCTGTCACCAACCATCCCAGACATTCATTATGCATGATGAAGCCAGGGAAGCGGTCTTTCGAAAAGGTATAAATCAAATCATGTGACTCTCTGCTTAAAACTCTACAGTAAACTTCCTTCCCCTTAAAATCCAACCTCTTTATCATCCAAGACACTAACTCACTAGTTCTCAGTGGTTCAGGAAATCCTGTGAGCCCTTGAGACCTTTCCAAGGACCCACAAGGTCAAAATGCTTTTCATCATTGTACTAAGAGGTTATTTACTTTTTTTCTTCCTCATTCTCTCATGAGTGTNTTGATGTGTTTAAGTGACTGGCAGGAAACCACTCTGGTTAGTGTGCTGTGATCTGGGAGGAGGGTTAGAAACCTAGGCAGGAATCCGATCATGAAACATTTTGTGATTATATGTAGGAGATTTGATTTTGTTTTCAATTTAGTAGAAAGCCATTAAAAAGTTTTAAAAAAAATTTTATATATATATATATATATTATATATATATATATATATATCATAACTTGATGTATATTTTAACACTATCACTTGGCAGTGTGGATTGGAGGCAGAAAAGTACATGGGAGACACCAGTTAGGAGACTGTTGCATTGTCCATGCAAGGGATGATATCATGGCCAAAGTTTTGGCAGTACAGTCAGAGAAAAAAACTGAAAAAGTATATGTGGATATAGTAATATGTAATAGGTTGAGCAGGACATGGCAAACAATTGCATGAGGATCGTGAGAGAGAGAGGGGTTTCTCAAGGTTGAACCTTAGATTTTTGTCCTGAGCAACTAGATAGATGAAAATGCTATTTACTGAACAGGAAGACAAGTTTGAGGGTGAAGGTCAAGAGTTTAATTTAGGAAAAATTAAGTCTGGAATGCTGATATCTCACATAGGTTTTGAAGTATGTTATCCTGGTCCTCAGATAGATTTTGGCACTTTTGGCATAGAAATTATATTTTATGGATGAGACAATCAAAGGAGACTGTATGCAGAGAGAAAATAAGGGAGGGTCAAGATTCATCACCAAGGAATCTCAACATTTAGACTTTGGTCAGAGAAGGAAGAGCCAGCAGATGCTACTGAAAGAGCAGGGGCAGCAAGGGAAGACTTAAGGCAAGTCAAGAAGTTATGCCGATTTTGGTGACCAAGAAAGAGATAATATCAAGATAGAGGGTGTGGAAAATGTGCCCAAAGTTGCTGAGGGAGCTGTTAATACAAGAATCAAAGCCCATCCAATTAAATTGAACAACACAAAGATCATTGGGTGTGTAAGATAAGAAGAATTGATGGAGTAGTGGAGACTAATGCAAGACTGGAGCAAGGTGAAGAATGAATTGGAGGGGTGAGAGTGTTGACAGTAGGTGT
>NW_017731796.1:728168-729017 GCF_001890085.2 Hipposideros armiger
TTCAGAAATCTTTTCTGTAGCGCTATTGTATACCTATGCATTTGCCCTTCATGTTGTTTTTCTAGGTAATGAAGGTTCTCAGTATGAAGAGGTGAATTGAGTGCTTAGAAGTAAATTGTTAAACAGTCGATAAATAACTGACACATTGGGCCCCATGGGGTATGTACAGACACTTTTTAAAATTTTACTCTCACCTTAGGAAAACTTTCAGTGAGGCAGAATAAACAGATAAACTTGTAATTGTATATTTAACTGTATGAGTTTTTAAAAATTGCTTGTGTGCATGTGAATATATGTACATGTGTGTGTATGTGTGTGTTGTAATCGACAATGTACTGAGTACCCATCATGCACAAGAGCGTGTACTACCTGCAGGGAGCATGAAGACAAGCCAGACACAGGCCCTGCCTTAAAGGAGCTCACTCTGCTTACTATAGTCACTTGAGTATAGATAGTCAAGAGGCAGTGATTAGCATGATGTAACGGAAGCACAGAAATAAACTGATTAATTCTATGAAGTACGGAAATGTCTTCATAAAGAATGTGAGGCTTCAGTTTTCTTAGATGGAAAAATTAGGATTTCACTGAGCAAGTGTAAGATGTGAAAGGCCAGAGCATGTTCAGGGAATAAGTTATTCAGTATGACTGGACCACTGAGCATGTAAGAAGGCACATCGTGGAACTTTATTATAAATTAGCCCAGGTTTCTCTGCATGTTGTTCCAAATAAAAAAGTTGTCTTTCTTTAATACATAATTCATACCTACATGCTAGGGCATAGTACCGAGACATGGACCAAGCTCCCGAATAGAAGCAAAGTTTCTTTGTGTTGGGGATAAAATATTTCAAG
>NW_017731796.1:729819-732519 GCF_001890085.2 Hipposideros armiger
CGGTGCAAGTATATCTTGCATATTAACCAAAATGATGTCATAATTTCTGTTTGTTTTCCAGAAGGTTTTTAAGCCATCACTTTAATATTAAGACGTAATTGATATATTGTGGAGCCCAATTCAAAATTGAAATGAGATTTCTAGGAGACTTTAAAAAGAGACCAGATTTGTGATAAGTCAGACTGCCTAGACATTCACTCTCTTCTAATGTTAACTACTCTTTGATAAGGAAGGTTTTTGTTGTTGTTTTTTCAGATGTTCAAAACAGTGTAATAGTTATACATTTACACCACTCACAAAATGCTAACCCTCCCCCAACCTACTACCCCTTTGACATCGTATATATATGTTACAATTCCATTGACTGTATTCCCTATGCTGTACTCCACATCCTGGAAAATATGTGTGTAGTGCAGTGGTCAGGCATCTACACAATCTATGAAAGACAAATACCATATGATCTCATGGGTATGTGGAATCTAAAGAATAAAATAAATGAACAAACAAAATGGAAATATACTCAGAGATATAGGGGGGAAAAACAATGGTTGCTAGATGAGAAGGCGTGGAGATGGGGAGAAGGTAAAGGGATTACAAAATTCAAATTAGTAGTCACAGTATAGCATGGGAACGGTCACATGGGGATATGAAATAGTTTGGGGAATATAACCAATAATATTGTACAGATTATGTAGGGTGCCAGATGGGCATGGGTATGGAAGTTTAAGAAGAGCACATTCCTTTAAGAAGCTTTTCTGTAGACAATTTGGCTGCATAACTAATTCTAAATATCTAAGTTTGAAAATTACAATGTCACACTATTGTTTATTTGTGCTTAATTCTTGAACACGTTCCCTATAAATGTTCAGTCTTATATTTTTCTGTGATTCTGTGTACCCTAAGTTTTTTTTTTAATACACCTCCCATATACATATGTCTAAATCCTTTCATACTTCAAAACCAGGATTAAATGCTTTGTTTTCCACAAAGTCTTTCCATATTGTCTCCATAACCCTCTCTTGCCTATCAATTTTTGTCTACCCCGGGTGGTTTACTTCTTATACTAAAGGCTTGTTTCTATTTTGTTTAAATGGCTTCATTTAAATCAACCTTCCTTCCTTCCTTTCTTCCTTCCTTCCTTCCTTCCTTCCTTCCTTCCTTCCTTCCTTCCTTCCTTCCTTCCTTCATTCCTATTTAAGGTGAACAATTTAGGGTCACAATTGGCCCTTTTGGGAATAGAACTTCAGTTTTGGAAACTCACTAGTCTATAAGCTTCCTTTGAACAAGCACTATGCTTAGTTCAATATTATATTCCTGACATCTAATACAGTGCCTGAATAGAGCAGGTGTTTGTAAATATTTGTTTAACGACTAAATGAATTAGAGAGATCATACATAACTGAATTACTGAATGCCATGTATGATTAAAATACTTGAATTTCTGGCTGATAGTTCAATTCTGGTGATGACTGATATTATGTGAGGGTATTTGTTTTGGCTTAAGCATTATTTATTTACTGTTGATAGCACCTACAAGGAGTGACAAGTTTGTGAACTTGTTGCAACGATGTTGCTATACTCTTTTGATATCAGAGANTATAAAGAGATCTATTATAAGGAATTGGCTCACATGGTTGTGAAAGCTAAGAAGTCCCTAGATCTACAGTAGGCAAGCTGGAGACCCAGGAATGCCAACTGTGTGGTTCCAGTCTGAGTCTGAAGTCCTGAGATCCAAAAAGAGCCAGTGTTTCAGTCTGAGTCTGAACGCTGAAAAATGCCACTGCTTTCAGCTGGAAGACAAATGAAAACCAATGCCTTCAGCTTGAAGGCAGTGCTTACTGGCTGGAATGTCAGCCTTTTTGTTTCGTTCAGGCCTCCAACTGATTGGATGAGGGCCACCCACATTAGGGAGAATAGTCAGTTGGCTTTGCTCACTGTACAGATTCAGTTGTAATCTCATCTAAAAACACCCAGAATAATATTTGACCAAATATCTGGGTTCCCCAGGGCCTATCAAGTTGACACATAAAATTAACCATCACACAGACTAATTTAGATTTCAGATAAACAGTGAATAATTTTTACAATAAATGTGCCCCATGTCATACATATTTAGGACACACTTAAACTAAACAATTACTTATTATTTATCTGAAATTCAAATTTTACTGTCCTGTACTTTGTCTAGCAATATTACCCAGAGTATGGTAATTACCATATGCTCATCCTTCTCAAAATGAGGTAGACTGACTTACCTAAGTGGCAGTATATCAATCAGCAAATATATGAAGCTCAACAATATGATGCATCCTTTATGCTGTCAGTGTTTTATTAAACGTTTGAGGATATGTTTTAAGATGTTGCAGTCTTCTAAGATTTTGTCTTATGCATGCTCTAATTAAATCAACATGATCCAGTTTTTCTATGTTGGGACATTGCCATATTTTGTTTAGTTTTCTGGTTGTCTGAACGCCTACAGAATAGACACATTTTCTGTTAATATTAACAACTGGAAAATTTGATACTTTTGTGTTGTCAGGAAATCTAGTGGTATTAACACAAGCTGTAGAGTAAAAGTGATCAGGGCTCAGGACAATAAAAGATAATGGGACTTCTGCCTATTGTAGAATGTTTCATTTCTTAGGATCTCCTCAGAAATGTCTGCAGACAATTTTGAAATTATGCTTTTGTCTCTAATAA
>NW_017731796.1:737672-741748 GCF_001890085.2 Hipposideros armiger
ACAACAAAAAACATGAAGAAGAACATTGTTAGGGAATCTGAACTTTAAATTAATTGAATATTTACCTATAATAGGTTTATTAGAACAAAATGATGCTCTTACTGCAAACACTGAAATACCGGCGGTGCCAAAACAATGTGTACAAGTGGACACTTTGGTCAACGTTGCTCAAGTAGTAGTTTGCCGTAATCAGAAGTGTCTGGACACTGGTGATAACCATTTTGAGCACCACTTGTAAATGCAGAAGTCAAGAGTGACTTGTATTCATCTTTTGTTTTCAGCATATATTATTACAATTTAATATAGTTTTCCTTTCTTAAAATGTGTATACATTGTTTTGGAACCCTCTGTATATTTAACTTACAAGGGACATTTTTTACCCGCTGCTATTCCTTGGGATGTGGGATCCCAAGAAAATCTAGATCAGTCATAGAGAAGCAAAGAAGCTACTATAGTTTGCACAGTTATGCACATTGGAAGTAAAGTTTTATTTCTTTATACATTTTTTCTTTAGAACTTTTATTTTGAGCAGTGTTAAAATAACAGCAAAATTGCGGGGAAGGTACAGAGATTTCCCATAAAATCCTTGCCCACATACATGCATAGCCTCCCCCATTATCAAAATAGCACATTTCGTACAACTGGTAAACATACACTGACACACCACTATCACCCAATGTCCATAGTTTCCATTAGGGTTCACTCTTGGAGTTGTCCAATACATAGGTTTGGAGAAATATATAATAACATGTATTAGCAATTATAATATCATACTGAAGAGCTTCACTGCCCTAAAATTCCTCTGTTCTCTGCCTATTCATTCCTCCCTCCACCCAACCCCTGCAACTGCTGTTCATTTTACTGCCTCCATAGTTTTGCCTTTTCAACAATGTCATATACTAGTTGGAATCACACAGACTATATCCTTTTCAGATTGACTTCTTTTAGTTATATGCATTTAATTTTCCTCCATTTATTTTCATAGCTTGATAGCTTATTTCTTTTTTTTGGAAAATTTTTAGTATGTTTTAATTATATTTGACATATTAGTTTCAGGTGTACAACATAATGCTTAAACATTTATATAACTTATGAAGTGATTACCCCAATACCTAGTACCCATCTGATACCATGCATAGTTATTACAATATTCTTGACTGTATCCCCTATGCTTTACTTTACATCCACATGACTGTTTTGTAATTACCAATTTGTACTTCTTAACCCCTTTTTCTTTTTCACCCACCCCTCAAACACCCCTCACCTCTGGCAACCATCAAAATGTTCTCTATTAACTATGAGTTTCTTTCTGTCCTGTTTGTTTGTTCATTTTGTTCTTTAGATTCCACATATAAGTGAAATCACATTGCATCTGTCTTTCTCTGTNATTATTCATTTTGAATTTGTACCAACTGGACAAACAGTTAACCAAGTTTACTATTTGGAAGTGCTGAAAAAGCTGCATGAAAAGTTAGATGACCTGAACTTTTCACCAACAATTCATGGCTCTTGCATCATGATAGTGCACCAGCTCACATGGCACTGTCCAGAGGGAGCTTTTAGCCAGTCAACAAATAACTGTATTGGAACGCCCTCCCTACTCACCTGATCTGGCCCCAATGACTTCTTTCTTTCCTCAAAGGAAATATTGAAAGGAAGACATTTTGATGACATTCAGGAATCAAGGGTAATAAGACGACAGCTCTGATGGCCATTCCAGAAAAAGAGTTCCAAAGTTGCTTTGAAGGGTGGACTAGGCACTGGCAACAGTGCATAGCTTCCCAAGGGGAGTACTTTAAAGGTGACTGTAGTGATATTCAGCAATGAGGTATGTAGCATTTTGTCTAGGATGAGTTCACGATCTTAATTGTCTGATCTCATATATCATAATTTCTTCTCAGTTGGTAGCATACTCAGTTAGTTGGTAGTATCAGCTGTAGTGGTAAAAGACAAAAGAGGTAATGAATTGCAGCTTTTGGAAATTCTGCCTTCAGGTCAGAGCAGTGCTAAAAATAGACTTTAATGATTTAGATATACAGAGTCTCCTTTTATCTCTCAGTAGAGGACACACTGCACCAATCCTGTTTTCACTTCATTTAATCCCAGTTACTGTAGAATTAGTGGAGAAACTGAAGAGTAACTCATTGAACTTTCAGCCATTTTGTATGTACAGGCAGTAATACTGTCGGCACCATTATCTTTTAATTCAAAGTATGACAAATACTTCAGAGAACATACAAAATGTATATATTTATAGAGGCTTATTGCTCTGCTCAGACATGTAAGATTATACTATGCATTCATAAATGCCATAAATCATGTTTTCAGCCATCTTTGTATCCTTATCATTAATGGATGTGGTAATATATAGGTATTTATGCAAAGATTCATTTTTCACATTACAACTACTCTATCGCTATTCACGTTGAGAAAACTGGAATGAGCATTTGGAAAGGGAATCATCAATAGAGATTGAAAGTGTCCCTTATGCTAGAATTAGCATATCAGTTCAAGAATTCAGGGTACCAACCTAATAATTTTAGAAGGGAGTAAGGTGACAAACAGGCTTATTGCAATTCCATAGATCTTTCTTGAGTAAATACTACCACCTACACATTGTGCTAAGGAGATTAAAGATAGGAAGATACTCAGGCAGACTACTTAATTTACTTGCCTGGGTAGTTGAGCTTGATTTATTCAGCTAATGCATCTACATTGGTTTTAATTCACTGAATGAGGTTTTTTTTTTGTTTTTTTCAGATTTTCAGATCTGTTCTTGATATTGTCATAATGAGAAAAATTAAATGATGCTATCTACGAAAGTAAAAATAGGAATTAAACTAATTATTTNTGACTTATTTCACTTAGCATAATGTTCTCTAGTTCCATCCATATTGTTGCAAATGGTACTATTTCCTTCTTCTTTATAGCTGAGTAATACTCCATTGCAAACATCCTTTCTTTTGATTGGAGCATTTAATCCTTTAAATTGAAAGTAATTGTTGATAGAGTTGTAGTTATTGCCAATTTATTATTCATAATTTTTATATTTTTGTCTTAAAGAAATCCCTCGAACATTCCTTGTAATACTGATTTGGTAATGATGAACTCCTTTAGCTTATTCTTGTCTGAGAAGCTCTTTATCTGTCCTTTGATTCTAAATGATAGCTTTGTTGGGTAGAATAATCTTGGTTGTAGGTACCTACTTTTCATCACTTTGAATATTTCCTACCAATCCCTTCTGGCCTGCAAAGTTTCTGTTGAGAAATCATCCATCAGTCTTATGGGAGCTCCCTTGTAGGTAAGTAATGGCTTTTCTCTTGCTGTTTTTAAGATTCTGTCTTTGTCTTTAACCTTTGGTATTTTAATTATGATGTGTCTTGATGTGGGCCTCTTTGGGTTCATTTTGTTTGGGACTCTCTGTGGTTCCTGGGCTTCTTTGTCTTTCCTTCATCAGGTTAGGAAAGGTCTTCATCATTATTTCTTCAAAAAGTTATCAATGTCTTGCTCTCTCTCTTCTCTTTCTGGTACCCCTAACAATGCAAATGTTAATACAATTAACATTGTCCCAGAGGCCCCTTAAACTCTCCTCATTTTTTTGGATTCTTTTTGTTTTTGCTGTTCTGATTGGGTGTTTTCTGCTACCTTATTTTTCAAATTGCTGATTCGACCCTCTGCTTCATCTAATCTATTGTTGACTCCCTCTAATGTACTCTTTATTTCAGTTATTGTATTTTTCATTTATGATTGGTTCTCTTTTATGTTTTATGTCCCCATTTTTAAGTTTCCTATTTCTTTGTTGAAGTAATCCCTGAGATCACTGAGCATTCTTATAACCAGTTTTTTGAACTCTGTAGCTGGTAAATGGTTTGTCTCCATATTGTTTAGTTATTTTTCTGGAACTTTGTTCTGATCTTTCATTTGGGACATGTTTCTTTATCTTCCCGTTTTAGCTAGCTTCCTGTGTTTGTTTCTATGTATTAGGTAGAGCTGCTATGTCTCCCAGTCTTTGTAGAGTGGTCCTATGTAGTAGGTGTCCTGTGGGCCCAGTGACACAGTTTCCCTTGACATCTGAG
>NW_017731796.1:742558-743806 GCF_001890085.2 Hipposideros armiger
CTCCATCTCACTCAGCCACAATCTCCACTGGTTTTCATAGCCCAAAATTAAGATGACTTCTCTTCTTGGCACTGGAACACTGAGCTGGGAATCCTATTATGGGGCTGTGGTGACCTATGCAACCAAGATATCCCTCCCGATTTGTAACTGCCACACGTGGGTATGGGGACCAGCCCTGTTCAGTGTCTCCACCACTCCTACAGTCTTGATGTGGCTTTTTCCGTATATCCTTAGTTATAGGATATAACTTAGTCTAGCTGAACAGAAGACTTTAGGCAATTCCCAATAATGGTTGTTCTGTAATTTAGTTGTAATTTTGATGTGGACATGAGAGGAAGCAAGCACAGTGTTTACCTACTCTGCCATCTTGACTGGAAATCTCTCTATACATTTCTAATTTTAGTCTCTCTGGACTTCCACATTTGGGTGACCCATAGACATGTCAAAATTCATGGATTTAGCATTGAACTCATTATATCTCATTTACCTCTCTCCAAATCCTCACTTATACTACTGTTCTCTTTTGGGGAGAAATGATACCACCAGTTGCCCAAAGCAGAGTCCTCCCAACTCTATATTTTCTTAACTGCTTTACATCTCTCTCGCTTAACTTACTCTGTTCCCATTTAGACTGCACTAAATCTAGCCCATGTCATCTCTCACCTTGTTGTCCCCTGCTTCCAGTCTGTAACCAGGTACACCATTATCCACAGAGCTGTTAAGAATGCTTTTTCAAATATAGATCTACTTTTGTCTTGTTCCTTCTTTAAAATTTCTTCTACAACAACCCATTACCTAGAGAATATAGTCCAAAAGCATGATACATTTGACCTTTTAGAACAAATACATCAAGATACCTGGGTGTGAATCTCGTTAGATTGATATATTTTCAAAGCCTCCTTGGTGATTCCAGCATGATGTAAGGTTAAGAAAAAATAATCTAGGTAATTCAAAATAAGTTTATATTTTTTCAAATATGAATCTAAAATAAAAACAAAATTCAAAAATTCTTATAACTTGGAGACCCCAAGACTTGTTTCTGCAAGAAGCTGGAGAAACACTATTCTGTCCTCTGATGGGAAGTGTTTGACGGTTTTAAGCTGGAAAGTAATGTGACCATACTCATCATCATCAAAATAATAATAAAATAGTAAGCCTGGGAACAGTTTTAATTGTGGATGCAGAGAGCACAGAGCTATTAAGAAGAAGTCCTCAAAAGAGGCCTTTACAATAATCTAAGTGTAAAAT
>NW_017731796.1:744790-745589 GCF_001890085.2 Hipposideros armiger
ATAGCTTTAATGGCAGCACAATGGAAAGGGGCAGGTGGTAGGCAACATGGCTTGGGTGACATATACTAAGGTTTTTAAAGTACTGAAATTATTCTGCCACTACCACGTAAACACAGCCTCATAGTGGGTAACAACTGGGAAGAAAAGGAAAGAGTGCCCCTCAGACTTATGAATTTTTATTTTTAAGCTGAAAATTTTAATGGTGAATTCAAATAGACTTAGTGTATTTTGTGAAAGGCTTCTGCTTATAAAGCCAAATGCAGCTAATGGTTCATTAGAGCAATGAAGTTTACAAATCCATCAGTAGCATAGTTCACTTAAATATTCGTGTGAGAGAAATGAATGGCCAAGATATATGGATTCTTAAAGAGAGCAAATTACAGGACCCGCCGGTGACCAGTGACTGTTTTTATCCCAGCCATATTTGCAAGTTGCATTTTCATGTTAAAACATTGACCTTGAGTCATTAAGAGAAAGTTAGATGGCGTCCAGTATGTGTTGCATACCGTAGCACACTTCCCAGCTCTGTTAGATAGCAGAGCAATTTTAGTTTATGTATGGGCTGCTTTTACTTAGTCATTTATGTTAAATTAGATTATTTAGTTTTTAAATAATATAATAAAAATTTATGAATCCTCCACACAAAACAAGATCTAGAAGTTTTACAATGATCTACATTTAAATATATAATTTCCTCATATACCTATTTGCTACAACCCAAGAGAATCATTATCTTCAATCTCCTGCTCATCATTGCCTTGCTTTCTGTTTTTATATAATTTTGTTACAAGTTGCTTAT
>NW_017731796.1:746318-754523 GCF_001890085.2 Hipposideros armiger
CAAAAACAAAAAACTACCTTAAAATTTAAAATCTTAAAACA
This sequence comes from Hipposideros armiger, assembly GCF_001890085.2. Classification (NCBI taxonomy): domain Eukaryota; kingdom Metazoa; phylum Chordata; class Mammalia; order Chiroptera; family Hipposideridae; genus Hipposideros; species Hipposideros armiger. The sequence goes on from NW_017731796.1 coordinate 746,360, forward strand.
ACAGCCATTTATTGTTCTCACAAGATCACAGGTCAGCTGGGTGCTTCTGCTGACCTGAGTGGGGTTGTCTGTTCTCTGCTGGCCTCAGGCAGGTGTCTGTGATCAAAGGATGGGTTGCATGGGACTGGTTGGCCTAGGACCAACTCAGCTGAGACTCTTGAACTCACCCCCTTGCAAACTAGTGCAAGCTTGTGGTCATAGTGGTAACAGGAATCCAAAAGAGGAAATGGAAATGGGCAAGCATTTGTCGTGCCTCTGCTATGTCAAGTTTGTTATTGGACCATTGGCCAAAGGTAGAGCCACTGGGAGTGGGGTGTATTAACTAAAAGTGTGGATAAGTTTAATGCAGTCAATCTGCCACACATTTTTAAAATCAAGTATTAGTTCTCATATACCTAATGAAAATATTGGGTTGTGGGAAAAGTCATGATGCATTTTTCCCACAAAAAACATAGAAAAAATACGTCATGACTTTCCCAACAACCCAATGCTTTCATGCTATGATTGAGCAAATAAGTATAGTGGATAATGTTAGCTAGATTTCTCACTGTTGGATAAGGGAGTTAAAGATACAAAAAGAGGAAAGGACAGAATGAACCCTGTGGGTTTGTATCTGTATTTGAGGTGTCAGTGTGAACTAATGGCTTATAATATAGATAGCTAGATACATCCATTCCCTAGCTCTGTTTTCTGAAAAGGCCTAAAATCCATGACACTATAATAGGCATGAACACACGTAGTACCTAGTTCATGGTTTCTACATACTATTCCCTGCTGAAAGGACCCAGGCTCCTTGGAGAAATGGCTGATTCCAGGGCTGGGGCAGGAAAAGTCCAAGATTAGCCTGGAAAATCTTGTGTGACAAAGGTGAGGAAGTATTACAAGAATGATTGGGACATGTCAAAAGGATGCCAGGGTCAACATGAAGGGGTCCCCAGTGGACAAATCTGGGATAATATGAATGTCAAAATTATGATATTGGAGGATATAATTACAGTAAAACCTTAGTTTGCAAACATAATTTGTTCCGAAAACATACTTGTAATTCAAAGCACTTGTATATCAAAGAGAATTTCCCCATAAGAAATAATGGAAAATCAGATGATTCGTTCCACAACCCAAAAATATTTGTATAAAAATGATTACAATACTGTAATATAATACATAATGATAAAGAAAATACAAAATATAAAGAAAAAACAAATAAACAAATTATAAACAAATTAACCTGCATTACCTTTGAAAACCTTCGTGTCTGGTGTGAGGGAGACAAGAGAGAGTTGGGTTCTTGTGTAGGACGACTTCACTGCTCTCTATTGGCTCAACAGGATCTTTTTCTTTTTGTGCAGTTTTAACAAGGAACCTATCCAATGACACTTGCTTTTGCCTCCTTTTGAGGATTTCACAGAAATATGACATTGTATTGTTGTTAAACAGATTCATCTCTTGCACTGCTACAGCCTTATTCAGGTTGTGCTTTTCTACAAAATTTTGCAGTTTTCCCACGTTTTACACATTTCCCTAATCTCATTTGGACTGAGAGATTCCTCTGCCTTTTTTTCTTCCTCTGCAGATGAGATCTCCTCCATAACCTCCGAGCATGGGAGATGATTACCCACAACCCCACAGTGAGAGAGAGAGAGAGAGAGAGAGAGAGAGAGAGAGAGAGAGAGAGAGAGAGGAGAGAGAGAGAAAACCACTGGCTCAGTTGTGATCATGTGACGTTTGACGTCACATACTATTCATATTGCAAGACATCGCTCATTTATCAAGTTAAAATTTGTTAGAAATGTTTGCTCATCTTGTGGAACACTTGCAGAACAAGTTACTCACAACCCAAGGTTTTACTGTATTAAATAAAGTTAGAATCCATGAGCCTATCTGATGAAGCTCTTGTTTCAATACAAAGCCACCCAATAAGTGTAGAAGGAATGACGGAATTAGAAAACCACCACTTGTCAGCTATCATAATAATTGATTCAGGCAAGAAACATCAATGAATGCTGAAAGAAATGGGTAGAAGTTTAAGAAGTAACAATATTTATAGTCCCAAAATATCATTTAATAAGATATATATTAACGATAAAAGGTAAAATAACTTTGAAGTGGAAAAATATGGCCGACACCACCTTACCCAAGTAATAAAAAATAACTTTGTCACTTGTGAGTATAATTGACAGCATGGGCTTCCTGATGATGATGTATTATTGGAAAGGGCACACCAGTCTTCTGCGGTTTTACTGCGAAAAGTGCATGAACTGAATCTAATCATGAAGATTGATCAGACAAACCCAAACTGATGCTTATTCTACAAAATAAGTGGCCTGTGCTCTTCCAAAGATGTCAGTGCCATGAAAGAGAAAGACTCAGAAACAATTTCAAATAAAAAGGAGCTAAAGAGACCTGACAACTGAATGCAATGCATGGTCTTGGATTTTCATTTGCTCTTAGGGACATTACTGGGATGAGTTAGAAATTGAATAAAGTTTATAACATTTGTAGATTAGATAACTCTATTATATCAATGTCAATATCCTGATGTTAACAATTGTACTATGATTATGTAAGAGAATTCCTTGCTTTTAGAAAATATACATTGAAATAGAAGGGACATCACATCTGCAGTGTACTCTGAAAGAATTTAGGGGAAAAAATACACAAATACACATACGGAAAAAAAGGGAAAAGAGAGACAAAAGGATAAAGCAAATGTCATAAAATGTCAAAATACCTGTGAAGGGTATTCTTAAATTCTTTGTACTATTTCTGTAATTTTCAAAATATATCCAAATATTCGAAAACGTGATAGGTCCACAAACATATAAACAGTTTCCCATTGATTATCAATATATTTAATGAATTAATCAGTATTGGTCAGTCCCAGTTTATTACCATAGGAAATGAAACTATATCATAGCTATGATAGCTATTTACTATTACCACCAATATTAAAGTGAAGAGTAGGATTTTGGTTGTGCCCCATGTAGGTAGCACCTCAGATCGTGCCATTTTCCACTTTTGGAGTGAAGGGACTTTGCCTAAGTGTGTAGTGCTGGTCTTCCCCCTGAACGCTTGTCTGCTAAAGCCCCGTGTATTTTGCCAGAGACATCCACTGAATATTAGATGCTGTCTACCTCTAGTCATTGCTAGCATATCACAAAAGCACAGATTTTTGAAGGTCAAACACTTCAGTAAATTATAATCTGGCTGTAGTTAATGCCTTCTCTATGAATGTCCCCAGAATGTTTATGTTATTGTTGTATTCGGAACTTCAAAGGGCTATTGCAGTTGTACACTGGATCCAGCCCCACTTTGGAAACAAAGCTTGGCTGTACACAATGAAATCGTGAGACATTTTTTTAAATCCAAATTACAAAAACTATATGAGGAGAGGTAGTCACAGCAAAAGAAGGAAATAATTATTAGCGTTTGATTATACTTTAATGAAAATGTATTCCCTTATTTGTGGTTAAGCACTTGTCCACTGCCTGCCAGAGGTAGTCAGAAACAAAGCAGCTGGTGGTTCTTCACGAAAACTCTGGCCTCAGACATATTTGGGTTCAAATCTTGATTCTGTACATAATCTCTGAAGTGGAGACTAATCTCTACCATGTAGGGTGTGGATATGGTTTAACCCGATAACCTAAAGAAGCACAGTGTTACCGTTATTGTTATTGCTTCAGTATTCTAAATAGAGAAGAGATATAAACCAGCTGCTTTCTGATCTCAATGTCAAAAACAATTACACTGAAAAGAAATTTACTATTTAATATGTAAACATGTAAGTGTGTGATAACACACAATTTTCTTACATTGAACTGAAATTTTCATGGCAGTTTCACACATATAATTCGCTCTCCCCTGCAATCTTATTAGCATTATTCCCATGAAACAACCAAAGAAATAAAGCAAAAGCATTTTAATTAACTCAGGTTTAATAAGTTTTCCTTATCTTCCATTGCTGCAGATACCAGATGATCAGAACTGCACTATGTATTTAAAATCTTTTAGTTGATCAAAGAAAGGAGACGGCAGGAAATTCAAAGCTAGAAATTCATTTAGTTCTAGTTAGGCTGTGGGCATGAACAGGGGCCATTTATCCTTCAAATATCTTAAAATTTCTAATTTAATATTCTAATCTAATATTCTTCAGAATTCCCTTGGCTTGCTAAAGGAGACAGTGCACCTGGCTGACCTCCTCGTTTTTTCCAGTCTTATATCTTACTAATGGAAAATCAGGAGATGTCTTATGGTACATTTGGTAATACTTTGACTAGGATTTAAAGGTGCATTCATGTAGGTGCGTGTGTATATGTTTAATTTGATTGAATTACAATAAAAAGAGTTTTTTAATTTTGAAGTACTTTTGCTTCTTTCTTAATATATATGAAATAAGAAAATTGCTTTTCAACTGACTGTTTTCTAGTGTCTGAAAAATTATTTAATCCATTAAGAAACATTTACCAGGCATCTACTAATGGAAAAGAAATGGTTTCCAATGTGTTAATTGGAAACACCACAGGTCTTTTTTGTTCCTGCTTCAAGAAAACCTGTTACACTCCCCAGAATGTTCACGTACAGAAATATCTCCTTTTAGTTTAAGATAGTTTTTGTCTTCAGAGAAATGTTTGAACTTGTGTATATAATTATGGTAGCTGACATGGCACTAATGCGCACGTTTCCTTTACAATACATGTATGCATTCAGCATGTACTCTATAGAGAAGACTATATAAATGACAGAACCTTTGCTTTCAAAGTCTTGAGATGAGACAAACCATCTTTGCACTTCATTCACCCTTGCCTGCCAGCACCTACCTCAATGTCTGGTCCTTATTTTTCCTCAGTAACTACGGGATGAATTAGAATATACAACTTCAGGTAGTAGAGTAAGTATTTAGAGATGTACAAACCAAGTTCTCCTGAAATTTTATAATATAAGTATTTTTACTTCAAGATTTCAAAAAAGAGGACTATTAGAGCTAATGTTACAGAATAGAAAGAGTTCATCCACCGGGTGCTGGCAGACTCAAACACTAGCCACCGAGAATTGCAGTGGGAAAAAATTGGCTCTTTTATTATGAATGGTGCCACCCAGGAAAACAAAGATGATGCTCAAAAGCTGAAACTCCCTGATCCAAGGTTGGGGCAGGTTTTTAAGGGTTTAGGGGGAACAGGTATGCCGAAGTGCTGGTGGGGCAGTTTTAATTGGAGGACCTTGGAGCTTGGCTAGTTATGTTAAGGGGCGTCAGCACTGGATCTTTCTGGACAACAGACTCTGGACCCTTTGCTTCTAAAAGGGTTCAGACGTCCAAGTGCCACTTATGTCCTGGTCCTTTAGTTTCCTGGGGGGTAAGGGCAAGGCATTGGTTCCAGGTGCAGCTGGAGGTCAAAATTGTCTCCTCTGCACGTGCTCCGGCTGCATGACTTGCAGTTTTGAGTCTGTTGTCTCTGAAAAGCAACTCAGTATCTCCTTAAACAGAATAGGACCATTCTGAGCTGGTTTTGCAGTTACATTAATTCTCAGAGGGTGAGGGGGATTTGATAATATTATTTGATCACCTGAACTATGTTAATACCATCTGGGATCAGCCAGTGGTGCTGATGGAGTCCAGTGTTCTATACAGTGACACCAGAGATTGTGTGTCACTTTCTTCTGATATATGCATAAAAATGTGCTCCAAATGTCCTCAGCATTCCATTATGAACTCTGGAGACTATAACAGGTATTAACTTATCCAAACACTTTTTCTTACTGTGTTATCTCTGGGTGTGAGTTCAAGGAGTTTCTTGCCTATTGTGTAAAGGGATATTTTTTGTTACTTGTCTGAAAGCTACTAGCCAGTGTTTGTGTTATCTCGCTTGGCCTTTTCACCTCGTGCTCACTCTTAAGGTTTCACAGTAATAAGACCAGACCCAGCATAGATTTCTGAAAGAAATTTATTGTTAGCACTCTGATCATTTCTAACCTCTACGACTATATGTGACAAACCATACCATCCCATTCAATTCAGCTGGGTTTCTTTCAGTATTTTAAAATTTTATTTTATGGTCTTGTTATGGAGCCCTTGAGAAAGGATTTTAGGTGATTTTAACAAATCATGGTTATAATTCCTGTCAGGGTATATCAAAAGCTATAGAAGATGAGGAAAGTACAGCATTCTTCTTCAAAAGTCAGTCGTTTCCCCCTCATTTGTAGCCGCCATGCTGCTGCTGCTGCTGCCTTATGTTTCAACCACAAGCCCATTTTCAACTTTATGTCTTGTCAGATTGTGAGAATTTGTACATATGGTAACATTTTCAAAATGTAATTAAAATATTTTACTTAACCCACCAGATATTTTATCTAGAATCCGTAGAACTATTCAGGTATTTACATTTCTATACTTTATTTACTGATCAAAATGATTTGTTTTTCCCATCTCTTTAGTATTTATTAACTGTATGCTGTAGATCCTTAAGGACAGAATAAAATGCCTCTAGCACTTTAACAAAATTTTGTTTTAGCAAATATACAAATAACAATATGTAGAAGAGTCAGTGCTTTATGTTTTCTAATGATTTGAGGGTAGCTCTCCACAACACTGATAAAATAGATAGAACAAAGCATTGCACAATCATTAGGCTTTCTCAGCTGTTGCATTTTGAATAGTCCCTACCATATTGAATTTCAGTAAGTAGTGAGTGGCAGTGAACAAGTTTCCATTGCCAGTTAATTTTTGACACATTTTTAAAAAGCCAATTCTATTTTAAGAAGTTGTATATTCTATTCTTAATTTATATTTCTTTTCCAGTAGCCCTTAGATTAGTTCTTTATAGGAAATAAATGTTTATAAATAGTTTAAAATTCCATGTCCCATAATGAGAATTCTTTTAATGCTAAAAACTTTCTAAAAAATGTAAATCTTTAGTAAGGCATGAGGTTAGAACAATACTTTGTTAAAAGTGTTGCGTAAGTTAAAGAAATGAACATTTGAGGTCAAGAAATAGTTCCCTAGTAATTGTATTTTATATTAACTTTAAGTCCTGTTAACTTTAGGTTCTGTTAACTTCTAGCATGAACAGTAACATAGTGCCTCAGTTTGAAGTCAAAATCAGAATGTATAATGTACAAAGAGGCAACATTTAGAGGATTAAATGTGGAAATACAGTGGAACATGGCTGTTGGTCCAGAGTGATGTCTCCATGTAGAGTGATGTCCACTCTTTTATTATTTTCTTCCCTCCTCTCTTTCCCTTCTCTTTTGCCTCTTTTTTTTTGCCTTTCTTACTTTATAAATACAATATACTATACTTATCAAGATATGTTCTTAGAAATAAAACCCTAGTTATAGAAAGTGCTTTGCCTGTCTCTTCTATATACTGCATTGACATTTGGAACATCTTAACTGGTTTCGTGTCTCTGACTATGAGGTTATTATGAATTCATCTACCTGCTTTGCAGAAAGGACAGTTACATAATTGCTCCCATGTGCTTCTGTAGTGCATTAGGCATCTGTCTAAAGAATGCTTGGAGGTCTAAGTCATACAGTATGTTCATCAGCACTTCCACTGGATTGCCTTATAACCCCAGTCAAAGTATTTATCATATGGTAATTTAATGAATAAAATCAGCACATCAACATGGTCTGTTTTAGGTGATATCTGTGAAGTGTTTGAGCTCAGTGAGAAAGGACATGTTGTTAAGATAACACTATTCTATTTTCTGTCTTATAAACACATAGTAAAATCAGCCATGAAGGGCATATTTTGGATGTTATTAATGTCCTTGTACTTACACCACTGACTTGATGTTAAAAATTACAAAGCCATGGCCTGCATGGCGCAGGTTCAGAGTGAAGGCTTTGAAGCCCAGCTGCTTAGACACTAAATCCGGTCTCCAGCATGTTCCAGGAAGCCCTGAGAGGGTTACCCACCTTTTCTGAACTTATTGCTTCTTTCTGTGTTCCTCTCCCTCCCTCCATTGCTCTTCTAGTCTCCTCCTCCTCTGCTCTGTGAGGCAACTTAGAATTTTTCATTGAGCTGGTTAAAACAAAAATAAATCTTACATTTTAAGGATGAGGAGTCTGTGACTCAGTAAGGTTCCCAGGACCCTCTATCTAATTATTTCAGAACTCCCAATCACCCTCCCTTGCCCCCACTTTCTCTCTCTCTCTCTCTCTCTCT
>NW_017731796.1:754618-797110 GCF_001890085.2 Hipposideros armiger
AAAACAGCATAGAAGAGAAGACATTATTGAAAGACTTGCTGAGAGGTGTCCTGTTTTACTTAATGCTGGCGATGATGTTGCAGTCTATTTCCTGAGTATGTGTATTTTTAAAAAGGCCAGAAGATCTTTTGCTTTAGGAGAAAGCTACCTTCCTTACCCCCAGCAGCCTGGCCACCACTCTCCATAATTGTAATATTTAACAGCATAATTGAATGGATGTCTGTTAGTAATTTTCAAAGCTTGAAGCCTGGAGCAACTGCCCTAGTTTGCTGGATCTCAGGGGAAGCGCCTCATAAAGTATTTATATAACCCAAATACATGGAGGTTTGAAATTATAGATTTGTTTTGTTTTGTTTTTGTTCAGAATGTTAGATGTTCACAAAGTTTTGTAAGAATATGTGGGAGACAAAATTAACAGAACTGCCAGATACTCTATATTTGTACCTCTAGAGAAGCCTGCATATCCGATCAGCAAATTCATTAATATATCTTGTGTGGATAATGGGGATTAATCTGATGAAGACAATTTTGTTTTCTTCCCTTAATATGCATTTTCAAACATGCCTTCTTGTCCTCAGGAAGCAGGTTTAAATTTACTTGCTATTTTTTATTGCAGCCATTTAGAAGATGTTTGTTGTAACATAATCTATTCTTTTTGTAAGTCAATTCTCTACTGGTTAGTGCTGTAATTATTTCTAAGATATTCTGAAGTGTTGAGCTGCCACTTGGATATTTTTGCCATCTAACTGAAAAAAACACAATTTAATTCAAAACTTAAATGGGCCGTTTCATATCAAGTTGATAACATCGATTATGCAGTCTCTCATACTTTATTTGAATTCAGAAAAATCTGTTTTATTAGATGGAGTCAGGGAGGAAGGATGACAGACTAGGAAAGGACAGATGGAGGAGTTTGCCTTCTCTGGGGCCAAGAAGACAAGAGGGATGAGAAATATCCCAGGAAGGGTTGGCCCAAGGTTCTTAACTGGAATGCTGGTTGAAGGTATTTGTTTCCATTTCCGTGTGACAGAGTAACATTGGGAGCTGTCTGAGGCCTGGGTGATCCTCACTGTTGGGGGACGGAGTCAGCAGTTGCTAGCCCTCATTCTCCAGGTCCAGACAAAATCTTACAAAATGATAGCTTCCCCTTTCCCTCTTCCCCTACCTTACAAAAGCTTAACTTCTACTAAAGGTGATAGTGTCTCAATTAGGAACCATTCTATGAAACATGACAAAGAATATGAGTGGAAAACAGAGACATGCACCAGCCTAAATCATACGATAGGAGAGGTCAGTAGCTACCTGAAAGTCAGCATGTTGATATTCAAGTTGTAACTACTTGAAACAATGAAACACCAGAAAAACTCAATTTAAACATATCAAAACTACACACCCGAATACATCATATGGAAAATGTGGTTCCTGAAACAGGCCTGGCACATAATAGACTTATTCATTCATCTAAGAAATAATTAGTACGTATTTATTGCCCTGCTAATAAGCTGGACATGCAGAAGTATGTATGCAGAAGCAGAGATTTCTTCTCTACTAGTGAGCCAGTCAGAACGCCCGTGACTGCTGACCTTCCTGGAATTTAACCATGGGCAGTGTAATGAAGTTTGAATTAACAACCTGAAGGCAATCTTTCAGCCCTTCTCATCCCTGCATTGGGAGAGTTAGTGATACGTCTTCTATGCTCATCTCACCCACAGGGGTACCCGGGCCCAGTGTAAACAGGATGTGCTCTAGGTTTCTGTGCCAGTTACCTGGCCCAGAGAACCGTGCTCACCTGTCTGCAGGAGATGGTAAAACCTGGCCCAGAGGAGGAAGCAATGTGGATCAGAATGCAGTCAACCTGCATGTGTAAGGTCTGAAAGGTACAATTATACCCAAGAGCTCCTGGACACCTGGATCTAAAAATGAAGACTCCAGCCAAATGTAATTTATAATGTAGTGGACCTGTGCAATCCTTTGCAGCCCTAATGCTGCATGTTTCTGATGCAGTCCCCCATTAGTAGGTTTTTGGGGATGACACAGTGCCTTTATGAAAAAGAAACAAATGGCAGGCCAAGTCAAATTAAGATTTAGTCTATTGTCCTTCAAATGCCATTTCATTCTGAAGTCTCCCATCGGGCTATCTCTCATTTAGGCCAATCTGTTGCAGGGGCTAAATCTCCCATACAGTTTAAACAACAACTGATGCTCAAAATGATTTATTTTCATAGTTCACTTAGCACCTCATAGGTATTAGGCACTTTGCAAAGAGTTGGGCAGATAAAGATATATAAAGTAGAATCTCTGTTCTCAATTTAGTAGAAGAGACAAATGTTAGAGGGGTGCTACCCTGGAAATGGATCAATGCCCCGGAGCTCAGGGGAGAAACTGGTGAATCAACATGACACAGCAGCAGAGAATTCAGGAAGGAAGTCTTGCTTGAACAGTCTTGAAGGATCAGTTGTAGCTCTTTAGGCTAACAAGTTCTCAGAAGAAAAAATCAAATGCCTAGCATGTAGGGAACTGCTAGAAAGTGGGAACTTTTACAATATAAACAGGAAAAACTCAATAAATTAGAGAACTAGATTTGAATTTGATCTTAAAATACAGTCGGCTCTCTGTATCTGTGTGTTTCCGCATCCGAGGATTCAACCAGCCATAGATAAAAAATATTCGGGAAAAAGAAGCGAAGGAAGTTCAAAAAAGCATAACTGGAATTTGCCATGTGCAGAGCACTATGCTGAATCCAAACAAATGATGAACTGCTGTGTAGTCACACTCTGCTGTAGCCTATAGGCAAATATAGGTTCTATGCAAATACTATGCCATTTTATATAATAGATTAGAGGACCTGTGGATTTTGGTATCTGTGGTAGTCCAATCCCTGATGATTCTGAGGGACAACTGTAATTAATAATAATAATAATAATAATAATAATAATAATAATGTAACAACGTGGAGCTTAAACTTAATGAGCTATTTTCACCTGGGAGAGGTATTTCACTTGTAAAGAAGTAATTTGTGCTTAGTTTATCAAAACAATGGATAATAAAGGATGTTTAAGAATTATGTGGTAATGATAGTGCTGACAACTAACTTTTTAAGTCTTTTTCATAACTAGATAGATAGCTAGACAGACAGATAAATGATAGATAGAATTTGTTTAGGGATACTTACTTAGTCTTTATATTTTCTCTGGAATGTCAGACTTTTTGAAGAACACACCTGTGTTAATAAAACTTCAGAAGGACAAATACTATTTTATAGCTACTCAAAAACTCCTTAGCTCCAAATCCTCCTTTTTGTCATTGAAATATTTTTTTAGGCAGATTTACACATAGTAAAATTCACAACTTTTAGGTATACTGTTAGGTTTTAACAAATGTAAGCAGTTGTGTAGCCATCACCACAATCAAGATACAGGACATTTTTGTCACCTGAAAATGTTTCCCGGAGCTTCTCTGTAGTCAGTCCTTCCCAAAACCCCATGTGTTGGTAATCGTTGATATGTTTTTCTGTTTTTATAGTTTTGCCTTTTCATGAATATCATACAAGTGGAATGATGCAATATGTAGCCTTGTGTGTTTCGATTCTTTCACTTAATATATGCTTTTCAGATTCATCCATGTTGCTGCATATGAGATGTGATAAAAAATACGGTGAATGTTTAAATTTTTAAAAATGTCTATTACAGTAAAAGACACATTGCCATTAATCCCCCTCAAAATATTCCCCCTCACTTCAAACACACTTATGTCATCATTCTTGCCATTTTCTGAAGCAGTTATGGAAGTCTTCTTTGGAGAGAGTCTTTAGTTGCGGTATTATGGCTCCCTCGATGTCCGGAATCGATTAAAACACTTACCTTTCATGGTCATTTTGACTTTGGGGAAAAGGCAGAAGTCGCACAGTTCCAGATCCAGTGAATAAGGTGGACGATGACACATCATAATGTTTTTATTTGACAGAGATTGCCATACCAGAACAATGTGTGACACAGAACGTTTCCGTTGTGATCACAAAATACAGCGAATCCTGCTGCCGAGTGCCATCCAATGGAAAGGCAGGGATCTTCAATATGGGAAGCGGCACATCGAACCTTAGTAACAATGTGTGACAAGTTTCAACTTATTCAGCGCAGTCAGTTGAGTGTGAGCTACAGTTGAGAGAAGGTGTATTTTAAAGTGTGCCATAAATCATCCTCCATCATGGCAACACTTCTTGTCACACATCACTTCTGGTATATATATATGTGCCTTACCTCTGTCATGATATTTTCTTTATTAAAACTTATTGGGGTGATAATAGTTAATAAAATTACATAGGTTTCAAGTGTACAATTCTGTAATACATCATTTATATATCACATTGTGTGTTCACCACCCGGAGTCAGTTCTCCTTCCATCACCATGTATTTGACCCCGTTTCTCCTCATCTACCATCCCCGGCCCCCTTACCCTCTGGTAACCACTAAACTATTGTCTGTGTCTATGAGTTTTTGTTCTTTATTTGTTTGTCTTGTTCCTTTGTTGTTTTTAGTTTTATATCCCACATATCAGTGAAATCATATGGTACTTGACTTTTTCTGTGTGACTTATTTCGCTTAGCATAATTTTATTAATGTTTTCTTCTAGAAGTTTTATAGGCTTTACATTTATGTCTATGTTCAATTTTGAGGTTTGTGGCGTGTGTGTGTGTGTGTGTGTGTGTGTGTGTGTGTGTGTGTGTTTTGCATAAGGATGCCTCATTGTTCCAGTGTCATTTGTTGAAGAGACAAATCTTTCAGCATTGGATTACTTTGACATTTTGTTTAAAATCAATATATATGTATGGGTTTATTGCTGCTCTCTATTATGTCCCATGGATGAATATGGCTATCTAATACCAAGTTATATTGATTACTGCAGCTTTGTAATAAGTATTAAAATTAGGTATTGTGAGTTCTCCAACTTTGTTTTTTTTCCAAATCACTTTAGTTATTCTAGGCCCTTTGTTTTACGCATGAAATATAGAATCAGATTGTCAATTTTACCCAAAAATATTCCTGCTAGGTTTTGTTTGGGATTGCTTTGATTCTGTATATGAAATTATGAGAAATTGACATCTTAATAATATCGGGTCTTCCAATCCAATGTTCTTTAATTTTTCTTATCATAATGTTGTATAGTTTTATGCATACAAATTTTGCACATTTTTTTAGATTCATCCAAGAGAACTTTGTGTGTTTTTTATGATATTGAAAAATTTTAAATTCAATTTTCAAATGTTCATTGCTAATACATTAAAAATACAGTTGAGGGCTGGCCAAGTGGCTCAGTTGGTTAAGAGTTAACTCAAGAACACAAGCTCTGAGCAACAGGGCTGCTGGTTCAATTCCCACATAGGCCAGTGAGCTGTGCCTGAGCTGAGCTGCTGCTGAGCTGCCAACAGGTGGTAGGATGGTTCAGCTGGTGAGAGCATGTGCTCCTAACAACAAAGTTACCTGTTCAACTCCTGCATGGGATGGTGGACTGCACCCACCCCTGCAGCTAAGATTGAACACGGCACCATGAGCAAGCTGCCAGCAGGCAGCCGGATGGCGACTGGACTTGAAGCTGAGCTAGCTGCACCCTCCACAATTAAGATTGAAGGACAACAACTTGGCTGTTCCCCTTCCCCAATTCCCCAATAAAATCTTTAAAAAAAAATAAAATAAATAAAAATACGGTTGATTTTTGTATAAAATGTTTTAAACTTTTTAGTAAAATATAAATATGGAGAGAAATGATTTTTTAAATGAAATTTTTAAAAAGTTTTCTTAGAAGCAACTGTCATGCTATCGAGGAAAAATGTGTTTACTAAAGCATGTAACAGTTATAACACCACTCAAACAAAAATATTTTTTATTTTAATCCAACTAGTGTTCTGTTAGAACCTAAGGTGATAATATTATAGAAAGTCCCTCCTCTGATCCTTAAATTATTCCCCTGTAAAATGAGACAATTTTCACCCATGGTTTTTTGAGATTAAATAAAATGCAAATAACTTAGTTTGGCTTCTGGTGCATAGTCAGTACTCAATAAAGGTCACTTTCTGTCACTTCCCTTTCTTTGTTGAATGTAATATTACTTCCTAAGCCTGCTGTAACAAATTGCCACAGACTTGTTTACTTAAAACAACAGAAATCTATTCACCCCCAGTTCTGGAGGCTAGAGGTCCAAAATCAAATTGCCATGTGGTTGGATCCTATCAGAGGCTCTGGGGGGAGAATTCCATTTCATGCCTCTCTTCCCAGCTTCTGGTGGCTCCCACCAATCCTTGGCGTTCCTTAGCTTGTAGTTTCATTACTGCAGCACCTGCCTTTGTCTCCCCATATCCTTCCCTTCCCTTCTGTGTCTCTGTGTCCCAAATCTTCCTCTCTTTTCTCTTATAAGGACACCAATCATTGGATATAGGATTTAGGGCTCAACCTAAAACTGAATTACATCTGCAAAGGCCCTATTTCCAAATAAGGTCACATTCACAGCTACCCAGGTTAGGATGTGAACATATCTCTTCCTGGACACTGTTCAACCCACTGCAAATGTCCAAAGATGTATGAAAATATAGAGGCACCAGTAAAGAACATAGAAAAGGCACAACTTGGACATTTGATAGATTAATATTTGTAGGTAATCTTACATGTATAGGGATTACTCTGTCCCTGTTTACCATTCTAAATTTTTAAAATATTTTTGTTTGACAGATTTTATGTAGGTAAAACTAGCGATTGATTTTGGAGTGATATGATGTTTACAGTTTTATATGCATATTGTGGATTAATCTTTAACTTTGAGGTGGGGGTGAGTATTCTGATTCTGCTCATTGTTATTAATTTGTTATTAGGCATGTTATTTTAAAAGAAAAAAAACAGAAAATTTAGATAAGAAATAGAAATTACTCTTAGTGTTTATATTTTTGTGTTTGGTGTTCTTTACTCTCATAGGAAGGAAGCACATCTAAATGAAGAGAGCAAAGTGGAGAAATACCATTTCCATGGCAACAGTTCTATTATGCCCGTGTTTCAGTAGTAATTTCTGTAGCACATTGGATCGCTGTAGTTGGCACGTCCAAAGGACAAACTGGGGAAATAACTATATCGATATCTATTATGTCACTTTATTTAAAATTCTGGAAATGTTTCTCCAAGTGAAAAATGTTTTAAACTGATGGTGTTAATAGTGTATTTCAGATTTTAAGAATAATGGAAGTTCTGATTCATTTAACCTTTCTCTTAATTCTTCAAATAATTATTATTTTTACCATTACTACTAAGGATTGATAAATATTAGCTTGTCAGAAAAGTCATGACGCATTTTTGCAACGAAAAACATAGAAAAATTATGTCATGACTTTTCTGACAACCCAATACCACATAGCTCCAACGAAGCGTCAGACACTGCATTACTATTTTAATGTGCCTTGTAATACACTTGAGTTAGATGTATCATTAGTTTCATTTACAGATAAGGAAGCTAAAGCTCAAGAAATCCAGTAACTTTATTAATTTACTGCTACAACAGATATTTATTAAGCCAACCACTATACTGAATGTCAAACATGCAATAATGAGTAAAAACGAACTAAAAACTGACAGGGGTAGGACTCAAACCCACATCTGTGTGACTTTAAGATCTATATTCTTTCTGATAAATACCTGCTGCTGAATCTGACTTTGCCGGCTGGAGTGTGTGTGTGTGTGTGTGTGTGTGTGTGTGCATGATATATATATTTGATATGTTAAATAATATGTCTTTATATGTTATATATGTTAATTTCTTATAATAATTCTTTTAAACGAATTGCTGTTTTGTGTTACAGTGAAGTAGCATGTCTTTTTTTCCTGCCAGAGAATTTGCTTTTGAACATATGTGACATTTATGTAACAGCCACTGGTAGTAATGGGTGGTATTTGCATTAAAAATTTTAAGTTAAAATAAATGTTTATATGCCAGATGCTATTTGCATAATGTTTTCTAAGTGATGGATATTATTGTTCTTAGTTTAAAAGTAGGAAATTGGCCATAGTAATGTTAACATACTTGCTCCATCTGAGGCCTGGCCCTCCCTCTTGCCTAAGACACATCGTCCCTGTGCTTTCTATGTCATCTCCTCCTCTCCAGCGTATTACCTGGTACCACTTCTTTCTTCCGTATCTCTAACCTTTACTGGTGGCTTCTTTTTTGTATTTCAACTTGCTCGCATCTAATAACAAATAAATAAACATTCTCCCTTTGCCGTCCTATCCCCTTCCAGCCAGCACCCTATTTCTCTTCCTCTGAAACTAAACAATTTGAAAACATTCCCTGCATTTGCTGTCATTACTTTCTCCTCTCCTATTTCTTACTATCTTAATCTTGTTTTTTCTCTTTCTACTCGAAGTGCTTTACCCTTAAGACTGTGCCAATCTGATGTTACTAAGGATACCTCATTGCCCATGTGTTCATTTCATTTCTAAATGATTGAACATTAGTTCATGTTTCTTACCCATTTCTCATATGAGTATATGTGTTTATGTTGTCTGCTTAAGACTTTTGCCTGTTTTCTTGTTATGGTTGTCCTATTTCTTTTAAATTATCACATATTTAAAGAGGAAATAGATTATTTTATCACTCTTTGACCAACAGGGTAGAATTAATAAGTTAAAATACCACCACTGGTAAAGGTCAACAGTATATGTGTGGATGAGAACATTGAACAACCAAACTGTGAAGGATACTGTGCAAATATGCGGTTATTTTACCAGAGCTTTATTTCCCAGAAATACGAAGCTTTCTTCCTCTTTTCCAGTAATCATTTCTCAATAGTCAAAATCCAGTTATGAAGAAAACATCTAATCTTTGTATGGCAGTGTTTGCTACTGCAGTATTTGGTACAGAGACTACCTGTCTGTCTCACGGTGTTGTGTTGGATGGTGGACATTGTGAGGTTTCAGCCTGTTGTTCTCATGAAAATCCCTCTGCCTCCTTTTTTCTTCTTCTTAATTCTTGAATCTTCTATCTTCACAGATGTCTTTGTTCTGCCTCTTGCTACACTGTAAATCTCTGTTATGTGGTTTTTATCTCTGCTGGTTACCATCATAATCAAGATTACCCTGCAATTTGGAAGCCTCAGGAGATTGGGGCATTGTTCCTTCCAATTTTATAGATTCATGAATTTTTACACTGAGTATGTGTTGTTTTGTGTCTCAGCATCATATCTGGGTTGATTTCCCTGAATTATACAAGTGTTTATAAAATCCTGTTCTGTTGAATATATGTGCTTCTTGTGTGTACCTTCTATTACAGTCTGTTCTAAATAACTGATTTGACTCCCTAAAGTTCATTTTTATGTGAATGCAAATTGGTTTTCATATATGACTACAATTACATCAAAGAATATAAATAATTTATTTTCAATTTATAGCTATTTAACACATTTTCATAGGAATAGCATATTAATTATATTCAAGAAGTCCTGTGGGCAACTATTGATTTCTGCAGCAATGAATTGCCATCTCACTTAAATTAAGTGAATAAATAAAATGACCATGATTTTTAAAATACACGTTTGTGAAAAGACAGACACAAGCAAAGAGTTAAATTTCAGTTATTTTGCATGGTGTTTTTGTCCAACTATCTAACATGCAAGGCAGAACAAAACAATGTCTCCTTGGAGGAATATTTATACATTGTAAGCGGTCTCTCTGCTTCTCACCATTCTTTCTGAAAACTCGTGCAATATAAAAATGACCTATTTTATTTTTTCCTCAAAGGTATTTATTATAAAACCAAGTTAGATTACTGTCCTACTTCAGTTCCATGGACTGAGGTTCTTCAAAGGAGTTCATTCCAATTTCATAATAGGAAGTATTTGTTCAATTAAATCCTAAGAATATAAACCAAATAATAGGAAAGATATGACTTGAAATCATAGCATGGAAAATCACAGTGAAGACCAATATTGTATCTCATAAATGATTTCACTGTTTCTCTGACAGTGAATAAAAACAGAAATTCTTGCTACATGTAGTTAGAATAAAGATCCCACAGGATGGAGTTGTAGATTTAAAAAGGCAGAAGGAAGATCTTTGACTTTTCTACAGCCTACTCAGGACATTTCATAGAAAAGCAACCTGTTCCACCAGCCCTAGTGTGGATGGGGCTACCAATTAGAAGCAGGATCATGGTAACCAACAATCAATGTAATTGATACTAGAAAAACAAACAACTCCCTCTGCTCATGTGAACCATATTGCATTATCCCTAGTTGGACAGAAAAGGACAAATAAACACTAAAAAAAACAAACAAACCCACATAGCCCCTTCCTACAGCAATTCACTCAACAGACATTAAACCAAGCACCTTCTATTATACATCCTAGTTAGGGAATTCCAAAGCCAGCTCATTAATAATTAATGCATGTTTATTATGTCTCATTAGTAAAGATCTAAATGTCACATAAGAAGTAAAGAAAGTGCTTTCTGACAGTAGCTTTTTCAGTTTCATGAACAATTCCTGGTAGTAAAATTAATAAAATAAGCTATTTTTTTTTACTCAAGTTCTTAAGAGTTCTATTAATCGAGATAGGCTACGTTGTGCTGAATTTCTATTGGGTTCTTCTTATTGTTGTCACTCTTCTTATTGTTTTCACAAAAGGTGCATGCTATGCTTTGAAATTAACATTGTAATTCAAAAGCACATAGGCTGCTGCCTTGTGCTTTTTATTCAGAAATAAAAAGGAAGGAGGTTCTGATACAGCCTTCAAGGTGGATAAGCCTCAAAAACATTATGCTAAGTGAATGAAGCCAAACCCAAAAGGTCATGTATTGTATGATTCTATTTAAATAAAATATCCAGATCACGTAAGTCCATGGAGACGAAACACAGATTGGTGGTTGACAGAGGCTAGCAGGAGGGGAAGGCAGAGCAAAGCTTAATGTGTACAGGGTTTACTTTTATTTAGAGTGATGGAAATGTTTTGGAGCAAGATAGATTTTGTGGTTGCACCACCTTGTGACTGTAGTAATTGCCACTGAATGTTTTAGTTAAAAATGGTTAATTTTATGCTATGTGAGTTTTAGCTCAATAAAAAGTATACCAAAAATGTTTAACTTTTTGAAAAGTCAAAGAAAAGCACACTGGCAATTTGTATGTTTTTACTATATTTGATTATATTCTATAGATGAAACAATAGTGTACTACATCTTGCAGGCATTTTTATTCAATCAATTTCCATAGTGAAACTATTTGAGAACTGTGTAGTCACTGATCTTGGGGTTTTTTTAAGAATCACCATTCAAATGTTTAAGATTTTCACCTAGGATTTTCCCCTGTCTGTGTTATTACCTCACTGTGTAATTGCCTGCCTTGAATTTGAAACCCTCCCAGGAAGCTCTGTATTCATTTCTACTTAAGTTATTGCTATGATGTTGGAAGTTTGCACTTGGAATCGCTCCCACAGAATCATTTTTGAAAACCCATTCACATGCTGGTTTTCCTCTTACACACCATTAATGAAGGTGTCAAGTAGAAAGGTCACTAACAGCGATGCCTGCAGCACCCCACTGATCATTTGAGTAGCTTTTGATATATTGCCTTTAATAATTGCCCTGTCCTTGTCAACTAATTCTCGGTTCATGTTGGGGGCCTTATGGTCAATACAATTAAAGTTAATTTTGGGTAGTGAAACATCTGAATGCCAAATTTTCTTTGCTACTGTTGGGCGCTAGGGCTGGGAGCACTTCTTTTTAATTATTATGATAGTTAATGACTACCGTTTCCAAAATAATGGAGGGCTGATTTTTCATTTCTGGATCACCCTGTGCTGGCGCTTCCTTTTCCTGGCTGTGATCTGTGGACTGTTTCACTGCTCATTAGGCCGCTAAGGCCTGAGGAAATAACAAGGACAAAGTCAACTTCTGTTCATTTTGCCTGGCTAGCAGCCTATTTTCAGTCTAAAGAAAAAAATGGTTTTGGGGACGAGGGTGAGGACTGATACTTATGAATTAAATAGAGGTATGATTTATCTCGCAGTGTAAGCCAGCTTCCCCTGACATCAACCTCTAAAGTTAGAATTAGAGTCTTAGGGTTGGGAGGGTGCTTGGTGTGATGCTCTGCCTGGTGTTACCAGGGATGGGCACTGCTAGAGATTTGGGACGGATACACTTGTCTTACAGGATTATTCCATACACTGAAGGATAAGGGACACCCCTGGACCTGGAATTCTAAATGCCAGTCAGCTCCAGGACAACCCCAAGTGCCCCACACATTTCTCAGTGCCTCCAAGGAGTGCAGTCCCACAACCTTCTCACTTGATGAGCAAACCGAGGGCCAGAGAGGTTTGGTACCGTGCCTGAAGGCACATGTCCAGTAGGCGGTAAAATTGGCGCTTTGGTGTTAGAACCAAAATACCCACTTTCCTTGTCCACTTTCTAGTGTAGCTACTTTCATTTAAAATATTTAAACTAGAATCTTAAGTGGACCTTCAGTATTGGTCTGAAATTCAATTACCTTTTTCTACTCAGTTTACTCTCGTATGTTCACAAATGATTATTTCATACCTCCCTACTCCTCAGTCCTTCACCACTTCCTGTCCTCACCTTCCTCTTAGCTGGTGCCTTTCACAGTTCACTGTGAAAATAGAAGATAAAGGAAAACTAGCTCATCTTCACACGATCATATCTGCTGCCTACCTGCATTTACAGCCATGTGCTCTGCCTGCCTTCCTATTATAAGCAGTGAAGTCTTCCTGCTTCTGGCTAAGGCACAGTCCCTCCCTCCTGCGCAAGGACCGTGCTTCCTGAGTTATCCTTGTTGTCTCTGGCTCCTTCAGTCTCTCCCTCCCCCTGGATCATTCTCATCAACATATAAACATAATGAACTCCCTGCCTTCATAGTACAAGAAATGTTCTCAGGGCTGGTCTAATGGCTCAGTTGGTTAAGAGCTCGCTCAAGAGTGTTAGCTCTGAGCAACAGCGGTTAGATGCCTGGCTGGAGCTGAGCTGCCGCTGAGCTACCAACAGGTAACAGGATGGCTCAGCTAAAAAAAAAAAAAAAGAAAAAAGAAAGAAATGCTCTCACAGCCTCTTCATGGATCTACCATGTTGTTTCTCTGCTTCCCTGAAAGAATTCTTTCCTGAGACAGGTGTTAGTACCTCTCGCTCCACCTCCTTCACACCGTCAACTCTTCAACCTCCTCAGACTAAGCCCCTGATCTCCACCACACCCACCAGTCACTCTTGTCAGTTAGTAACAGCCTCCGCCTTGCAAATCCAGCCGTGACTCCTCAGCGCTCTTTCAAACCTCCTGGTAGTACCAACCACATCACCCTTCAGGGAACATTTTCTTCATTTGGCTTCTTTGACATGTTTTTGTTTTGCTCCCCTCCTATCTCATTGGTTACTCTTTCTGAGGCTCCTTTGTTGCGGGGAACCCAGACAGAGAGACAGGACACCAAGGCGTGGGAAGCAACTTTTATTAATGCCGGCACTGGCTCAGTAGATTCACATCCAGAGGCTGAGCCCCGACCCGGGTGGGACTCGGGGCTATATACCCTGAAGTTTCCAGGTTGGCAGCTTAGATTTATTATTAGAACATGTGGCCATTGTGCCAGTTCCTGACTGGCTCCTGGGTGAGACAGGAATTTGGAAATATTAAACGTGGAAGTCTTGCTGACCATATAGTCCAGGAATGTCTTTGTCTAAAGCCCGCATGAAATCCTTAGTGACCACATGGTCGGAAGGACTTTGTCTGAGTCACACCTTTGCCACACCTTGACTGAGTCCTTCTCTGCTCAGCTTGTAGATATCCCTGCACTTCTCAAGGGCCCAGTCTCAGCCCTTCTATTTTAAAAAAAAAACAACAACCAGAGAAAGCTTTTCAAAATAAAGCAAATGGTCCTTGAAACCCCATAAAGGGCTTCTCATAACACTTAGAATGAAATCCAAACCCTTTGTTTAGAACGACAAGGCCTTGCAAAACCTAACCCCTCCTAGATTACTCCCCGACTCCACCCTGACCACTGACCTTACTCTTCCTTGACACGCCTCCTTCACGTCTGCCTCAGGGTCTCTGCATTGGCTGTTCCTTCTACAATGTTCTCTGCCCAGATTTTCTCAAGAGTTCCCTTTTCTCAGCATCTAGGTTTTCCTCAAATATCATCTCCACAAAGAGACCTTCTCTGAGTGCTTAAAGTAGTATCATCTACTCTTCCTTCACTTTCTTTTCCCTTACAGTGTTTTACTCTTATTTATAATAATATGTATCTCTGCTTGACATGATATGGGTGTTTATTGCTGTTATTGGAAAGTAATATGGTAGAATGACTAAACACATAAATTCTGGATCCCAAATATCTGGATGCAGCCACTTATTAGTTCTGTGAACTTGGACTACTTACTTAGCCTCGCTGATCCTCAGTGCCCTAAACTTTCACATTGGGATCTTGTTTAATTCTGACAGATGGTTATAAACATAAAATGAATTAAAATGTATAACATGCTTAGAATAAATGACTCACCTAGTAAGTACTATGTCAATGATAGATAGTATCATTGTTATTTTTTATCATTGTTTGAAACTTCCATTAGAAAATAAACTTCAAGAGGACACTGCTTTGTCATTCTTGTGTACCACAATTTTTCTAACTCCTGAAACAGTAGCAGTGTCTGGTGCATTGTTGGCTTTTAATATCTTGCTATTGAATGAACAAATGAGTGATTTGCCACTAATTGGACTTATGCCTCAGCATACTTTCAAATTATTTTCGTACCACCTAAAACAAAGCAGCTTTGAGAATGGCTTGTATTAATACAAAGGTTAGTGTTTCAGGGGGCTAAAAGTGACTTAGAATACTTGTAAAATAAGACACTCACATCCTCCTACCTATCATTAGGGTTTTCACAGCCTTCCAATTAGGTTGGTTTGTGTTTAAGACCTTTCCACTTATGTGAACACCATGGAGAGAACAAGAATGAACTAGGAGACAGAACAGTGATAAAAAAAAACAGCCTTGTTCATTCAAGGAAAAAGATAGCAGAAAAATAAATGAATGACAATTAGAATTGGGGTTTTAACATTTAGCTTTACTTATTTGCTCCTGTAATTTTTAGATGTTCTCGAAAAATTTGCCTCTTAATATTTTCTATTTAGAGTTATATTTTTATTTCTACCTAGATGGCCAGATTCCTCTGGGTTACTATGTCATCCTCAATTTGAAGTCAGGTTTTCCTAGGAATAGAACTTTCGAATGTCTGTGTTTTTTTAGAGTATCAAGTTATTAAAATATAGCCAAATATGATAGAGAAAATGTTTCTATAAAAGAAATACAGGTTTTTATTGATGAGATATTATTATACATATAAAGTCCAGAAATCTCTGTAATCCTTTAAAAAATGTTTAGATTATTTTATATCTTGGTAGACTGAAATAAATTGCTTAATCTGTGTCAAAAATATCACAGATTTACTTTAGCAATGTACCAAAATCATTTTGGCCAATTGGAAATGAACAAAATGCATTTAATCTGACCAATCAACTTCACCAATTCTTCATAGAATCTCAACTAAAGAATGCTGAACCACTAACCCATTCTCTGAACTTTTTGTAGGACTTAAATCTCACCTACTTATTGGCTGCCAAGGTTTTAAACCTTCACAAAACTATGGAAAATTATAGTGCTAATGGAAATTTGAAACTTTTACATCTGCTTTTATAGCATTTAGCTACCACCTTAAATACGTTTGGAATGTTTTTCAAAAGGAGAATTTAAAAGTGTGTTCTCGAGAGTTTTTGCTAAGTCACAAAGTAAGAAAAAAAAATTAAACTTAAAAAAGATTTAATCAAATCACTGAGAATAGTTGGATAGTATGGAAAGATTTTTGAATTTTTCATAAAACTTAAACCAATTTCCTAGTTAATGAACAATTAGAGGAAAAAAAAGCAAGCATAACTTTAGTTTCTTGAATTAAGACACTTTCAGACCAGACTTGAGTCATTATATAATAAAGCTTTGACATCGGAGACTTGCCATAATGGGATCACAAATTCCTACAGTTTATGGCATATCAATAAGATTGTTTTCTGTCAGTTCCTGTTTTGGAGAATAAGAGATGGCAGTTGGTAGTGTTCAAACACAGAATGTCTTTGTTTCTGTTTTACTCTAACTGCCCATCTGTTGCTTTAACTTTATGCAATTATTTCTGATAGAATGAAGCTTATAGCACTGGCTCCAATATATTTAGGTAGAAGTTTTCTTAATATCATTTAATTCTAAATTCTTGATGAGATAGGCTGAAAGGGAAGTTATTAAACAGTGAATTGATTAACTGGCTCAACTGATAACAAAACTCATCTTGCATATGTTTCTGATGTTTCATTGATGTCATCAACTTCTCTGTGCCACCCTCCCTCAATTCTATGAAAGCTACCCTTGTTGTTACCAGTTAAGGGTTCAAGTGCCCAACCCTTCAAAGGTCAAAACATCAGTTTGGAATAAGGAAAGTTTTATTAGTTGAGCACTAGCCTGAGAAGATGGGGGCTTAACGTTTCTGCAAATCCATCTTAATATTTCCCTGCATTCAGGTGTCTTTCTTGTCAAGGGGATGGAGGAGGGGCTGGGCAGGAGGTGGCTTGAGAACCCTAGACAGCTAGGCTCAGACTGAGGTCCAAGAAAGACTCAGTCTCTAAATGTCTTTGTTGGCCCCTGCTGATCTGAGTTAGTCTTGAGGCTCCTGTAAATCTTTGATAAACAGTTATTATTTTGTACATATTTTCCTATGTCTTTACAAGAGGCATCTTCTGACAAGGGGCTGTTTTTTTGCAAAATACTCATGCCTCAAGCAGAATTCCTCTAGGTAATTAGCATTACTGGAGCATGAGCTATTAGCCTGAAGCCCATGAGAGAAATGCAGGCTGGAATTAAGGTAGAGACACAGAGGAGCATCTCACTCTTACATAGTAACAGGTTTTACTGTCCTTCCAGTGGTAAACGCAGAGGTCTCACTTTGTCATTTTGCTTTTCTTCAAAATATTTGGGACACTGGACATTAGTGGCTGGCCTCTTTTTCCTTAGAACCTTCTCAGACCTCTGCTTCCATGGCAACATCATAATCTGGTTATATCTCTCTCTCCATTCCTCCCAGCTGCCTAACTCTATAGCTTTCTACTGAAGAATCATGGACCCTTCATATTTATTTAATTCCTCAATCACATGCTCAGCAAAGCTGCTTCTTCTGGGTACCATCTGCAGTCTATAAGCACAACTCTTTATAAAAAACCTGCTTGTTTTTTATCTCTGCCCATCATGCCATTCTACCTCACATTCTTTTCATTGCATCTTGATCTTCCGATAGCTCCATGACAACTTAAAAGGCAACATCATTACTTATCTGTGTTTCTTTCTAAAGTTTCTGCTCCTCTGTTCAAATATTCTCACAAAAACTCAAAACCTGGGATTTACTTTTAGACTTAAATTCAGCCTATCAGTATCCGTATTCTAAGTGATAGTCTATCACTGTGCTTACTTTAAAAAACAAAAGGAATAATTTTGTTTTATCAGTGCTTTTTCAGGCTATCCCAAGTTCATAGATAATTGAAATATTCATTTTTAGTACCCCATGACCCCATTTTCTAATGTCAATTTCTACTGCATTTTAAAAAAATTGCAGTGGTATACAAGTATACCACTTCCAAGGAGTCCTGAAAATTAAAGCACTTTCATCAACTTCGGTTATACTGTGGGTTGTCTTGAAAAAAAATTATAGAATTCTTTCATTAAATTATTTTAGCATTTCTTTTTAAATGTGGTTTTCTTGTAATTTTTTAAATGATTAACTTTCCAGCCCAGAAATATTTCATGAATGAGTTTAACTGAGGTTATTTCTCCTATATGAAATAGATTAGGACATTCTACTTGCTACGTTTGGACATGTACTGAGAACATGGATCACTGATCATTCAGGCATATTACATTTGCAGCTTCTTTGGAGGTGCCCACCGCATGCCCATGTGCTTTAAATTAAACATTTACTTCTAATATTATAAGGTAACCAGCTCTTCTGGTTTGCCTAGGACTGATGGAATCGCCAGGACACTGG
The DNA here is from genome assembly GCF_001890085.2 of Hipposideros armiger. Taxonomy (NCBI): domain Eukaryota; kingdom Metazoa; phylum Chordata; class Mammalia; order Chiroptera; family Hipposideridae; genus Hipposideros; species Hipposideros armiger. The sequence continues at coordinate 772,709 of NW_017731796.1, forward strand.
GCTATCAGTTTTCAAAACAGGACAACCCCAGGCAACCTGATGATTGGCCACTGCAGATACTAGTTAAATTACCCAAAGTGTGGAATAGTTGACAACTTTGTCTGATTAAAACCACCTTGAGGGTTTATTTCTTGGATCACTTACAATTAAATCTAAACATTTAAATGTCTGTCTTAAACCCAGAACACATGTATTCTAATTATACAAAGATAATCTTACTATCTAGCTATGATTTAATTTTACCTTACATTTGTTTATATAAAAACTAAGTTAAATCAAAAGCCACAGTTTCCCTATGTCAACTTATTAAAAATGTGGAATGCTGCCCATTTATTTATTCATATAATCTTATTTATTAAGTAGGTACTGTTGGCCTCACATAAAATAATAAGGACTAAAGATATAATTATGAACAAGGTTATGATCTTTCCAGAAAATCCTAGCACTTTATTAGACTTTTGTTAGTAATTTTGGGCCCCATTCTAGGTTTTCCAAATGCCCAAACGTTCATATAATTGCCATTTAGCTGGTATACATGAGAACTCCTATGCTTTTATTCCCTGGAATTTAGCTATGTGACAAATGTCCGATCAAATTGATTCTTCTCTAGTAGTTAATTTCCTCTGCCTCTGTTACTGGTTTTTCATCCATAATGTAGGCCTCAAACCCTTTCCATTAACTTTGTAAGGGAAATATTTGTGTGCAATTGCTGAATCGTGCTCCAAGATTAAGCCCGTAATAGGAAACAACTTGGGCATAGTGCCACTGTGGGTCAATGCAGAAACAGACCACAAATTTCACCTTGAAGTTTAGCTCGAAACTATGCCATATGCTAACTCTAGTTAATCTCAAAGGGACCTTGAATGATACATTTGTGAGAAGGTGACAGATTCTCCTATATGCCTGGCTGCAGCTCAAAGTACCAGTCGAGCACTAGAAAATTGTTGCTGCATTGAGGAAATCCAAATTGAGGAAATCTAAAAGAGTGCCTGACTTACTTCCAGTAAGTGCTCAATAAAATTTTGTCCAGTATATTCTGCAGTGTTGCAATTAGCATTTTTACATGAGAAGTTCATTCCCTTGAACTCATATTCTGTGATATTTCATGATTCACCACTATTATGAGTTAAATATTATTTCTGAATTATTTACATTGTATTATTTTCTAGTTCCTCTAAGATGACTTAAGGTTTTTAAAAGGTAAAGACTATAACTTACATTTCCTTGTCCATCTGCATGACATAGGACCATGACAAGACTCTTAAAAAAGTATGTTGAATTTTTATTGACATCAATGAATGCAAAACACTAGTACTTTGTGACTGATAGACTAATTGAATTCCTAGGCATGACATGTGTTTGGAAGGGAGAATATGTGAATTAATGTAATTTTACATTAATTTCCCTCTTCATCTCAAGGGGTCCTTGTAGTGAAGTGCAGGTAGAGTAAGATTTTAGAATGGTGATTGATTTTGCAGGGTAAGAATTTGATAGATTTAAGTGATTATTTTACCTGGAATCTGCTTATGTTGGTAATCATCTATTTTATTTGGAAACAGCATCAATAAATTGATCAGTTAACTGGAAGAAAATATACACTTCGCCCTCATCTGGAGCAGGCCCAAGATGCCTCCTATGAACTTGAACAGAGGAGGAAATTCTCTTGTGATCTTTCTAATGAAGTTCTTAAAAATAAGCTTTACTGATTAGAAAACCTGGATTCATAAAAGTCTTTCTCAAAAAAAAAAAAAAAAGAGAGAAAACAATCATCAGAATGCATAAAGTGTAGTAATAAGAAACAAAGCCACCCCCAGGTATGCCTATCTCAACAGCCTGTTAAATGGATCCTGTGAGAAAGGAACGGGAGGCATAGCAGGACAGTGCACCCCAATTTTCTGTTAACAGACCTTTAGAAATTCTGAGATTCTAACAGATAGACCCAGACCTCCAAACGAACTAGGGTTAAAAGCAAGTTTGACTTAGGTTCTAATGTGAAGGTGATTTCGTTTTTAGATAACTTCCCAATGAAGAATGAAGTATTGTGGAATAGTAGCTAATCCTTCATCTCAGCCCAGTCCCCATCCACTTTATAAAGCAGCTTTAAATCAAGAGAGAATTAGTTAAAAGCAACCTAGGCTGCTAGGTTTCATTTTCTTTTTGCCCTTCTTCCTCTGATTCTCTTTACCTTTGTTCCTCTTCTTTGGTTTTCCAGGCTGCTGTGAACCTCAAAGAATGTTCCCATGGATTAATATCTTTACCAACAGTTTCCTGGTGTGAATCCCAGATCATGCTCCAATGATTTACTCAAGTGTTTCTCTATGGAATGTTGGATGTCAGCAAATGGCCCTCTTAAAGAAGTGCAATGTTCTCTTAAAAAGGCAACATTTAGTACCTGCCGTGAAGATGAATTCATATATTCAGACATCCATTTGCCTTTTTCTTTTTAGGGAGTGGATTATCCCCTAGAAAAGAGAGACGTTTTATGACCTGGTATTTTAAGAAAGAAATTAAGATTATATGCTGTACTAACCTTAGACAACATTAATCTTCTTGCTTAACTGCAGCAGAATGCATTACTATTGTTTTGAAATATATGCTTATCAACAATAGTCACTTTCTTTTAGATAAGATGGGTATTTAAGTGGACATTAGGTGAAACCAAGGGTTTAAATGGATTTTTTAAATGGTTTGTTATTTTAAATAGATTAGGTCTATTTCATCATGTGGTTTACTTTATCCTGATTGCTAATGGGAAGAAAGAAAGTGAGGATCTGTTCATTATTTTCCAGGTAGTGAGTTTCCAGTAGTGGATACTTATAAATTGTATATTAGCAACCTGAACCTTAAGAGGAGAGTATATTTGTTTGTTTTTTCCAGTATCCATGATGGTCATTTTAGACATATTAAAACTGCATTTTACTGGCATATTTCTCATTTTAAAAATAATCCCCAAATTAAAGTTCATTCCTTCATTTGCACATGTAACTAATTCCATGTGCACTCTTTTTTGTTCCTAGTTGATTATAGGATTGTCTTGTACCACTACCAGGTTGTAATCACCTTGTCGTCTGGAACTGGAATTTACTCATTCCCGTGTTTATAAAAACCTGGCTTAGTGCTTATTACATGGGTGTCTGATAAGTAGTTGTTGAGTGTATTCTGATTACTGCTACACTGTTGTCGTTTTTACTGGTAGTGTCATGGTAGTTTCCATAAAATAAAATTGTGTAACAATTGTGCATCAGTCTCTAGAATTCAAGTATGTCAGGTAAAGAAGGTTACAAAGTGCAAAGAACTTGTCATTTGAAGTTAGAAAGACTTGAATTGGGCAACCTGGCAGATTGGTCAGTGTTTTCAAATTGTGGATAAGAATACCTTAGTGGGATACAATTAGTGGGATATGTTTATCATATTTTGTAAATGATGAAGTATAATTTTTCAAAGAAAAGTATAAAACATTTCATATTATTTAAATTGTGTTTGTTTCAGAGCTAGATCAACGTGCATGCATTTGTGTGTGTGTGTGTGTGTGTGTTTGTGTGTGTGTGTGTGAGAGAGAGAGAGAGAGAGAGAGAGAGAGAGAGAGAGAGAGAGAGAGAGGGAGGGAGAAAGAGAGAGAGAGAGATATGAAACNGAGAGAGAGAGAGAGAGAGAGAGAGAGAGAGAGAGAGAGAGAGAGAGGGAGGGAGAAAGAGAGAGAGAGAGATATGAAACTGGGTCACAATCTATTGTGGATTGTTATCAAAAAAAGTTTTAAAAAGCCCACTAAGCTAGTGGATATTTCAATGTTTCATAAAAAGTCTGAGCCTTGAGTTTCCCATCTGTATAATGTGGTTAATGATAAATAGTTTGAAGGACGATGCTGAGGATTACTGGTACTAATCTATGTGAGGTACATTACAGCATACTGAGTCCTGTAGGAGATGCTAAGGAGTTTGCATATTTTTATCTGTGAAGGAGTCCATGCATTTATCAGATCAGTTCCCATCATCAATTCACAAGCATTTAATTGCTTACTCCTGACTTTACTTTGAATTCCTTCCTTCATTTTGTTAATTGCATTTGTTCTGAGTACTTAGTTAAAAACAAAAGTAGAAAAGAAGACTCTATTGGTCATTTTTAACAGTTTTTCTGGGTGTAAGTCTAGATGCCAATGTAGACAAGGTTGGGGAATATGAGTGTAGGAAAACCTACACAGAAGAAGAAAACCGGGAGGTGAACTGATGATGGCTGCAGGGGAAAAGGTGACTCTTAAGGAGGATGAAGATTAATCTCACCAAGAAGCAGATCAAGAAAGGGACATGAAGGGATATGGTGATTATTGGGGAAGTTTGTATTGTTTCGTTTTGTTTTCCCTGGCCTTTCAGAATGTTTTGAGTGGCTTTAGATCTTTTTGGAAAAACAGAAAAACTTTAAAGATATCATAGATCATAATGTAATCTTCATACCTGAAAATGGCTCTCCCCTCTGCCACAATTTATAGATGAGAAATCTGAGTTGTATATGTGAACTTATTGTCTAAGTAATAGGGAGCTGGAATCAAAACACATATTTCTTGACTTTGAATCTAATGCTCTTTCTAATCCCGGTCTTGATGGATTATTGCCCTGAAACATTTCCCCTGAGCCTGATGGCCTCAGGCAGTTGAGCCTTTTCTCTCCCGTGTTTTAACCATGGGTTGTAATGAAGTCTAGGGCCTTCCATTTCTCACTATCACTGAAGAGCAGCTTTGTCAGATGGACCATAAAGCTGAATGAGGCCTTAGAGATCTTCTGATTCAGAACTTTTCAAATGTTATTTTAATAGTGAAAACCACTTTTGAAAAACATTTCTGTAGCAGTTTAATATACAAAGCAGATTTTAAAAAGCTATCTAGTTGAAACGAGTATTAACGGACCTGGACCACTGCCTATCCTTACCTCTCTCTTCCACCATCATAAAATTACTATGCTTCCAAGAAGCACCATAATTTAAAAAAAAAATCTGCTAAATTGGCTTTGTTTTACAACTAGGGTTGAGTAAATTATTTTAAGCTATCCTTGGAGAAAAATCTACTTTCTCAAATATGGCAAAAATAGCCTTGAAGAGTGGATTGCAGTGAGAGCATGGCTCCATGGGAGTCTCAGGGAAGATGTAAAATATGAGGAAATCAGCCCTTATGCTATCCAAAGCAGACATTTGTAAGTATTAATCAACTCAAGAGTATAGTTGACCCAACATTTCTAATAACTTTCCCAAAGAAAACAAAATTTGTGAAAATAGACATATTTCTCTGAATATCAATTATGTTAGTGCTTATTTGAAATAGTTTTGTGTAGATGCCTTGTGGGGTCTGCTGCAATGGTTTAGTCTAAAAAATTCTGCAAAATGGCAACTGGTTAGGACAAGCCATCTTGTAATCTGATGGGACGATATCGCTAAAGGAAGAGGCTGCTTTCCCTTTTGTTGAATATCTGGAAATCATTTGGAGCCTCCAGAGCCTTCCTAGGATCAGGTTCAGTGATCTATGGATAAGGGAAATGGAAGAGGTACCAAGACCAGGCAATCACGATTGACATGGTTACAGATCTGAGAACTTGGTCCCAATGCCAGTTCTTACCGATGTTTTTAATGATTACATTGCCAGTGAGCTCATGTCTTATAATTTCCAGGAACCTGAGACTCCCTTAAGTCAATGACTTATTTATAACCTAATTCAATGTTTTTTTTGTCCTGAGTCCTTGACTGAATGCTTAATATTATCTGCTACATCCTTGACTGAAGACTCTTCTAGCCCAGAAGCACTTACCAGCTTAGCACATGGGGGTAACTCTCCCTCAGGTAGAAAGTAAGTCTGTGTGCCAGTGGTGCCAATCACCAGCACGTTTTTCTTCAAGTCAATGGAACATTGATGTCTCCTGAGTATATCTAGCCCTAGAAGCATGTCCATGGGTTGCTCCTCAAGGATAGAGAAAGAGCATGGTAAGAAATCGCCTTCAATTTGAATCTGAGCTAGATGAACTCGGCCGATAATTCTCTGTGTGCCCACTCCTTTAGCAATCCCAGCCCATCTGCGGTCCACCAACCGTGTTATATTACATCTCTCAGCACAAGCTTGGCTCATAATGGTCATCTGGGCACCTGAGTCAACAAAAGCTTTCAAAGGATGTCCATTCACTTTGCAGTTGATATAGAGCATGGCCACTTGTCCAAAACTCTCTGGAGCCTCTTCCATCGCTATATTCATGTTTTCCTCAATGTTTTGCCTCCGGATTTCTTCTTCTATTTTTGCCTGAGCTTCCAAATCAAATGGGTCAGCAGAGTAGAGGTGAAGCCTCTCTTGTTCCCTCAGGGCCCTTTCCCTTTGCTGATCCATCAGGACCTGGGAAAATGTCTCAAGGTTTCCGCTGAGCAGGGCTTCTGCCAAGGCAGGGTTGCGTTCCTTCAGCAGGGACAGATCATGGGGATTGGAGAGCAGCATGCTTCGAATCAAGGCGGGGCTGTTCAGACGTTGAGCAGATGTCATCTTCTCTCCAGAATCTAAGCCACGGGTCTGCTGGGCCGATTGTGCATGTTGATGTTGGTGCTGCTGCCGGGAGCCAGATGTCCCAGGCATGGCTATCCCATTAAAATCTATTCGAGGCAGGCTTGATGTCAGTCCTGAAGGCTGAGGTCCCACATTCTCCTTCTGAAGTAAAACAACTACATCGCCGTCTTTGAGGCCATAGGAGCCCAGGGAACAGTGGTCGTCAGTGAGGAGTTGCTCCATGTAGATGATCTGGATCTCTTCAGCAGGGATGCCAGACTCGAGCTCACAGAGAACACGGAAATTGTGGAGCTCAAAGTCAGAGCTGACCTGGATGGAGAAGGTTACCTCGGAGAGGTCCTTCCGCACACAGTACACAGTGACCAGCATGGCATGGGCCCAGGAGGGCCAGGTGGGCAAAGGGCATTGGTTGTTCACTGGCTGACTGGAGCTGGTCTTGGTTAATGGTTCAGCTGCTCCTCAAGACTGGATGGCTTCATTCACCTCTCAAAGAGGCTCAGCACTTTCCAGTCTTGGGGGCTGCCTCTGCCAGCCTCAGTGACTGCTGCCTGGCCGGGTGGAACCTTAAGGGAACATGTGTTCCAAAGTTCATTTGTATGTGTGCTGTTTGGAACTTAGAATGCCCACTCCCATAGAAACAAAGTTACTCCAGTCCATTAGGTTCCCAGGTTAGCCTTTCAAAGCCTATTGAACCCATGATATGAAAAATGTTTCAGCTCTTCCTAAACAACATGTGAACATTCATTTTGTTCACTTGAGAACTGTAGCCTTTGTACTTTTATTCCCCAAACAGTGAGTGCTTGTATCTTACATGAAAAGAATCATGCTATGTGCTTGCTGTGAGAGGTAGGTCAGACTCAGTGCCTGCCCTTGAGGATCTCACATTCTAGGGAGGGATCAAAGGTTAATGGGTAAATCAGAATACTGGAGATAAGTGCTTTTACAAAGGTACGTTCAGCATACTAAGGGAGCCAACAGAACAGAGGACATTTCTCTAAAGAGGAAACAAGTATGTCAAAGAATGTTGAAGGATGAGCGTGTTCCATGTGAAAAATGGTGAGAGTCACTCAGTCACTCCAGAGTCCAGACAGAAAGAATTGCATGTACACAAGTAAGAATCCATGACAAGGCCTATTATTTCCTGTGAAACATAAAACAGTCAATGAAATAGAAGAAATTTGTATATGAATTTAAATGGCAGGGTATAAAGCTGTAAAAAAAATGATTGGAGCCAATTTATGGAGTCATATATTAATCCAAGGAATTTAAACATTAGCAGTAAGCAAGATTCCCCCCCCTCAAAATATGTTTTTAAAAGGAGGAAATAAAAAGAACAAAAAGAAAGGAAAGGAAATGGAAAAGATTTGATGCAGGTATTTGTTTTTTGGGTTTTTTTTAAATTGATTTAAGGAAGAGGTTTCTTGAAGCATATGGAGGACATATGGTGGCAGGAGGGACAAATAGATGCTTTCTTGGTGGCTCAAAGAGAGAGCTGTTGCTAGAATATTATGAAAATATAAGGAAGATGAAAGCCGAAACTGTGAAAATAAAAGTGTTTCTTGAGTAGAATGGACAAGATGTGTTTACCCATTGGATGTGGGGCATGTAAAAGACGGAGTGTGTGTGGATAACACAGGGGGCCTCTAAAACGGGAGACTGGTTAGAAGTAGGCCATTACCTTTGATGGATGAGTGAGATGAAACTTAGAAGAGACCAATTTAACATCAACTCTGTGTGAAATGCATGGGAATGCCACACTGGAGGCCCGATACGCCTAGCTCCCTGACCTTAGGGCAACGCCCCCAATCCACACACTCTACAGTGGAGGCTCACAGAGTTAAGAGTAAAGAGATCCTTGAGGGCAAATAGTGATTGAGTAGAAATCCTTGGGTGTCAGTTCTTTATGTTTCACAAAGTATTTTGCATTATAAAGAGCTCTTTGCTCTTCCCATGTGTGGTCTACTCATGAACCAAAAGATAGCATCCAGTGCCAGTTCCCCCCATCCCCTTCATTTCATGTTTTCCCAGAATACCTGCACCACTACTTAAAGAAGGATATTGCATCAGCCTAGAATTTTTTATTTATTTATTTTTTGGCTCCTGTTTCCCATGTGTTTGTTTCAACTATGTCTCACTCGTTATTCTAATTATTATAATGTTTCCATATTCTTATTCATTTATATTGGAAATGTTAACTAAATACCCACTGTGTATGAAGCGTGTGCTAAGTTCTAGGGATACACACACGAGTACTGTTAAATGTAGGCTGTGTTCTTAGAGTTCACAGCCTAAAATAGGACAAATGCACAAACACACATACAAATTGGGGGCTTAAAAACATATCACAGAAGCTGTCACAGCGCGAGAGAAATTAATAACATCTGGAGAACAAATGAAGAAGATGGTGAAGGTTATTGGTTAGGGAAGGCTTCCTGAAAGAGATGGGCTTAGAACGGTGACAAGAAGTCAGCCATGTCCAGGTGGGCAGGGGTGGAGAAATAACGGCTGAGAAGAGGAAGGCCTGACTTAGAGCCTGTAACTAGAACAGCAGCTCTTCATGACATGGAGGCCTTTATAAAAGTTTAGGGGGGAAAATCTAGCATTGTAATTTTCCTATAGAAAATTATGAATGTTTTAGAGCTATTCTTTACTATCTATGGAGGTGGATGGCCTTTGACCCCAAAAATATTAAGTTAATAAATTTCTTCTGTGGTTCTTAACATCCTGATAAGTTCATCAGAGATCAATAATGGTTTAATGGTTTCTCCTGAGACTGCCACATGGAAATAACTCTGGAACAGAACAGATGAGAAGCCAGTGAGGCTTAAATTCCATGTTCCTTTTTTTTCTCCCCTAGCAGCTTTGAACAATTTGTTCTTAAAATCTTAATAAATTAGGGAGCTAATACTAAGGCTTGGTTTCTTAAACAGTGATGAAATTATTTTTATAGAATAAGGGTGGGTTTTTTTTAAATTATATATATATATATAATCTCCATTGCCTTCTTTGATACTGAACATAATTAAGTTCTGTGTGGTATGTTTTATCACCTTGCTGTAATTCTTTACTTTCGGTGGCATTTTGCACTTATGTGCTTATTAATAATTTACCCTTTACTGAGAACACATAATGGAAAAAAAAAGAGCCTCGAGGTCTGGCCAGTTAACTGTCATCATTCCATGTATCACACGATGTCAGGATTGGCAAGGATCCTTCGGATTCCCTAGTCCAGCCACCCATCCAGGCCTTAACCCTCTGTTGCGGAACAGCCTCGAATCTAAAAAGATAAACACAGCTTCCTGGGGATGTCTAGTACTTCTATTTATTCATTGTTCGATTCTTTTCTTTTACTCAGCACTATTGGTGATTCAACTACCATATATATATATATATATATATATATATATATATATATATATATATATATATAGTCCTCTTACCCCAAAATTTTAATTGAAAACTTCTTTTGATTATGTAATAAACTTGGCGGTCATTGGGAGTATATATAAATACTGCTAAAAATAAAAATGTATCCCTTAAATCCCTATTGCACAGACCACTGAGAAATGGGTGCTCTGAATTATCTAGGTGTGCTAATCTAGGTGATGGAAGGTTATCACAACTTTTCTTAAGGAATCTTTTGTGAAGTATATTCCTTTAATTCCTTCCTTGGTAAGTACAATCTAGGAACATAATTGAAACTTTCTTTGATAAGTGAGACTCCTGCAAGTTCTCAGGGCTATCACTCAGAAAATCAGTTCTCATTGTATAGCCTAAATACCTAAGAAATAGAAAAGATGACACTGATTTCATACTGGCCAAATAAATAACCCTAAAGTTATTTTTTAGAACAAGTTTACAATAATACCTTTCATTATTTGCCTCTTTATAAAAATTTAAAGCAGAAAAAAAACAAACATAATTAATGGTCCACTTAGTATAGCCAGTTGATATTTAAAGTACCATCTCTATCTTGCTTTACAGAGCAAAATAAATGCCTTTTCTATGAAAAAAAAAATAGAATAGCTGAATAAATGTTATTATGTAGCATATACAATAATTAAAACATGTTAAAAAAAGTATATTAGCTTTCTGTGTTTGGGTTTCCTCCTTTATGTAACTGGTATTACTTTTAAAATAAATTATAATCAAGACTTATAATATTTAGACAGTTAAGTCATCATTTCATATTTTTTCTTTTTTTTAATAATTGATTATATTCCCTATATTTTACATCCCTGTGACTATTTTGTAACTACCAATTTGTATTTCTCAATCTCTTCACCTTTTTTAACCCTGCCCCAATTCGCCTCCCATCTATCACCCCAATAAATCTAGTACCCATCTGACACCATAGATCGTTATTACAATATTATTGCCTATATTCCTTATGCTATACCTTACATCCCTATGATTACTATATAACAACCAATTTGTACTTCTTAATCCCTTCCCGTTTTCACCTACTCCAACCTCCCTCCCATCTGGCAACCATCAAAATGTTCTCTATCTATGATTTGTTTCTGTTTTATCTGTTTGTTTATTTGGTTCTTTAGATTCCACTTATATATGAAATTTGTTTTTTGCTATCTGATTTACTACACTCATCAACTCAGCACAATACCATCTAGATTCCATCCATGTTATCCCAGATGGCACAATTTTGTTCTATTTTATGGCTAATATTCCATTGTATGTATGTACCACCTCTTCTTTATCCATTCATCCATTCATGGACACCCAGGTTGCCTTCATATCTTGGCTTATGTAAATAATGCTGCAGTGAACATATGGATGAGCATGTCCCCTTGAAGTAGCATTTTGAGTTTGTTTGGATAAATACCCAGAAGTGGGATTACTAGGTTCTTCTTTGTCTCCTGGTATAGTCTTTGTTTTAAAGTCTATTTTGTCTGGTATAAGTATTGCTACTCCAGCTTTTTTGTTTGTTTGTTTCCATTTTCATGAAATATCTTTTTCTGTCCCTTTACTTTCAGTCTGTGTGCATCTTTTGATCTGAAGTGATTCTCTTGTAAGCAGATATGTAATGGTCTTGTTTTCTTATCCATTCAGCTCTCCCTACTTTTTGATTGGAGCATTAAGCCCATTTCCATTGAAAGTAATTATTGGTAGGTATGTAGTTATTGCCATTTTATTATTCATATTTTTTTATTTTTTTCCCCCATCTTAAAGAAGTCCAAGATTCCTTGTAATACTGGTTTGGTTGTGACAAACTCTTTTAGCTTTTTCTTGTCAGGGAAAATCTTCATCTTTCCTTTAATTTTAAATGATAGCATTGCTGGGTAGAGTAGTTTTGGTTGCAGATCCTTGTTTTTCATCAGGTTGAATATTTTGTGCCAACTCCTCTGGCCTGCAAAGTTTCTGTTGAGAAATCAGCTGATAGTCTTATGAGAGCTTCCTGGTAGGCAACTAACTGCTTTTCTCTTGCTGATTTTAGGATTCTCTCTTTGTCTTTAACCTTTGGCATTTTAATTATGATGTATCTTGGTGAGAGTCTCTTTGGGTTCATCTTGTTTGGGACTCTCTGCACTCCCTGGACTTGTATATCTATTTCCTTTGCCACATTAGGGAAGTTTTCTGTCATTTCTTCAAATAAGTTTGCAATTTCTTGCTCTATCTTGCCCTTCTGATACCCCTATAATGTGAATGTTGGTACACTTGAGGTTGTCCCAGAGGCTCCTTAAACTCTCCTCAATGTTTTGGATTCTTTTGTCTTTTTGCTGTTCTAATTGGCTGTTTTCTGCTACCTTAGATCTCTGATTCTGTCCTCTGCTTCATCTAGTCTACTGTTGTTTGCCTATAATGTATTCTTCATTTTAGTTATTGTATTCTTTATTTCTGACTGGTTCTTAATTATGTTTTCTATCTCCATTTTCATGTTTCCCTTCTCTTTGTTGAAGTTCTCCCTAAGATCATTGAGCATCCTTATAACCAGTGTTTGGAACTCTGCATCTTGTAGGTTATTTGTCTCCAGTTGTTTGGTTCTTTTTCTGGAGCTTTGTTCTGTTCATTTATTAGGGACATGTTTCTTTGCCTTCCCATTTTGGCTGCCTCCCTGTGTTTATTTCTATGTATTAGGTAGGGCTACTATGTCTCCTGGTCTTAGTAGAGTGGCCTTATGTAGTAGGTGTGCTGTGTGACTCAATGGCACAGTCTTCATGGTCAGTTGAGCTGTTCACTCCAGGTATGTCCCTTGTGTGGGTTGTATGTGCCCTCCTCTTGTAATCAAGCCTTGGTTGCTATTTGCACATCAAAGGGAGGGACTGACTCTCAGATTCACTGGTTGTGGGAACTGGCCTTGATTACAGTGGACGAGTTGGAATACAGGAGAGACCTACAGAGCAGGTCTGCCTCAGCAGGGCTCTGGTGCCTGCACAATCTGCCCCTTGGTTGTGTCATACTTAGAGACAGCTGGGTGATTCTCCAGCTCATTTTGAAGCTGGCTGCTGAGAGCACCAGCCCCAGGGCCACCTGGGAAAGGAAGTGCTGCAGGTCAGGTTTAGCAGCAGCTCATATCCCATCTGGGGACACCTAGCAGGAGCCACAAAGAAGTCTGAAGATGGCAACTGCCCATACCATGCTTGGAAGTGCCTTGAGAGACCAAGCCGTGAACCAAGGCCGGCTGCCACTAGTGCCAGCTTTAGGGCTGCTCAGTCATAGCTATTGAACATGCTTTAGCCAGATGCTGCTTGTCTGGGTTCTGTGAACCTTTGAGAGACCCTAGGAAAGTCTGCAGCATGAGCCAAGGCAGGTGGTTTGTATGAAAAAGCCACTGGAAATGGCATGGGTGTGCCCGAAACTTGGGCAGGACAGGGTCTGAAATCACTAGGGTGTGGCAAATGAGTGGGGTTAGCAATGGAGACTCAGATATGGAGGTCACCTTCATCTGCATGCTGGGAATGGAGAGGGCTCATCAAAGAAACAATGGCCTCTGCCACTTCCTCTGTCCAGGAGAAAGCTGCCCCTTCAGCCCCCGTCCTGAAGCCAGACAACTCAGTTATCCACACCTTATGTCCCTGCTGCCTCTCCAGCTGCTGCACCAGCACTGGAGCTCAAAGCCAGTTAATCTGTCAGTAGGAAAGTCCTAATGTGGTCCTTTAAGAGGAGTGCAGCCACTCTCCATCTCACTGAGCCATAATCTCTGCTGGTTTGCACAACCAGAAGTTATGGGGACTTCTCTCCCCAGCTCTAGAACCCTGGGCTGGGGAGGGGCTGGGACCCACTAGTTCCTTTGGGGGGGGGTCCTCTGCAGCCAAGATATCCCTCCCAATTTTTAATGGTCACACAAAGGTGTGGGACCATACTGTTCTGTGTTTCTGCTCCTCCTACCAGTCTTGAGGTGGCTTCTTCTGCATGTTCTTAGTTGTAGGGCTTCAGTTCAGCAAGATTTTAGGAGATCCTCAATGATGGTTATTTTGTAGTTTAGCTGTAATTTTGATGTGGTTGTGAGAGAAGGTAAGCATAACATTTACCATATTGACCAGAAGCCAAGTTTGTATCACTTGAGATTTTCAATGCAATTAGGAAAGAAGCAGAACTTTTAAAGCTGTATTTTTAGGTTAAACAACTAATTTTCCCACTCTTCTTCCATTTTCTTTATAATAATACAATAAATTGTCCCAGAACTGCCACAAATGAATAATATTTGTTTCTTCAGATATTTCATTACTTAATAGACACATTAAAAATGCTCTACTGAAAGCTCAAGCTTTTATTAGTGTTTGGAAATTTCCCACATGAAAAGGTTTACTATTGCCTAAAACATGTAGTCTTTGAAGCTTAAACACATCACAAGTTCTCTTAAATAAATGTATAAACAGATATAGAATTGAAAAAACTCATGAGACCTAAGAATTTAGTCCATGTAAACCTACTGGGAACTCAACTAATAATTCTCCTTCATTATAAGGAGAGAAAATGTGGACAGAAGACACACACACACACACACACACACACACACACACACACACACACACACTTGGAGAAAGGAACAAGAAGAAAGTAAGCAAGTACACATATGTTTTCAGTTACTTTGAAAGTGCAATTAAAAGATTAGTCATTTTCTGTCCAGGAATATTTTTATGGTGCATTTTATTTATTTATTTTATACATTATTAGTTTTAACATTGTACCATGAAAAGAGATACATTTAAAGTTATATATTTCATGTTGAAAATAACACAATATAATATAATCTCTTGAGAACTTTTAGCTTTTTAAAAATCCACACTTTCCAAGCCTAAATGTACATGTGTGTATTTTTACTTATTTTTAAGAAAGTTTGCTGCTCCAGTTTTTTGCCTTATGGTCCCTTCTAATGTTTGACTCACATAAAAATTACACAGATCTGTGGGACACACACACATTGTTATTGAAGCTTTGAAGAGTACTTATAATTTGTGAGAGAAATATTTATAAATTAAATAAATTTAGTGTAATAGATTAAAGACATGATAAAAATGACTTATGACTGTGAATTGACAGTTACTTATTTCTTATGTACTTTCAAAAAAGAATGTTTTTATCTTCCTATTCCTGCTGTGTGAAGAATAACCACGTGATACAAAGTAGTAATGGTAATGATAACAGGGCCTTGTGTTTTGAATTCAGCTATAATTGAAAAAAATCATTCAAATCATTTTTTATTGTTTACTCTTTTAGCAACTTGTAATCAACTTATTTAAAAAACACTGTCACTATAGTTTAGTAATACCAATGAGACCTATTCGTAAGTTCAAATACACTTTAATAGCTTCAACATAAATTTTCTTTGTCAGAATATTAATGTTTGTAGCTACATGAATTCATCCCTGCATTTAGGTAACCATGTGTTATCCCAAAAATGAGAAAATTAGAGGATTCATGTGGTGTTAATAATTAATCAACAAAGTATTGCCTTTGAGCACGTTCTAGGTGTCTAACTCTTACAGGGTAGTTGATAGAAAAGACATATATTCTGAGCATATTTCTTATCTACAAAAGAACATTGTACATTAGACTAAAATACCAAACTAGAGGTTTGAAAGTCAGCACGTTTATTAATTTTTTTATACTTTTATTTTAGATATTATATATTTTATTAAACTCTTTGCATGAGATGTTTACTCCATTGGTTTTTATTTTTGGTATCAGATCTCATATTTTGGTTAACTTTGAAACTCCAAAATTCCTAATACATGGTCTTCTTGATCATCATGTGGAACCAGAAATGTTTGCATGATTAGTATTATAATCATAGGCCTACACATTGGACAAATGTCCACATAAAAGAGCGGCACTAAAATCCTAGAACTTCATAAGTTCTTTCTCACTACTGCCAAGAGGGTGCTGCTGAGGTTTGAAACCACTGTTTGTATTTGTTTTCTATTTAAGTCTATTTTTTTTTCTTTTTGTTTCTTTTTGTTTTTGTTTTTTTTCATTTCTATGCTCTTTTGCTGTTTGTCCTTCCAGTATAGTCATTGCTAGTGGAAAATCAGTAGAGAGCAACATCATTCTTTGGAAATGTCTTGGTTTGGTTTCCTTAATTGTCCAGAAGTATATGTATTTGGAAAGTTATAGACTTGCTTAGTATTTCCATAGTTAGTTGTTTTCAGCCATTTAGAAATGAGCTCAGACACATGTTAATAATTTCTCTTAGTAAATATTTAATGACCACTTCCTATGAGCAAGTCAATGGGCCAGGGGCTTTGAGGACAGAAGGATGAATATGAGTCACTTTTCCTCCTTCAAAGAAGAAGTCTTAGAGGAGATAAGACTTACTCATTTTGAATCAATTTACATAATAGAAATTAATAAGAGTCGTGATAGATATGTAAATCAAATGCTGTGCTTACCTAGAGGAGTTAATGGTTACTTGCTTGGGTGGGAGGACTGCAACGAGTGCATAAGACCATGCAAAAGGCTCACTGAGTTGGGCCTGGAAGAATGATTTGATCACGGCCTTAGTTAAATTTTACTTATCTGGCTTTGGAAGAACAATCCTTTCTTCACTGGACTCCTCGCTCTTCACAGGAACATATATTTTACTGGTTTGTTTGTTTTGTTTTGTTTTTCTTAACCAAATGGATGCAGTAGGCTTGGTGCAGGGAAGGAATAGTAGTGTGGCTTTAAAAAGCAACTCCAGCATTCACACAGGCACCCACACAGACTCAAGCAGAGTGGATGCCCATGTTTCCTTGTGGTACAGAGCCTGACTAGTTAAGAGGTGGTCTTTATTTCATGAGGAAAAGCCTATGAAGTGGCCGAAATGAAATCTGTGTAGGTCTTTTTCTCCGTTCACCTGCGTCTGCTTTAGAGTTAGTGAAGATTCCTCAAGGCTTCTGCATACTTGCCCATCAGTCTTAGCTCATGTTACTCTGTAGCCTGTGGAGATATTTTATTAGCAAATGAATAGGGATTGCATCAGGAACTTCCAAAGTCCTTTTGGTTGCTTTTTACATGAATGTATAAAATTAATGGATATCATACTTTAAAGTTGTTGATGGAACTACCTACACACATATCTATGATATAATACAAAGCTTTCTGAAAGTAATCAGTTTTCATATTATCCACACTTATTCATCTCTGACACATGAGGCTATAGAGTAGTAGCATGCAGTCCAACCAAACAAGAAAGATCTGATGCCTCCAGCCACCGGCCATGCCACCCCAGAAGCCAGTTACGTAGCAAGTCACTTTATTGATGGTGACACTTTGGGTCAACTGTCTTTGCAGCATGCATGTATCCTATTTCCATGACAGGGCAGAGACATAGCAAAAAGGTCTCAAATAAACAAAAAAGTCTATTGTACCACAACATGGTCAATTGGATATTCCCTGAATGATATGCATAGGTGATATTTCTACAACTGTCTTATATAAGACAAAATTTCCAAATTGTTGATTGTATAACTTTGTCTATTCTAAACAGCAGCTGAGTTAATTGATCACCATGATAATTAGCATAGCTAAAGCTCATGTGTCTATAGAATTTAATTGTATTCCAACTGTGAAAATGAGAAACAAACCTGGTAAACAAAAGCCTCATTTTTTTAAAAAAAAGAGCAAATAAAAGAGAAATCAACTCATCTTCTATTTTTTCAGAAAAATTAAATTTAGCAGCCTGAATACAAGGAAAATTCTTTTTAGACCATCTAAATGACATGAGGTCCAGAGCATTTTCCTTCTTATTATTGGAATGGTTTGGGAGTGTTATTGTCTCCGCGGGCTCTCTCCCTCTTCTGAGAGATGGGAAACTCCCATGCCCAGCTCTGTTCCATTATCCTTTCCATTCCATTTACAAATATTCTGTTTTACTCAGCTCATAAAATGTGCTTAACTGTTTATATGCTCCTATTTACTCATATATTGGTAAAATACTTCAGTGCGTTTATTCACAGAACATAAGTAGTCTCTCTCTTTGGAGGCCTCCTGAGAACAAGAACTAATCAGAGTAACCACATACTTTGGCTTTAAAAATCAGAGACCCAATTTCTGATATTGAAAAGAGAGAAGATAGGATCACTGATTTTTTTTTCTTTACTATCTGGAAATGGAATGGAACAGAAATGCCTAGGCAACCCTAACAAAACTGTTTTTGAGTCTTTTATTTTTCTGTATTTCCTTAATTTTCTTTAAAACACTGTCAATTTTAAACAAAGACTTGGCTTTATTTCATGTTCTCACTGCAGTGTTTTTCATCAAGAATAGAGAGTTGTGGTGTTCCTGTGGCTAAGAGACACTAGACCAAATATTCTAAGGATAACTTGTAAATTACTGCTTATGCAACATGAAATCTACTGGCATTAGATTCGCATCAAAAAGTGGAGTCTCACTATAGTCATGGTTTCTGATATTAAAATTCAGCTCTCAGACTATTTCTTTATAGAAGAGGTCAAAGGAAACAGAATCATCAACTCCAGAATTTGCAGCAAGCCAACCTGGGGGGAAAAAAGGAAAACAATGACAACTTCAAGTAGAAATAATTTGTATTTGTTGATATGAATATATGGCGAACTTATCCATCAGTTAGCCTCAGGTGTTTACCCTCCCTTTTATAGTCTTAGATAGGGCCAATCCTTCATGGTATTGATGTTTTAGTCTAAAATAACTAGGATCTTCCTAGATACAAGGATACCTCAATTAGAGAGAAAAAAGTCATGCTGTACTTTTAATAAAATAGGCTCTAAGTGAACCAGTTCTTACAAAGAAGGTTGTGAGTCTTATTCTTTGAAAATATTCACTCAATCTGTCTCTGTGACCAAAAAAGAAAGTCAACAAAATACAGACATCTTCAAAAACTGTAAAAAAATTAATCAAGATACGTTATTCTACCCTTGTACAAAACAACAGTATTCTGTATCAGCAGTTCTGGAAAAACAGTCACACACACACACACACACACACACACGAACGAGGTTCTGTATACAGATCAGTAAGATACAAAGCTTGTTGTAGCTTTGATGTCATAAAAGTAGGGTTTAAGTTCCCTGAACTTGTCACTTACTATTTGAATGTCTTTGGACAAAGCATTAATTTTCCTGAGCTTCATTATCTTCTTTTGCAAAACGGGAGTGACGACAATAGTTTCTTTTCCTTAGGATTTTGGTGTGGATTTAATGGATAATTTGAATTTGTCTTGTAAATAGAAAAGCACTATACCTAAGTTACTTTTACTCATATAAGTAAAAACAATAAATAACAACATGGAAAAGTAGTAAGAGAAGATGGAATTTATAAATACTAAAGGCAACATGTATATTAATTTCAACCCCTTATTAACTTTAAGTGGGTGTTGTTGTTTGAGCTGTCCCTACTCCCTTCAACCTTGCATTCTGAGCCTCCCAGGATAGTACAAGACTTGATCATCAAACCTGTTTCAAAACTAGGATGTATGCTTCAAAAGTTGAATATGAAAATCCCTTAATAGTGCATCATTTCAACAATTTTTTCATGTCATTTTTAAGGTATTTTTCTAGATTAAAGAAAGTAGACAACCAACAAAGTCCCTGCTCATTCGGTGCTTACAGAATTATGCAGCAGACAAAATGTAGTAAAACAACAATCCATTCACCATAATTAAGAGTAAAAAACCATGGCATAGTAAATCAAGTTAGTATTGCTTATGTTGTGTACAACCAAACTGTTGTAGTTGACACCAAGAATGTAAGTATGGTCTTTCCCATAAGTTATGATTTTAAATCACTGTTGAGGACTGTTATGTTGCTAGATGGAACAAGACATTTTCCTCAAAGGCCTTTTGGTTTTTTTTTTTTTAGTTAGCTAAACCCTCACAGCAAATTACAGAAGAAATCAAACACTCAGGATGCCCAGAGTCATTTGTACTGGACAATGTAACCATGAGACCATGAGGTTTGCAAACCTAGGGGTCTTCTCAGCACAACCTATAGCAGCCATCTAGAAGTTCCCCTGAAGAACTGCTATTTTGACAGATCATTTATCCTGTGGCCCTGGGACGATAGATGCAATCTCTCAGAGTAGGACCATTAAACATTTTTTATAGTGTACCTCATTAGTTTTAAAAAAAATTTTTTTTGATCACACTCTCAGTATATGTATTTTATAAGCCATATATAGTACTGTAGAATTAAAAATAGGAAAGGATAGATGTTCTAAATTGACCATTTAAAATAAATACAGAGGGTGCCAAAAATATGTATACACATTTTAAAAAAGGAAAAAACTATTAAAATTGTAATATTCAATATATACCAATAACAAAAGATGAATACAAGTCACGTATATACATTTATTTGGCACCCCGGGTATAAATGGAATTTCTATGATTTTTTTTCCTGCCCTCACCAATGGATCTTGAAGTGTAAGAACATCACTTTTGAGACTATTGGTAAACAATTAAGTCTGATGCTTTGAATGTATGACCAAGAGGCAGGCTTCCTTTCAGGATGACATAGGTTGGGATTAAAATAGGACAAGAGTCCAAATAAAGCATAGCCTTTAGAAGCATTGCAGAGACCCATGCACCAGGCTGATACCAGCCTCTCTTAATACAGTGCTCAGCTGGTTGGAGTCGGGAGCAAAAACAGTAATGGTGGCGCGGCCAGCAGGAACACAACTCCACCCCTCTAGCTTCCCACCTATGATACAGAGACACTACAAAAAATGCAAAGGGCATCTGAGGGCCTCTGTAGAGTGGGACCTGACAGTCAGATGATGAGGGCGGGCCCAAGGATAAGTGGGAAATAAGGAGAGCAGATTCAGAAAGACTGCCTTTGCTTCAGAGCATCTGGGGGAATTTATGCATCCTTTAGAAAGAGCATATGACTGAATAAAAAATGCTGAGATTGTGTGCTTTTGAAGCAGATACTGTTGCTGCCCTGGCTCATCTCTGTGAGCCTACATTTGCGTTCCTGGAAATGCTGACTGCTTCCCATTTCCGTGCTTTGTTTTGGTTACTCTGTCCCTGGGAGCTTGTTCAGACTTCCTCAGCCTGGAAGTAACTGGGGTTTTAATGTCTCTAGGAAGAGCTCTCCAACAGTGAAAGATAGAATTCAGAGAAAAGAACCCCCCTTGCCCCCCCACTTCTCCACCTTCCCGTGGGGCAGTTATGAAGAATGCTCCATTTCTTTCCTCAGAGGGGTTGAGCTGAAGTTCCCCATAGCAATAATGTATTTGTTAGATTTTCTCCCTGTCTTGTCTCAGTTTATCCACTTTTTCATTTGTGTTTCCTGGGATGACCTCCCAAATAAAGACTGCCTGCACCCACATCCTTGTCTCACTGTTAGCGTCTGAGGAGAAACAAATCATAAATGTATTGGGGGAGGTGCATTTATTTATATATTGTGTTGTGTGTTTTTCCAAATTATATTTTTATGGTCTCAAACAATTCACGTATATTTTACGAAAAGATAAACACAATGGATTTACACTTCAAACAATCTGGTCAAAATCTTGGTGCCTGGATCAGGGTTGAGTGTGGATGTGTAGCTTTTATTAATTCTACATATCCTCTAACAGTGTTCTCAACTGTTGCTCTAAATTAGCTGATTCAGATTCGAAAGTGCCCTGTCGTCGGTAAATCTCACAGTTTTATATATATGGTAATTACAATATATAATAAAATGTGTCAAGCAGATAGTCTTAAGGGCATGGACTTTGGATATATCCAGGCTCATTTCCCTACTTTGACACTTTCAGTTCTGCGCATAAATTTCTTTACACTTTAAAGAAGGATCTCAATGTTGATATCCAGTGGACTGCTGAGAATTTCACCAGCATTGATTTGGGGGCTTATTTTCAAGCATCAATCATGTATTGATACTTGGTTAAGGCTGCGTTCCTTATTCTGCTCACAGCTTTTTGAAATCACTACTTCAAGAGAGATTATACAAGGTTGACACTTATATGTGCAAATCGGTAATTTGTATGCACATTTATGACAGTGGCCTTATGTGTATCTCTCATTGTTTTGACAATATTAGCAAACATTAGAGAGACAGTGACTTAAGTCTCAAGTTATTTGTATGCAATTCAGTCGATTTATTGTGGTTCTTTGAAGAAAATTCATATTCTCTGACCAATTTGTTTTACATGTGAAATATGGATAGACTAGCAGCATGATAAGTACTGAATAAAAGTGTTGTTTCATTTTTCTTTGTATCCTATCATCATGTTCAAATGTATTTTTAAGTTTATACCAGGAGATATTAATCCTTTGATTTACCTATTTTATCATCCAAGTTTATCATACTAAATGAAAACGCCTCTTTGACATTAAATCCCTATTGTGTATTTTGAGACCTTTTCGTTCACAGGGGTCCCATAGGAAAACACCTCTTCACTCATGTGACTTTTTTTCCCTCAGAGCCTTAGTTAATGTGACACATATGTTTGACACATATGTTTAAGTTTATAAGAGATTGTCAAAAGCAAAGATGTTAAAAAATATTTGAGATCATATTAACATTACTCCAAGTGTCCCAAGTCTGTATACCTTTTTTGCTTAGGTCAGCAATGTTTGTATAGTAAAACATGGCTAATGGTAGAAATACAGGTTGTGGTAACTTCACCCTGAATTTGACTTTTAGATATAATAGGGAAATCATTTCTGACAAAATTTCTGCAGTAAATGTGTAAGTTGTAATGGGCATTTTGCCAACCTATAAAATTCCAGTTGAGAGTCCATGGTGGCTCTAATAGTAGTTTGTTGGAATGAAGAGAAATGCTGAGCACCTGTGTTTGCTTACTATTTACTGAGATGTTTACTTAGTATTTATTTTATGGCTACATAATGTTTTTCGTGGATGAGATACATGACATTTCTTAACAGTGGATTACCTTTACCTGATATTAAGACTAGACATTAGGAGAATTATGAAAATTACTAAGAATGGATCAATAGTGTTCTTTTTTATGAAAAAAAAAAACAAAAACAAAACTATTGATAAAAGAATAGTCAATGCCATCTTTTTTTCCTTGTACTCAAAATCAACACTTCTTAAAGGTTGCCCAGTAGGTAGGTGCATTTCTTTCTTTTTTTTTTTTTAGATTTTTTTGGGGAATTGGGAGGGGAACAGCATTGGGGAATCAGGGAAGGGGAACAGACAGGTAGGCAAATTGCTGTTTTTGTTCTTCAGTCTAGTTGTGGAGGACTTTGCTTCACTGGCCCATGTTGGTATGATCATTGTGCTCTTCCCGGATGAGGCAGGTCAGTCGCCGGTCATTGATCGGCTGCTCCCAGCGGCTCCCAGCAGCTCACACCGGCTGCTGGCTGCTCACACTGGCTGCCAGCCACTCACGTAGCTCACGGCAGCCCACTACAGCCCTGCTGCAGCCTACGCCGTCGCCGGCGACTCAGCCCAGCTTCAGGTCGAGCTGTTGTTCACCATCTTAGCTGTAGAGGGCCAGCGTCACTGGGCCTCAATGTGGGATCCGAACCGCAGCCCTGCTGCTCAGAGCTGGTGCTCCCAGGCGAGCTCTTAACCAGCTGAGCCACTCAGTCGGCCCCAGTAGGTGCATTTCTTGAATCATTATATAAGTATATCTTTGGTGAATTGAGAAACTTTGCCTTATTATTTGCAAAAGGATGATTGAATCTTGTGAGATCAAGAAAGAGCTACCTGTAAAGACAGGATAACTGACCTTCTATTTGAAATGAATTAGAGCAAAGAAGTTTGTAGTTTAGAAAGATGTAAATAAAACATTGCTCAGAAAATATTTTTGTTTCTTATCTTGCAGCTGTTATTTACTAGAGATTCTGGTTATTTAATTATACCTTATTCCAGAATATATTCAAGGTCATAGTTGTGGCAGATTTTTAATTATATACAAAGCTATACAAAGTGGAACATTTCACCCTGGGGAGCCCCCCAACATGACTGTAGCCTCTTTATTAAGTGAGCTGCTGCAGAGTTTGGCTATAGTTGCTAAATCAAGGGTTTATGTATATGTTTTGTTCCTTTGGGCAATAGTTGTCCCATAGTTTTCATTTTTGACTAACTGGAAGTACAAACCAATAAACCTTTGAACAAATAAAAACAATTTTTATATTTTTATATAGTTATTATTCAAATGGTATCCAGGAAATTTTAACAACTACAAAAATGACCTGTAAATTTAGTGTGTATGTACATACCAAAATTTAACTAAATATTTGTTAAGGTTCAGATGTATACACTAAATTTTGGCTTAATGTTGTGAAAACAAAAACCAAGATAAAAGATTGTTTCACTTTTACTTTCATAAGTTTTAAGGTCAGATTTTTTTCTTTTTCATAATGTGTTTGGCACCAACTATTTTTGGAAATTGACCTAGGATATTGGAGGAGTAAAAGCTGTTCTTTTTTTTTTTTAAGATTTTTTTTTTAATTGGGGAATTGTGGGGATGGGAACAGAGCT
>NW_017731796.1:797455-806702 GCF_001890085.2 Hipposideros armiger
CCAGGTTGAGCTGTTGTTCAGAATCTTAGCTGTAGAGGGCAGTGTCACTGGCCCTCATATGTGGGATCCGAACCGGGGCCCTCTGGCGTCCCAAGCCAATTCTTAACCATCGCGCCACTCGGCCGGCCCAAAAGCTGTTCTTTATTAGTGCTACAGAAAGTATACATTTTTGCACTATCTCTCTCTAAGCAATAATTATGCAATCATTCTATAAGCAGTTCTGTTTGCCCAGTCTACTCACAAATGCTGCATAAATTAATACCGTTGTCTCTCTAAGCTATTGAGACCAAGTATCAATCCTGATGGAGTCCATTAAGTTAGAACTTGTAAGGAAAATACAAAGAATAGTAGGAAATCAGTTGAGTTCACACTATAAAATTAGAACTCTACTTTTACTTTAGTGTAACTATTTTAAGAAAGCAAACTGAAGAGTATAACTTTATATGTCAGCTTGTATGCATTTTATTATTAGCTTAAATTCCTCCTCTTTAGTAAATGGTTAAAGTCTATTATATCCCAGTTTAAATCATTCTTCTTGCATTAACAAATTTCTGATATTTGTACATCACATTCTGTTTTTGTTTTTTGTCACACTCACTTGTCACACACACAAACAAGGAAGGACGGCCCTTTCCTTGCATCAGAGCTCTAATGGGCACTCTCAGCACTCATGAAATCAGGAGTTTATAACACCTGCCTGAATGTGCTACTTGTAAATCTAATTATTAATGCCTCTTCTACCATGTCTATAGCCAGGGTGTGAGTTTATAGTCTCCAACAATAACCATCTCAGCAGCTATCCATCACCTTGACTCTTAGAAGATCCCCTTCATATATTCATCAGTTAGCTGTTTCCAGAATAAGCTGTATGACATAATCCCAAAATTTAGTGGCCTAAAACCAAAAATATTTATTCTCACTCATGTGCCTGGGGTCAATTGGAGTTTGACAGACCTAGACAAGGCTTGTATGGTGTTGGCTCCTACATTCAGGCTGGCTCCACATCTACTCTGTGTGTCTCTCATCCTTTGCCTAACAGGCTACTCAACACATGCGCTTCTCATGGGAATAGCAGAAGTACAAGAGGGTTGCCTAGAAACACAGGATGACTCCTAAGGCCTAGGCTCGGAATTGGCCGACCAGCTCTTCTGCCTGTATTCTGTTGCCTCAGTCAAGTCCTATTTCCAAGCCCATCATCAATGGGGAAAGAAAATGAAATGGTTCACTCCAGAGGAACTACTAGAAAGTTGCATGGCAAAGAATGAGGAAACTGTGGAAGAATGAAGAATTGGAA
This sequence comes from Hipposideros armiger, assembly GCF_001890085.2. NCBI lineage: Eukaryota > Metazoa > Chordata > Mammalia > Chiroptera > Hipposideridae > Hipposideros > Hipposideros armiger. The sequence goes on from NW_017731796.1 coordinate 798,750, forward strand.
CAATAATGAAATCTACCGTAGTATGCACTTCAAGATTGGCCCCAGTGCCCTTTTCTCTTTCAAAACAATGCTGTGCAAGGAAGCTCTAGAATAGTTCTCCAACTAATAAGACTAGTGGTTCGCTAGTGATTGAAGAGAATCCATCAGTTTCTAGTTTCCCCTAGGCTGGTGCAGCTCAAATGTGATTTCGTGGATGTGCTGCCATTACTATTAACCCTTTGTTATTGGTCCTCAGAAAGATAAGGAACGTGCACCAAATGTAAATTAACTATGACCCTAAGAACATTGTTTAGTTTGCTAAAATCGTTTTTTATAGCAAGAAATTTTCAATGCAGGAAGCAGTATGCTGATCTTCAACTCATCTCAACCTCCTCATCACGCAGCGGACAGGCACTTAAAGTAGCATTACCCTAGAACTTGGCTAGAAAAATGGATTTCTTAAACCAAGATTTATAGCTAATACACAAATCCCCAGAAATGAAGTTAAAACATAATGAATTCAATACCTTTATACTGGCATTAATGGTCCTATTTGAAATTATTCCATTAGTAGTACAGACTCATGCAAGGAATAGTACAATATTACAACAGATATAAACTTGGCAGTTATGTAAAGGCATAAGGAAAATGGAGTCCAAACTATGACCATATCCTAAGACCAATACTTTTTAAATGTAGTCATTTCCCTAGATCTAAATAGAAAAATATGTTTTCTATTGTCTTTTCAACATATTTTAGAGACTTTTATTGTATCCCCTAATGTAAACAAGGTATCAAATCACAGCTGCAATATAATAAAATAATTATTGCTTTTATTAATACTTATCTGCCTTGTCTAACATGTTTTCTTATTCTTGTTAGGCTGGAGCTTTTTTCCATTTTTATTTTCATTTAGTAGCTATCAATAAATTCTTTATGATATCTTTGGGAGATTAAGTGGATAGTCAGATCATCACACTTTATGGGTTTATATTTTCAGTGTATGATGTTGACAGACACAACCGCCTCAAACTTAATAAAAAAGAACTAATGAAATAGCTCAGGGGCCTAATGTTTCTAGAAATAGTGTCAAGGAAAGCCAACTTTAAAATATTAAGTATATGTCTTCATCTCTACATTGTATTGCATGTTACTTCTAATCTCTGAAGTAGTAAATCCGGCTAAGAAACTGCCTCACCACCCTCTGAACTCCTAAAACATTTACTACCTAGAATTCATTGTTTGTTAACCTATTTGTGTCATTTTTCTGTGTGTCTGCTTAACTAAATTACATTTCTCTGATTTCTGCTTTAGATTTTATAAAGTATTTCCACATATTTTTTTGTCCTTATAAGAGTCCCATGGAGAAGTTAATGTTATCACTATTTTGCAGATGAAGAAATTGCTACCTAGATGAGTTGAATTTTTCCTCCCTAAGACACACAGCTAGAAAGTAGTACAGAACACTCCATTTAAATTTACTTTAGAAAAATAAAAGCTTATTCATATTAACTCTTTTATAATAGGGGTGGCAAATATAACATGTGTGCATGACTATTTATCCCCCTCCCATTCTCAAGATAGATATTAATAATTTTACATAGTATTCTTTCCCTCAGAACATATATGCAGTCGTAGAAACCTTCTCAATGCACTATTCTAGGAGAAGAATCATGATGTTTTTGGAGTTGGCATTTAGGATTAAATGTGTTGGCTTTTCCATCTCTTTATTTTACTTTGTTAGGATTTACGTCTCTTCTGTTTGTGCCCTGTAACATCTACCATGTACTGTGCACAAAGTAATAAATGCTAAATAAATGTTAATATTTTATGTTTAAATGGGTATAAGCCATAATGTGGTAGAATGTGGTTGACTATAAGGAAGATTTTTTTCTTATCATTGCATAATTTATTTCTCAGATATTACTGGGCCTCATCTTGAGCCAGGCACTGTATTATGCATTTGAGATTCCAGAATGAATTAATTCATTGGGGCATGAAAGGATGCAGAAAAGGGCATTCAAAGGCATACAATGCAAGGGCCAGAGGCCCAATGAGGGGGAAGAAACATTACTGGCCATAGCTCACCCCTGAGGAATGGGGGCCACCTGGGAGCTCCTTGGATTACTATTCACAGAGAAAGGGGTATCACATGAGTTGGGCAGACCCCCCCCCCCAAAAGACATCTTAGTTTACAGAAGTAGTCTAGAAGGCACACATGTCATGGTTTTGACTGCAGGGTTTGTGAATTTGAGCTTCAAAATTGCAAATGAACCTACATATTCACAAATAGTCTGAATGGTTAATTTCTCCTGTACTGCTTCCTCATATGTAAATGCACATAAGTATCTTGCTCCAAGAATATTCTGAATTTCATTAATTCAATAAATATTTATTAAATGCCTTCTGTTATCTCCCATTGGGTCCAGATACAACAGTGAATGACACTCAGTCTTTATTTTTCAGAAGCTTCCAGATTGGGAAATGGAAGAGAGGAAAAGAATGAGTGTTTCAGGAAAAGTCAATAAATAGCATGTTAACTTTTCTGTCCCAATGACTGACTCAAGAAATGTTATTTCTCTTCCCCACATTCTACTTACTATATCGTCTGTTATTTTTTTCTTAATTTAAAAATCCCTCTGTTCCATAATTGTTTACCCATGAAAACAGCAATAGTCACTGTACTAATTTTCAAATCTTTTCAGAGCTATAAATGACACTGATGCATCCTTAAAAAAAGGGGCTATTCAGCAAATGGCAAGGATCCATCTATAACACTCGTAACAATTAAATGTTGTGCACTTACTTTCTGTAAGGCTCTAATGCTCAGAGCTACTCACATATAAGGCTTCAGCTCTCTCACAAAAGTGAGGGTCCTGGTATAAGTAATAAGATAAGATGTAGGCAATGCCAGTTGAATAAGTCTCTGTAAGACATATGTAAGGCAGCCACCGAGAATCCCACAGGTGAGAGAAAAGATCAGGACTTCCTTGCACACTTCAGTTATTGTTTGTTGAACACTTCCATGTTTAAGCACTTGGGTTTTATGAAGATTACTGATTGGATAGACTACCTTGTTTGTAATGGAGGTGGGTGAGGGGTTGACAGGACAGTGATGAAGACCATGTTGAGTGCCAGACTGGAAACCTGATCTGGAGAAAGAAGGTGAAGATGAGGACGGAAGTTGGACTAAAGTGGACGAAGACTCACCCTCCAGTGGATAGAGGTCAAATCTTTCTATCTGACATCTTTGGTATTTCTTTCTATATACTGAATAATAAAACAGACAGGAAAACCACACACAGAATGTTAATAGGTAGTACGAAGAAGAGAGAGATTTCTGAGGGCTGAAAAAGAGAAGATTTCTTCACAAAATTCACTTTAATATGACCCAGTATTTCTTAAGTGAAGCTACATACCAAATGTGGAAAGGAAGATTTTTCTGCCAACCTCCTTTCACCCCCAACATATTATAAACACCTTTTTCAGAGCAAGAGCTATGTCATTAATTTTTTCATTCCAGGAGTGGTTATAGTGCCCTGTCCATGTTGAAGTAACATGAATTCAGAAAATATTAGTTGAATATATATTTCAGGTGGGCTTTTAAACCTTGATAAAAGCACAAATACACCAGTTGTTAAATCACCACCATTGGTGTCCACTTCAACGGCTTTCCTTATTTTTTTTTACTCACAGAACTCTGATGGGTAGACAAGGTCTTAGGGGGGCATTCAGCTGCCCTTAGCCCAGGAAGTATGTTGTGGAGTGTGAGCTGGTCATGGCAATTCTATTCCCCTCCCAGGACTCCTGTAGACTTGAGAATGTGCCCAGATTCTGTCCAATAAGATGGAGAGAAAACCTGACTGGGGGTGGACATAGGGGCCTCAGAAAGGTTTCTGCTTTCTTAGAAAGAGCTGCATGTAGACAGAGTCCATTCTTGGCCTCGGAATCCCACCCTGTGAGGTGGAGATAGCTGGAGCTGCTGGAGCCATCTGCCACATCTTGAGGACAGCCGCCAGCACACCCAGGGTAGCAGAACAGGAAGGTGGAAGCCATGACTACATCGCAAAGCCTTGAATTAACCTACCCTGAAAAGTTCTACCTACAGACTTCCTATGTGAGATGGCGCATTTTCTTTAAGTCATTTTTAGTTGGGTCATCTGTTACTTGCAGCCTAAATTAGCCTGTGAGATCAGTGGATTGATTAAATGTGTGGTGCTATGCAAATAAAGTGAAAGACCTCTCCCTGTATGCAGAATTTCAGAAGGATTCACTCAGCAAATATTTCTTGAGCACTGACTACTCTTCAAAAATTGATAAATCAAGAGAGAATGCATTTCTACCGAGGTTTTGGACTCTGTAGCACAAACATGAAATGGAAAGTAAAAACCAGCTGGTGTTCAGTACAGTTTCCATGTGAGCTCTTTATATGCATGAAAGTATAGTCTTGGGGTCTTTAACCAAAAGTGAAAATAGAAATGGAAAATGTGTGAACAGCTAAATTGAACAACCATGCAAAACTCTCACACAGTGTCATAACTTAGCAAAATATGCCATTCTGAATAGCTTAAAGCATACTAATACTCTGGTACTTTTTAATTTATTCAGTTTTCACATTTCCCAAAACACTATTTTATTCTGTATATATCTCTAGATCTAATGTAGGCACATATGCTAGTTAGAAAACCGTGCTTTTGAATATACTGTTTTATTTAAGGAAAATGTTAAACAGACGTTTTTCCTATGTGCACAGGTGCTTTAAAATGAGTTTTTGTATTACAGATGCTAAGGCAATGTTGTCTTTGCTTTTCTTTTTATTTTGAAGTACCAAAAGTGATGAGCTATAGTTCTTCATGCCTCTCAAAGTGGACTTTTTCTAAGATAAACTTAAAATGGAGCTTTGTTCACACCTGAGGCCACTTGAGAATAAACAAAATCTGCATTTCTGATTTAAGCAGCAGCCTTTCAATCTAAGGAAAAAACAGGGCCTTGTTTCAGTCATTGACTTCTCTTAGCATGGCATCAGTAGCAATGTCACAGAAGATTAGGAACTCTCGCTCAGTTTAAAACTTAGAATTTGAATAAGGGTGTTTCAGAAGAAAATCTACGATTTAAAAACAATTTCTCATGGTTTATGAATAAAATTTTTTAAAAACCTTGAAATAACAGTTCAAAGTGACAGATATACTAGCAATATCCTAGAAGCCTTAAAATGATGGAAATAGAAAGTTATCTCTTTTTTTTTCTTTGCAAAAACAGGAGAAACAGAAGGACCCAGAACTTGCCCATTCTGCCTAGTGGTGTCATACTAATGATGACATGTTCTACTATCTAAATGCAGTTCCTGATTCCCGTCAGGCACTCTTTAACATCTCAGGAAATGCTTATATGGACTACTTTGGGGCTGATCCCAGAAAATAGCTTCAGATTTCTTTTCTGCTACTCATGTTAGAAATAATCTGCTTGTTATTAATATATGGGTTCCAAGGGAAGCCAAACAGATGCTGGTATATCATTAGTCATTTTTTTCCATGTAGCCTTCCAGTTTGCTAGCTTAACCATAGTAGGCCTCCGAATTGCCTATTTAGGTTCATAAATATATTTCTTTTCACAATTTATGTACACAGAGTTACATCATTATCAATATTTATTAAACGATAGGATGAATTGTCCTTTATTAAAAACCAGATCTTGGACTGGCTGAGTGGCGCGTTGGTTAAGAGCTGGCTTGGGACACCAGAAGGCCCCAGTTCGGATCCCACATATGAGGGCCAGTGACACTGACCTCTACAGCTAAGATGCTGAACAACAGCTCGACCTGGAGCTGGGCTGCCTTGAGTTGCCAGTGACAGGTAGGCTGCAGCCACTTCTGCAGTGTGTTGCCATGGGCTACCGTGTATAGCCAGGAGCTAGCGTGAGTGGCCAGCAGCTGCTGTGAGCGGCCGTCCAGAAGCCTGCAACTGATCTGCCTCGCCTGGGAAGAGCGCAATGATGGTGCCAACTTGGGCCAGTGAAGCAAAGTCCTCCACAATTAGACAGAAGAACAAAAGGACAGCAACTTGTCTGTTCCTCTTCCCCCAATTCCCCAGCGCTGTTCCCATCCCCCAATTTCCCAATAAAAATCTTTAAAAAAAAAAACAACAGATCTTTACTTCTACCACATCTGAAAAAATGATTTTACATTACCGCAGGAGTGGTTTAACAAGAAGTAAGCTTTTAAAATAATCTTTAAAAATAATCAAACCTTATTAATAATCTCTAAAGGATACTATGTGTTAAAATGTTCACAAGTTCCTAATTTGACAGTCTGACTCTGTCATGTACATATATTCCAAACATATCGTCATGCCTTTATTGTTTAACTTAGTTTTCCCTATCAAATATAATGTTATTTGCTGTTAAATTTTTGCTTTGTAAGCATGATTATAGAGAGTAAGCAGGCTAATCTTGACATGGAAAACAATCTCTTCTGCAGTATCATGTATCAACTCATACGGTTCCTTTATTTGTTCATTGATTTACTCCCGAAACAAACAAATTAACATCTGCTAGATGCTAAGGATCATGAATGAAGCTAGGACCATAGATAAATAAGCTTGCCTATGTGTGGTGATCAGCACCAAAACAACTGCACATGTAAAGAGATGAAGAGAAGAATAAAATCCAGTGAATATTAACCTTGTTTGTTCAGTTCTCTCCTCTTGATCTGCTTCACAGATTACGGATATCTGATTGTCTACTGCTTAAAGTTAGAGTAGGTGATGCAATTAAAATAAGTCATAATGTCAGTAAACAAATAATAGAATAAAATTTGTCTCTGTTACATGTAAGCAAGTGACTTTCTGTTTCTGAATAAGTGATAGTAATGAGGACTAATGCATAAGGTTCCTTTGAGTTTCAAATAGACCACTAAATATTAAGCACTTATTATAGTACCTGGACATATTTTGTGAAAATTATTATTTTAAGCTAACACTTACATATATCCTGAAGAATATATAAATGATGTGCTACATAAATTTAATTTGCCCAGAGATCTCTTTGCTCCTATAATGGTAAACCACCTATTTTTTTTATGTTACTTCCAAGCAAGCATTTATTCAACAAGTATTTATTAGGTACCCACTGTGAATAATAGTGCTATCTAGAAATGTATAATCTTGTTGAACAGGCAAGAAGAAAACTAAGTGCAGAGCCACAAGGAGACATCGAATATGATTCAGTGTTAAAATAAGTGATACAAACAAGGAATGGCAAAAAACATGCTCTTGTCTCTGTTTCTGGGTCTGTGCCAGATATTGTTAACCATTTCCATTTTTTCCTATTTAATAGAGACACAGGCTCAGAATTATTTTCAATAGAGTACTGCAGGAAGCCATCACCATTCAAATTTACCCAGTGTGTTAACTATTTGCCATCTTTCACAAGACAACAAGTTCTAAAAATGATCAAAATTACGTCCTCAAATATGTTTTCTGGCACCTTAGCACTAATTTTCTTCCTCTATAATAATCATATCTTCATCTGTGAATCCTCTGCCCCTATCCATTTCTCTCCTGACTGTCACTCCTACCAACAATGCAATGATTTATAATAAAATAACAAGATGTTATTCAGTGTATGGACAGATCATGCTACTGATTGGAAAACAAAAGAACAAGTCAAGCCTTCACTTCAGTGTTTTGGAAACAAGTAAAATATTGCAGTAGTAACTAGCGCTGCTCATCAGTTTCCAGTTCTCCTTTTCTTCCAGGCACTCACCTTGTTAGAAGTTAGGTCTGGCCATATGATTAGCTTTGACTGATGAAATGTAAACATAAGCAATTAAGGGCTGGCTGAGTGGCTCAGCTGGTTAAGAGTTAGTTTAAGAGTGCGAGCACTGAGCAACAGGGCCGCCAGTTTGATTCCCACATGGGCTAGTGACACTGCGCCTGAGCTGAGGTGCTGCTGAACTGCCAACAGGTGGCAGGATGA